>NC_138213.1:18150012-18472512 GCF_964194415.1 Vipera berus
GTATGTGTGTAATGTGAAAGAGAAAGACACACACACACACACACACACACACATGAGAGAAGAGAGAGAGAGAGAGAGAGAGAGAGATCCATAGAGGAAATTACACTTGGTTACTTAATTCAACCAAGTGGCATTTTCACACGGCAGGTCAATTACCAGTTCTCAAAAGTTTCTATTAAAAATTATCCTGTTTCACTTTCGACAGCTCTTCCGCTTTGTTAGATTCTTCCCAAGAGGGAAAAGTCATGCCTTAAAAATTAATTACTTAGCACTTGGTCCTCAGTTGAAGCAATTTAGCATAAGTACGAGGAATCAGGATTACAGACTAGACTGAAGCAGACCCTGGAGGGCAGCGAATAGTTTTCCAGTGTAAATCCCAAAAGTAGCTGATAAAATGTTGGCATTTATCACAGGGAGAACTAATTAATCCTTTATTTATTTATATTTTTTGTCATCTTAGTCGCTTATTATTACCTTAGCAGAGCCCGTTGTTTTCTTTTTTCTTTTTTTATAAAGAGTTTTACAAAAACAAGATTTTACAATATATCCCCAAATCCCCCCCACCCCAAACCCGCCCACTTCCCCCCCACTTCCCAGAGCTAAATACAGGATTATAGTTATAATAATCATATTCTAAATAAGAATTATCCATAATATACAATTAACCAAATTCATAATGTGCTTTAACTCCCCTTTAACATAGATACATACAAAATACCAACACTAAGATCAATAACAATATCCCTCTAAAATCTACTCATAAGCTAAATGGAACTTTTTAGTCCCATATTTGTTTTGAATATAATTTATCCATCTCCTCCAAACTGAAATATATCTTTCCTGTGAATGATCTTTCAGATAAGCAGAAATCTTAGACATTTCTGCAAGATTCGAGACTTTAAGCACCCATTCTTCTATAGTAGGCAAACTATCCTTCTTCCAATATTGTCCCACCAGTAACCGTGCTGCTGTTATCATATTCAACATCAAATTGGTTTCTTTAACATCACAATCTACAACAATACCAAATAAAAACAATTGCGGAGAAAACTTTATCTTTCTCTTAAAAATCTTTTGAATGTTCCACCAAATTTTGTTTGTTTTCTCATACCGCACTGGGTGATTACAATTTGGGCATATCCAGGGGGTAACGGAACAATTTGTAATTGTGGGTTTGTAAGTCGAGGGTCCCTTTGGGACTGCCGCTGCTGAAAGGGTGCGTAAAATAAAAGGGTAGTGTTCTCGTGGGGGTAACGACGTTGCAGGTAATCCTTGACTATGGTCACAACTGAGTCCAGAATTTTGGTTGTAACTCATTGCAATCATAAGTTGAGGCACCCCGTGACAGGACCAGATTTTTCAACTGTTTTTTATGGTGGTTGTTAAGTGAATCCCATGGTTTTTAAGGGAATCATGCGGTCATAAGGCTGAATCAATGCTACGAATGGGTGGCATTCATTCATTCACTCAATGTGCCACCCATCTCATAAGGGATGATTCTGGCTGCTTACAAACAACAACAACAAACAACAACAACAACAACAACAATAATTGCACCCAGGGCGCCTATTACTATTGGTACTACCCTTGTTTGCCTCCTGACCTCACCGAAGGTCTTCAAGAAAAGATCAGGCAGTCTTTCTAGACCTACAAATAGAAATAGCTTCTCACAGCTTCTGGAGGCAAGGAGTTCCCCTGGTTAATTGTTCTCACTGTCAGGAAGTTTCTCCTTAGTTCCAGGTTGCTTCTCTCCTTGATGAGTTTCCATCCGTTGCTTCTTGTCCTGCTTTCAGGTGCAATATCTCAGTGTTCCTGAGATATTGGAACACTGCTATCATGTCCCCCCTCATCCTTCTCTTCCTTAAACTAGACAAACCCAATTCCAGCAACCGTTCCTTGTATGTTTTAGCCTCCAGTCCTCTGATCCTCTTTGTTGCTCTTCTTTGCACTCTTTCTAGAGTCTCAACATCTTTTTTACATCGTGGTGACCAAAACTGGATGCCGTATTCCAAGTGTGGCCTTACCAAGGCATTGTAAAGTATTAAAACCAGTAGATACTAAAATAGTAAAACAGTGGATAACAATTATAATAAAGTTTTGCGAAAAATTGGCAAAAAACATTGCCAGTTGCAGTCATGTGACCCCAGGAGTCAGAAGTGGACGGTTTGTGCTTTACTGACTGTTAACAGTTGTTAAATGACCAGTCATAAGTCAAGGACTTCTTATACTCAAGAGTGGGCAAAGAGGTACAGGTAGTCCTCGATGTACAACAGTTCATTTAGTAACGAGGACCCAGATTGTTGGGGGCAATAAGCTGACTCTGTAATAATGCCGCTTGGGGTTTGTGTGAAAGCCCTAATAAGCAGGCATATACATAGACTGAAGGCTACTGCTAAGCTTGTAAGCCGCCCTGAGTCTTCGGAGAAGGGCGGGATATAAATGGAATTAAAATATAAAATATAAAATAACCGTTCACGTGATCCCCTTTTGTGACCTTCTGGCAAGCAAGGTCAATGGGTAAAGCAGTAACAACCATGTTACTAACTTAACAACTGCAATGATTCGCTTAACAATGGTGACAAGAAAGGTCGTAAAATGGGGCAAAATTCACTTAACAAATGTCTCACTTAAGAACAGAAATGTTGGGCTCAATTGCGGTCGTAAGTAGAGGACGACCTGTAATTGGTTCAAACAATTGAACAAATATTGTCGTGCAGTTTGCAAAAGGGAAGCAAAAGAGAGATGCTTTGCAGCAGCAACGGAGAGCAAATGGCCATCTTTTATACTTTCCTTCCTGTTTCCTGGACTGTTTCATTCTGAGTGTCTGTGTGTGTGTGTGTGTGTGTGTGAGAGAGAGAGAGAGAGAGAGCGAGAGAGAGAGAGAGAGCGAGAGAGAGAGTATGTGTGTATGTGTGTTCCTTTCTGAAGTTAGGAGGATATTCACACCTCACCCACACTCCGTCTCATTTCTTCCTTGGACATGGAGGGTAATTCTTGACTGCCACTCAAGCTGTTCCCTCATTAACAACCTTGAGAATTTCTATTTGATCGTAAATTGATTTTCTTCTGTGAATAGGCAGGCGGGATTGTTCTTCATAGAAAGAATATTAATTTCATGGGGGAAAGACAAACTTGCATTTAGCCATCACCATGTATGGAGCTGGACGGGGGGGGCACACAGGGAGGGGTCAGTTTTATGTGACAGGATACGGCGTCTAAGGACAAGGCCTGTTTGCTGTTGCTTCGGCTTCAAAGGACAAAAATAATTTCACAATCTCTTAGATGCTTTCTCCTCCCTCTTGCAGGATTTGTTTGGAAAATCAGATCCATTTCTGGAGTTTTATAAACAAGGGGATGACGGGAAATGGATGCTGGTCCACAGGACAGAGGTAAGTCATTTGTAGCGGGTGGGGCCATTATTCCGTAAGATGGTCACTTTGTATAATTTCAGGGTTTTTTTTCCAGCAAAATACTACAGGTAGTCCTCAACGTATGATCACAACTGAGCCAACATTCCTGTTGCCAAGCAAGACAGTTGTTAAGTGAGCTTTGCCCCGGGTTAAGACCTGTCTTGCAACCGTTGTTAAGTGAAGCATTGCAGGTGTCCTATTAGTAACACGGTTGTTAAGTGAATCTGGCTTCCCCATTGATTTTCCTTCTCAGAAGGCTGCCAAAGGGGATCACGTGACCCCGGGATGCTGCAACCGTCATAAATACATGCCAGTTGTCAAGCATCCAAATTTTGGTCACGTGACCCCGGGGATTCTGCAGCAGCTGTAAATGTGAAAAATGGCCATACGTCACAGTTTTGTAACTTCAAACGATGACTAAACGAACTATTGTAAGTCGAGGACTAATTGTAAAGGGTAAGCCCACTGTGGGAATCTCACAATGAGACCGTAGATGCCTTCAAAATATTCCAGTTGTTATCAGCTGCTGCCATTACGTTTTCTAGATATTCGGGGACACTCAACAGAGTCCAATACATTTGTGAAAAACATCAACTTCTGGGCCTTGAAATTCTCTTAAAGTGGCTGAAATAAATTATGATATAATGATTACTTGCGAAATACACACATCATGTAAAAAGGCCATAATGGGGTGCACATAGTGTGTGTGTGTGTGTGTGTGTGTGTGTGTGTGTGTGTGTGTGTGTGTGAAAGTGAGAGAGAGAGATTTAACAAGTTATTATCCTCTTTGCTCAAATCTTGTCTCCTAGAAGCCTAACGGCTGCCAATCTGTGATTCACTATTACAGTGCAAAAAACCAACAACAACAACTCGGCAGCACAAAACTAACAATAGTTTTAAAAAGCGCAAAGAAAACGCTCACCTGTCCCCATCCCTCAAATTTAGGATATAGTTGGCTCCATCCAGAGGAACATAAGCATAGAAGAATCAATTTGGCAGGAACCTTAGAGGTCATCTAGTCCAACCCCCTGCTCAGGCAGGAAACCCTACACCATTTCAGACAAATGCCTGTCCAGTCTCTTCTTAAAAATCTCCAGTGATGGAGCGCCCACGAT
Source organism: Vipera berus (assembly GCF_964194415.1). Classification (NCBI taxonomy): domain Eukaryota; kingdom Metazoa; phylum Chordata; class Lepidosauria; order Squamata; family Viperidae; genus Vipera; species Vipera berus. Next base: position 18,154,538 of record NC_138213.1, read on the forward strand.
TTCCGGAGGCCAGCTGTTCCACTGGTTAATTGTTCTAACTGTCAGGAAATTTCTCCTTAGTTCTAGGTTGCTTCTCTCCTTGACTAGTTTCCATCCGTTGCTTCTTGTCCTGCCTTCAGGTGCTTTGGAGAACAGCTTGACTCCCTCTTCTTTGGGGCAGCCTCCCCCAAATATTGGAAGTCTGTTATTATGTCCCCCTAATCTTTATCTTTATTAGACAAGACATACCCAGTTCCTGCAGCCATTACAGCAAGCAAAACTGTGAGTGGTGATTGTTCTCACTGACAGGAAATTTCTCCTTAGTTCTGGGGTGGATCCCTCTTTAACGATCTTTGACATTCTCAGCCCCTTGGCATCTTTGTAGATTGGGGCATCTATTGTGGGTCTTTTTTTATTGAAAAGTTTTACAAAATTTTAATAATAACCCCCCCTCCCCATCAACCCTCCCCCCTTCCCTCCCCCCCCCTCCGACTTCCCAAAGCAGAATACAGGGTATTACATATTAGCAATCTGATGCAAACATATGCTAAATTGGAATGTCATAGCGAAGATCACTTTTATTTTATTTTATTTTATTTTTATTACATTTATATTCCGCCCTTCTCCGAAGACTCAGGGCGGCTTACAAGCTTAGCAGTAGCCTTCATTCTATGTATATGCCTGCTTATTAGGGCTTTCACCCCCCCAAGCGGCATTATTACAAAGTCAGCTTATTGCCCCCAACAATCTGGGTCCTCATTTTCTTGCAATTGTTGCAACGAATCCACAAGGCACCGGATTGCATCATTTGGAAAGATGTTTGGCCTCAGTCCACAGGGTGCCTCACGCAAGGAGGAAGTTTGTTTCCATTGTTCCAGAAAGCCTACTGAAGCAGCAATCTTGCAAGGAGTGGTGTCCTCACCCCAGCAGATAAACCATCCGGGGACATCCGGCTAAAGTTAGCCACCATTCGGAAGTCAGGACTTGTGTCCAAAGAGACCAAGCTGGGAGAACAAAAGGGACCTCTGTTCTAAAATAGCACACCTACGATCCCCAGGGCCTTCTGTTCCCCAGCCTCTGCTGCACACGTAGCACGGTTTTAAGTTGTTTTTACCACGCCTCTTTTTAACAAGCCCCATAAGGAAACCATACACATGCCTGTACATCCATCGTGGTTCATAAGGTTTTTTTTTTAAAAAAAACAGCCCACAAAGCAAGACTCAGAATTGAGAGAGAATTTTTATAAGAATCGACCAATACATTTCAAAAGACATTGCATGACATTGAGTGAAGTTGTTTAGCGCAAAGAACAGCAGGCTTTAAAGCAGGGGTGTCCAACCTCGGCAACTTTAAGACCTGTGGACTTCAACTCCCAGAATTCCCCAGCAAGCATGGGGGCGGAAGCTTAACAGAATGAGATCCAAATTTGAAATAAGAAGGAATTTCCTGACTTATGGAAGCTCCTAAGCCAGCTGGCTCAGGAATTCTGGGAGTTGAAGTCCATGAGTCATAAGAGAGCCAAGGTTGCCTACCCCTGTCCTAAGCAGTGAGAGAACCTGTCTCCTGACCTCACCGAAGGTCTTCAAGAAAAGATCAGGCAGCCAATTATTCAGGATCATGACGATTCCTGCACTCAGCAGGGAATTGAACTAGCAGACCTGAAAAATCCCTTCCAAGCCTAGGATTCTATGAGCTTTAGAGAACTTGAACATTTTACAAGTCTCGGGTTGGACAACTTTAAGACTTTTGTACTTCAACTCCCAGAATTTATTTTTATTTATTTTATTTTAATTCCATTTATATCCCGCCCTTCTCCGAAGACTCAGGGCGGCTTACAAGCTTAGCAGTAGCCTTCATTCTATGTATATGCCTGCTTATTAGGGCTTTCACACACACCCCAGCGGCATTATTACAAAGTCAGCTAAATTGCCCCCAACAATCTGGGTCCTCATTTTACCTACCTCGGAAGGATGGAGGGCTGAGTCAACCTTGAGCCTGGTGGGATGCGAACCTGCACTAATTGCAGGCAGCTGGTGTTACTTAAGGAGGCATTAGCCCACTGCTCCACCAAGGCTCAATAAGAATTCCCCAGCCAGTCCAATAGTCTGAAAGTTGCATACTCTTGGAGTAGTATTTCCTAACAGACATTATCCAATGAATTTGGATATTTTTGTTTTTTTAAAAAAAACCAACAACAACAGGTAATTCTAAATATAATTGCCAAGAGAGAGTTTATAGGGCCTCTTGTGTCTGTTGCAACTCCTTAGGGATGTTGTGTGTCTTTTATGTTGGACTGCATTGAACAGTGTTGAAGGGATTTAACACTGGGCACACGGTCCGGAGAAAGAGGTTCGTGGTTGTTGTTTTTTTGCTGTGATTTGAGGCAAAGTGTTTAGCTATTCCCTAAAGTTTCCTGAGCAGCCTGAAATAACCTGCGTCTCTCCTTTGATTCCTACTTTTTTGTGCAAAAGATATTTCTTTGAGGAAATTCTTTCCCCCACCCCTACCTTATAGAATTTAGAAAATATTGGATGGAATCCATTACGAATGGTTAAAAAAAAGGGCCAGCAACAGTTTAAGCTTCACCCCAAAGGTATAGTTTGCAAATCGGGGAAGGAACAGTGCCTGCTCTGGGCAGACACTACCCCGAGTACTTTGTCTGGCAGAGCTATGTGTTGAGTTTGATGGGTGGCAGAGATTTGAGCGAAGAGACATTGTGCAAAATTTTATCTACGCTGCTTTAGGTAATGGCTGCTGATAAAGATTCAGGAAGCGGTGATGTGTACAGATAGCTGCAAGCTTTTTATCTGCTCTTTAGAATAGACTAGGTTGCCAGAATTATGAATGCTAAGGCTGCTTTATTATAAGGTGACAGTAACAGAATTGGAGATAGGACGAACATAGGTCTCAAATGGAATAGGGCTTCCTGCCTGAGCAGGGGGTTGGACTAGAACAGAGTTCCCCAATGTTTCTGACTTTGTGTGTGTGGGGGGGAGAGGATGGTTTTGTGTGAGTGACCAGCAAATGTGCACACGTGTGCAGCTCCATTTGCGTGAGCGGTGTGCATGCACGCCTGATGCTCACTTAAGTGGAGCGTGCATGTGCTCGGCCGCTGCTCGCGCAAGTGAGGATGCTCGTGCACTCCCAAGCCGTTTCTGCGGCCCAGTTGCAAACCCCTCACAGCCCAATAGGAGGCCGCAGCCCACAGAGTTAGGGACCCCTGGATTAGAAGACCTCTAAGGTCCCTACCAACTCTTGTTATTCGGTTATTCTGAATTTTGCAAAATGGAATGCGTTTTCCCCTTTCTCACTTTCTCAAATTACATTTCTACCCTGACTCGGAGCTCTTCCTCCTGTTCCTCAGAGTTATTCCAACTGCCCATTCATTTCCCTTCATTGTCAGTAAAAGGGCAGAGGAAGATGGTTAGGGAGACATGAGGATATATTGCTTCTGAAGAAAGGAATTCCAGTTGCTGGAATTCTTGTAACTTTTCTTCTCAGCCCATCTGGCTAAAGAGAACCCTGTCCGTGTTTTCTTGGGGAGCAGCCTTGTCTGCAGAGGATGAGGTCGAACGAGGAACGTTGCAGAACGGTGCTTCTTACACCCTACTTCTGTAGAATCTCACAGCGGAGTGCATAAAAAATATGTCTACTCCCTCCCCTGGTCCAGACATTGTTATAGTATTGACATTAATAGAATATCCAGAGCCAGTTTTGCCAGCGGTTAAGGTACCAGGCTAAAAAGCAGGAGGAGACCGTGAGTTCAAGTCCCACCTTAGCCAGGAAAGCCGACCGAGTGACTTTGGGCCAATCACCAGGAGACTCTCGTGTTCAAGTCCTGCCTTAACTATGGAAGCCAGTTGGGTGACTTCGGGCCTGTCCTTCTCTCTCAGCCCAACCCACCTCACTAGGTTGTTGTTATGGAGAAAATAGGAGGAGGAAGATGTGTTGGGAGATAATGTTCACCACCTTGAGTTGTTTGTAAAAATATTAAAGGTGGGAAATTAAATAAACTAACAAATAAACAAACTGGAGTTTTTATTATCTTGCTGGCTTTTTCTTCAAATTGCAGGTAATCAAATACACGCTGGATCCTGTATGGAAGCCGTTCACGGTGCCTTTGATATCTCTGTGCGACGGGGACACAGAAAAGCAGATCAAGGTACCGTCCCCTTCGTCATCTTCCATTTCAGACCTCCACTGTGGTTGAGAGATAACATTTTTATTAGAATATCCGACCCCAACCTGGAATGCTCCTTTCTGTTGAATTTTAACTTCCCCAGGCTTCGTGGTCTCCATCCATGCTGGCTGGGGAATTCTGGGAGTTGAAATCCACAGCTCTTAAAGTTGCCATGGTTGGACACCCTTGTTCTAGACCAGGGGTAGGCAACCTTGGCTCTTTTATGACTTGTGGACTTCAACTTTTATGACTTGTGGTCCTCAATGGAACCGCATCTACATGGGAGGAAGTGTGTAGTGGGGTGCCCCAGGGCTCTGTTCTGGGCCCAGTGCTCTTCAACATCTTCATCAACGATTTGGATGAGGGGATAGATGGGGAACTCATCAAATTTGCAGACGACACCAAGCTGGCAGGAATAGCCAATACTCCAGAAGATAGGCTTAAAATACAAGAGGATCTGGACAGACTCGAACACTGGGCACTATATAACAAAATGAAATTCAGTTGTGAAAAAAGTAAGGTTCTACATTTAGGCAGGAAAAATCAAATGCACAGGTATAGTATAGGTGGTACCTTGCTTGATAGTAGTAACTGTGAGAGAGATCTCGGAGTCCTAGTAGACAATCACTTCAATATGAGCCAGCAGTGTGCTGCAGCTGCCAAAAAAGCCAACACAGTGCTAGGCTGCATTAACAGAGGGATAGAATCAAGATCACGTGAAGTACTAATACCACTTTACAATGCCTTGGTAAGGCCACACCTGGAATACTGCATACAGTTTTGGTCACCACGATGTAAAAAGATGTTGAGACTCTAGAAAGGGTACAGAGAAGGGCAACAAAGATGATTGGGGGACTGGAGGCTAAAACATATAGGGAACGGTTGCTGGAATTGGGTATGTGTAGTATAACGAAGAGAAGGGTGAGGGGTGACATGATAGCAGTGTTCCAATATCTCAGGGGCTGCCCCAAAGAAGAGGGAATCAAGCTATTCTCCAAAGCACCTGAAGGCAGGACAAGAAGCAATGGATGGAAAGTAATCAAGGAGAAAAGCAACCTAGAACTAAGGAGAAACTTCCTGACAGTTAGAACAACTAACCAGTGGAACAACCTGCCTCCAGAAGTGGTGAAGTGGAGTGGTGAATTCCTGACTCAGCATGGCTGGTTCAGGAACTCTGGGTATTGAAGACCACAAGTCATAAAAGAGCCAAGTTTGCCTACCCCTGTTCTAGACAATGGGAGAGCTTCTTAATGTCTAAATCGAGACTGTCAATGGATCATAATAGAACAAAAAATGATACATAGAATGTATTGGTCTCCATCGTGTTGGTATAGAAAAGATTAATTCACGAGACATTGATTGAAATTCACCCACCGACTGTTAATCGGATACTTGGTAATAGTTGTCCTACCTGTGGGAGAAATGAGCATCTTCGTGAATTTCTTCTCTTTCATAAGTTGGATGAATTTTTTTAATTCAGATGGGTCGGTAAAGTGGATGGGAATCCTGACTGTTCCTCTGCTTCTTCTGCCAGATTGTGTGTTATGACTACGACAACGATGGAGGGCACGATTTCATTGGGGAGTTCCAGACCTCTGTTGACACGATGTGCAAAGATGGCTCTGTGGTAAGCCTTGAAGGAAGGGCACATCTGGGGCTGGGAAGATGCCCATTGCCATTCACCACCACAGTTTGAAAAAGTTTGAATTTCTTCTTTTACCTCATGGTTGCCATTTAATTCTTCTCCTTTAATACTGTTGATTAGCACATAGGCCATGTCAAAGTACAGAATAAAACATAAAACATTACACAGTAAAACCATACGTAAAAGTGAAATACAAGAGGCAGATTAAATGAAAAGAATAAAATAATAGCAATGGCACTTAGACTTATATACTGCTTCACAGGGCTTCTCTAAGCGCTTTGCAGAGTCCCCATCAATCTGGGTCCTCATTTTATGGACCTCAGAAGGGTGGAAGGCCGAGTCAACCTTGAGCCAGTCAGAATCGAACTGCCGGCAGGCGGCAGTCAGCAGAATTAACCTGCAATACTGTATTCTAACCACTGCGCCACCACGACTCGGTATTATATTCCTTATATAATATAGTCCTCGGCTTACAACAATTCATTTAGTGGCTGTTTGAAGTTACAACCCCACTGGAAAAAATGACTTATGACTATTTGGCTTACTTACAACCATTGCAGCATCCCCATGGTCACCTGGTGAAAATTCAGTCGCTTAGCAACTGACTCATGTTTACGACGGTTGCAGTGTCCCAGGGTCACGCGATCACCTTTTGCAACCTCCTGACAGGTAACGTCAATGGGGAAGCCGGATCCACTTAACAGCCGTGTTACTGACTGAGCAACTTCAGTGATTCACTTAACGACTGTGGCAAGGAAGGTTGTAAAATGGGGCAAAACTCACTTAACAACTGTCTTGCCCAGCAGTGGAAATTTTGGGCTCAATTGCGGTCGTAAGTCAAGGACTACCTGCGTGTAGATTTCAACTGAACTATTGTAACCAAATAAAGGGCCACGTTATGTGTGATTCTTGAGTTCTGACTGCACATGAAATATGTTGCTTTAATGTGCAATATGTTCATTTAATGTGCAACCCAAGATAACCAGGTTCAGCTTACTTGGAGGAACTAAACTGAAAAGTCTCTTACGAGTCGCTATCTTGATGCCTGTTTAAGAAAAAATAGTGTCGCCCGGTTTTTTTCCCCTGATCTAATTTTCCTAAGTAAATCAATCTTTTTCAACTTCATTTCTCCTTCAGTGCGATTTTGTTTTGCGCTGGTTTGCTCATCACCAAGTGTTTGTGATGACCCTCATTAGCAAACATCTCATCTTCTGCTAAGACCGGGCTGGTTTTTGCCCAATTGAATCGCTGTCCTGATCTTCCGCGATTTATGATGAAAGTTTGTCTTGCCGACTTGCTCCCACAATCGTTTGGCGTTGGCTTTAGGAGTTCCGATTGCAGCCCGATTGTTATTCTGCTTCTCCCAATTATTTGTGGCCGGTGTCCTAATTAAATAGAGTAGAAATGACAGGGGGATAACTTCATAAGCCAGGGATGACCAGCACGAACAGAACTGTAAACCCTTTGTATTTTTTAAGATACAAAAGTGCAGTTAGAGATGCGGTTAGCAGTGATCCGAAATGGAATATTTTAAATTGATCTCTACCTCTCACGGCTGCCTCAAAGCTGCTTTTATCAAAAGGCAACTGGACTGGTTTTTTTTTCCTTGAGGAAGAAGAAGAAAACGCTTTGCTTTTCGTCCAAGAAGTTTCAGTTTTGATGCTGGGGGAATAGAAGGATAGATGCTGACAGTTGAGACTGGATGGTGGAGGGACGGAAGGATAGGTTCTGATAGGGTGGGGAGAGGGGAGAAATGGAAGGATTTTATATATACATACATACACACACACACACACACACACACACACACACACATACATACACACATACGTTTGCAGTCATCTGGTCATTAGCACTCTCTCTGAGAGCTCTTGAGGCCACTTGGGGGGGTTTATCTGTGTTGTGATTAAGCGTCAGCCTGTGGTTCCGGCAGCTGAGTCAGATGATTCTGAAGAGGAGGAGGAGGAGGAGTTTGGAGAGCCTTTGGTGTCAGAGGGAGGCTCTGATGCACTGCAGGACTCTCAGCCTGGCCCCTCCCATCTTGTTATTCGTCAGACTCAGCTGTGTCAGCACGAAGGATTGAAAGAAGATGATCCACAGCTGGCTCTGTTCAGGGACTCTTGGAGCAGGAGGCAATCTAGCAGAGCAGAACAGAGGAAGGCAATGAGGCAACTTGGGAGAAGGCAATGAGAAGTCACACCTTGAGACTGCTGATAAAAGGGGAAGGTGTGGGAGGTGCTGGTTGCTGAAGGCAACCGTTTGAAGATCTTCTGCTAGAGTCCTGGTCTGTTATTATTGTTTAACTCTTGTTTAACCTTTTGGTTTAAGTCTTGTTTGAACTTTTCATTTAACTTTTGTTTGAACTCTTTGTAAATAAATTTGGTTGGGTTTTTTCCAGCCTGTTGATTATAAAAAGGGGTTGTCCCTGACATTCAAACAGGGCCAGTCATAGGCTGGAATAGAACAATCTGTGCCCTCAGGATCACCTGTGTCCGGGGAGCAATTGGTTGTGGAATCTTCTTGGAACAGCTGCAAAGGCTGCGTTGTACACTGGACTTAGGCAGTGTCTTATCCCTCCCCCTCTGTCAAGAGAGGACTGCTTAGCATTAACATAAATGGCCTCTTTGACCCTTCTTTCAAACCAATCATCCTTTCTATCCAAAATGTTGACTTCGCTATCTTCAAAAAAGTGACCTTTGTCTTTCAAATGCAGATGGACCACTGAATCTTGCCCTGATGGGTTTGATCTCCTCTGTTGTGCCATGCGCTCATGAAGTGGTTGTTTGGTTTCCCCCAATCTACAGATCTGTTCGTGTCTCGCTGCAATGTATTGCATACGTCACATTGCTCCGCTTGTGTCTGTGTGTTTTATCTTTGGGGTGGATCAGCTTCTGCCTTAGTGTACTCTTGGCTTTAAAGTGTGCATGTATGTTGTGTTGGTTGAAAATCCTCCTAAGCTTTTCAGATATTCCTGCAACGTGTGGCATGACAGTGTTGCTACCTTTATTTGTCTGTTCTTTGTCTGTAATGGAAATGGTCTTGCTGGATCTTTTTTCTGGATTTGATGAAGGCCCAGTTAGGATAACCACAAGTTCTGAGGGATTCTTTTTTTCTCAGAGAAAAAAAAAAGTCTGGTTGCCTTTTGAAAAAGCACCTTTGGGACAATTATGACGTGGATGACTGAGAATCTTCACAGATATTTCACAGCGGTTTTCCCCCCCCTTAAGCACTACATGAGATCTTTATTTTCCATCCATAATTTTTACTCCTTAGTCCTTTGTTGTTCAGTCAGCTAATGTACAACTTTGCCTGCTTCTAATCTTTTTCTGTGATATGTTTTGTTGTAAGTTTTCTTCCAAGCCAAACTAATTTCCATTCCCACACAGCAAGTGTCTTTTTATATCAGCAGTCTAAGATGGTGGGCCACCTTCTTTCACAATTGGTGTGTTTGTGAACATTCCGTGGCCTTGTGATAAAGAGCGCATGGGAAAATTCCATTTTCAGTTGCAATGTTTGGAATTCAGTTTGTAGAATCTTCCTGATAGGTCTGGAAAAGTGGCTTTCTCATCACCTCTGGAGAGCCATTTTCAGCCAGAGAGATTAGATAAATCGTCAGCGTCAGGATTTCAGCAAAACCCTAAAGCAGGGGTGTCAAACTCAATTTCATTGAGGGCCACATCAGCATTGTGGTTGCCCTCAGGGGGCCGGGTGCGTATGGCCAGGGTGGGCGTGGCCTACTGGGTGGGCGTGGCTAGAGTGGGTGTGGCCTACTGGGTGGGCCTGGCCAGCTCTACATCATTCGCATCAAGGGTGCCTATGGGGGGGCCTGGGCAGGAGTGGGACAGATCTGAGGGTCTCTGGCAGAAGGAGGGTCTCTGGGCCAGGGCCAAGGCAGTGGGGGCCGTTCCCTCACTGTTTCCAGGATGGCTTCACGGGCCGCATGAAACCACTTTGCGGGCCGCATCCGGCCCCCGGGCCTTGTGTTTGACATGTCTGCCCTAAAGAGAGCTAAGGTTGTATTTCTACGTTACCCTTAAATTGGTTCTGGAACTGACCCCTTTTCTGGGTTTCCAATTCAACACGCTTTGTGTGCAAAACACTACAGCCTCACAAAAGTTAACCCATGTTAAAAACAAGCCAAGCTTTGGAGACTCATGAGCTCTCCGAGGTCCTGATTATGTTTAGTTGGGCCAAATCTTAGACCAGGGATGGCGAACCTTTTAGAGACCAAGTGCCCAAACTGCAACCCAAAACCCACTTATGTATTGTTGGGTGCTGGGTGGGTGTGGCCCATTGGGTGGGTGTGGCCCATTGGGTGGATGTGGCCAGTTGGGCAGGCATGGCCCATTGGGTGGGCCTGGCTGCAATGGTAACACGAGACGGGGTAGGACTAAAAAGTTCAATCAATCAATTCCAACTTTGTGAGATTATATTTTTTTTCCCATGAGAAGCTGAAATTGATTGATTGATTGAACCTTTTTTTTTTTGCACACGGCGACGGAGGCCTAAAGCGAAAAGGTTTTATAAAACCCAGCTGAAGGCCTAGGACTGGAGCGATGGCTCATGTGCCCACAGAGAGGGCTCCGCGTGCCACCTGTGGTACCCGTGCCATAGGTTCACCACCACGGGCTTAGACTCTCCCTTTGTTGTGAATGTTCTTGGTTCTTTGAGGATCTTGACTAAAGCAGGCAATGTGAGTTTTCATAAGCTAGTATTTTAGAATATTGGAGAACTCTTGGGGAGGCATGGTGAAGGTGGTGGACAAGGACTTGGGAGGTCCAGTGTTTTAGGCTGCTCTCAAGCCATGGAAAGTTCTGGGAGTTTTGAATCAGACCTTCCATCTCAGCTCAAGAGTCAGGGTGGGGTAGTGGTTCAAGTACAGGGCTGCGAGAAGTCTAGTCTCCTGTGTCCCAAATGTGATTTTTCAGGAGGCAACTGGACTTCCTTGTTTTTGTTTAAAGACATTTCCGTTTCTCATCCAAGAAGCTTCTTCAGCTCTGACTGGATGGTGGGGTACGGAAGGATTTATACTCCTTGCAGACAGCTGGTCATTTGCCTTCTTTTAGAGAGTCGTCGAGGCCACCTGGAAGCTTATCTGTTTCATCAGGGTCACCTGAGTAGTGCAAATGGGCGTGGAGCCTTCTTGGACCTGTTGAAAGGTCTGTGCTGTAGATTGGAGATGGGTGTCTTCAAAGAAGAAAAAGAAAGTCCAGTTGCCTCATGAAAAAGCACTTTTGGGACAACCATGACCTGGATGACTGAGAATCTCCACAGACATCTAGTCTCCTATCAACTAAGGCAGGGGTAGGCAACCTCGGCTCTTCAACTCCCAGAAGCTATGCTGACTCAGGAATTCTGGGAGTTGAAGTCCACAAGTCATAAAAGAGCCGAGGTTGCTTACCTCTGAACTAAGGCTAGGGTAGGCGGCTCAGGAATTCTGGGAGTTGAAGTCCACAAGTCATAAAAGGGCCACGGTTCCCCCAACCCTGAACTAAGGAAGTCCTAACTGGAAGATTGGGAGGGTCATTTCCTTCTTAGCCCAGTTTACCTCACAGGGCTATTGCAAGGAAATATTGGTAGAAGTGCTATCTTTACCACCTTAAGAGAAGGAAGGTATAAATTTTAACAACTAAATGAAATAAACAGATGGAAGATTACATAAACTGGTAACTAGCCAGCTTCCAGCCTAAATTCATGCGTAAATTCTTGAATCGGAAGCTAATGGAAAGTTCCACAATCTCATAATCTGGGTCACTTGAAAAACAGAATTCCTTAAGTGCTCAGAGGCTGGAAAAAAATACGCATCTCTAAATTGTTAAGAAAGTTCGGCTCTTTTGCAGAGACTTCAAGCGTCAGCAGATCTTTTGTCGAAATGACCGTTTGCAGTTATTACTCCAGAGCTGTTTGGAGGCTAGAAATGGCATTTTAATTTGGTCTTCCAGGCTGCAATTTGTTTACGCCTTCCTCAATCCTAGTTGGTGCTCCTGCGTAGGGAGCTTAAAAATAAAATGGATGCATGCATTTGTTTACCTCGTGAGTAATCACATCCTTCCTCATTCCGACTCGAAGCCCCACTGCGCTCATCTGCTCTTTCTGCGTTGGTTTCTCTCTCAAACTGACAGCGTCTAAATGTAGTTGCTGGCTGTAAATAGCTCAGGCAGATGTTCAACCGCTCTCAAGTTTCTGGGAAACCTTAGGGATGCTACATGGCCCGGCACTATGCTCTGGACTGAAGCCAACACACCTTTCTTGCCAACAAGCCTGCCCCCAGCTACCTTGAAGGGTTGCACCCAGAGATATGTGGATAGAAAGCATAGCAGGGGAAAGAGAGCAATCGAGGCACAGAGAGGAGAGACCAGGGGTCAAGTGAGGTCTTGGATGTGGTGGATTGTAGCCTGGATTCCCAGGAGGGAGGGGCTGCATCCCAGAAGGCGAAGAGGTAGCGAAGGGTAGATACAGGTAGTCCTCGACTTACGAACACAATGGAGCCCCAAATTTATGTTGCTAAGCGAGACATTTGTTGAGTGAATTTTGCCCCATTTTATGACCTTTCTTGCCACCGCTGTTAAGTGAATCACTGCAGCTGTTAAGTTAGTAGCACGGTTGTTAAGCGGAGCTGGCTTCCCCCATTGACTTTGCTTGCCAGAAGGTTGCAAATGGGAACCACGTGAGCCCGGGACATTTCGACCGTCATAAATACGAGTCAGTTGCCAAGTGTTTGAATTTTAATCACGTGACCCTGGGGATGTCACAACGGTCGTAAGGATGAAATATGGCCATAAGTCCCTTTCTTCAGTGCTGTTATAACTTCAAACGCTCAACTAAAATGAACTGTTATAACTTGAGGACTACCTGTAGTTTCTGTGGGAGAAAGAGGGTGACGATAGCTGCTCCCCAATAGCTCCCCGAATATATGTTTTCTGGTCCAAGTGGTCTGCCTTGAGCTTGGCAAGATTCCTGTCTGTAGGTGAGGAACAATAAAGGAAACTGCTTAGAAAAAACTGTGTGTCTCATCGGTTTTAGGGACCTGACATGCCCACCTTTAAGTTCAGGTGTAAATGACCTGAAGTACCTGTCATGGCACTAAAATGCCATGTGAAATACTTAGCGAGATGCAGATGAGCTGAATTGTGTATGTCGTCGTTTGCATGTGCAGCTGAAGCAAGCTACATCATGTCACTGTGACGTCTTCCCAGATTGCGACACAGACTGTGGTGGGGTGTTGCCTTCTTTGGCCTTGTGGTTTTGCCTTCCTTCTTATTGTCTTCTGTTGTGACAAGGTTGTAATTGTTGGGGGAAAAAATCCCTCCCATATTTTCATAAGGCGAAACTCTGGGCTAAGACAAAAACAAAACTTTGCAGGATCAGACCCTGCTCTGAATTACAAATTACCCTAATAATAAATTTCCCATCTGTGAAAGTTCAGCCTCTGATAAAATACGTTCAACATTGTTTATTAATTCAGTTCTTATCTATGGGCAGTCAAACCTTGCTCAGCTCCATTCTTTACTCTTGCTTGACTCAGAAGCCATGCTGAATTATTTTTAAAAAAATTTTGGGGTGCAAGAATTGCAGGGATGTGGCTGGTGGCTGGGACATCGCTGGATGATAGGTGGAGCCAGGATTCAAGACCTTTTGCCTCTTATAGAGTTAGTCCTCACATAGCAACCAAATTGGGACCGGCAAATCTATTGCTAAGTACCCTGGTCACTAAGCAAAACGTTACAGGAGTGCGTGCTGGACCTATGAGCTCATGGCCACTTTCACCATTAAGCAAATCATCAACGTCATTAAGTGAAGATGCCACATGGGCACAATTGGCAACTTCCTGCTGGCTTCATCTTTGACTTTTGCTTGTCAGAAGACAGCTGCGAAGTGCAAAAATGATAGGCATGTGATGCTGAGATGGTCGTAAGAGGAAGGATAGGTCACAAAGCTGTTTTTTAAAGAGTGGTTGCAGTCAGTAAGGTAGGACTATCTATACCTGGGGTCTTCAAACCTGGCCCTTTATGACTTGTGGACTTTGACTCCCAGAATTCCTCAGTTGGCCATTTTGATGAAACCGCAGGCTTGGATCCTGACCAGGGGTCTTCAAACTTGGCCCTTTTATGACTTGTGGACTTCCAACTCCCAGAATTCCTCAGTCGGCCATTTTGATGAAACCGTGGGCTTGTATCCCGACCAGGGGTCTTCAAACCTGGCCCTTTTATGACTTGTGGACTTCAACTCCCAGAATTCCTCAGTTGGCCATTTTGATGAAACCGCAGGCTTGGATCCCGACCAGGGGTCTTCAAACTTGGCCCTTTTAAGACTTGTGGACTTCAACTCTCAGAATTCCTCAGTCGGCCATTTTCATGAAACCGTAGGCTTGGATCCTGACCAAGGGTCTTCAAACCTGCCTGGCTGAGGAATTCTGGGAGTTGACATCCACAAGTCATAAAAGGGCCAAGTTTGAAGACCCCTGATCTATACCTTCAGAGCCCAGGTTTCCCATATTTTCAATTCTTGATATTCCAGTTTCCTTCCAAAATGTTAGAAATGTTGCCCCATGCATACTGGGTTGTGGTGGGGGATAGTATTATATTGGTAACTGGGGATGATAGGCGTCCTCTCAGCCCACGTTTTGGATATCTGTAGTTTAAACCAGTATTTTTCAACCTTGGCAGCTTTTAAGACGTGTGGACTTCAATTCCCAGAATTCTCCACTCAGTCACCTGGCTGGGGAATTCTGGGAGTTGACGTCCCTACATCTTAAAGCTGCCAAGGGTGAGAAATACTGGTTTAAACCATTTATCCCCCAACTTGGCTACCCCTAAAATGTTTTGGAATTGTAAATCTCAGCCTTCCCAGTAACTAGAGGACAAAGAAATATTTTCTGTAGCAATAAAAGAAAAGGAAACAAGATTACTGCATTTACCATGGTCTTCCTTTCTTTAAAAAAAACGCAGGTAGAGTTTGAATGCATCAATCCCAAAAAACAGAAGAAGAAGAGGAGCTACAAGAATTCAGGCATCATCATTGTCAAGTCCTGCAAAGTAAGTTCTTTATTGAGACTGCTGGGAGGGAATCCCAGGGGCTGATAACAGCTGCTTCTCGGGAGGAGAGACAATATGTAATTTGGAAAATGAAGGCTGTTTGCGGGCTGTTTGCCATAGGCTTCTACATATGGGGGAAAAAATAGAAATGTCACAGCTGAAAATCAGATGAGGAGAATTGAATTCTCTTCTTTCTTCCCACCTCTCTGAGCTCTGATGACTTTATCCAAAGACGGTTTGGCCTGCTCTTTCCCTCCAAATATGCTAGTATAAAAGACATTCTTGTATTCTCTGAATGGCGTATTTAAAATGGAGAATATTGGGAATGTTGTCCCCATCTCGGGTCCGAGGCCGATGAAGAACACCAGACGCGAGGTACAGGTTTTGTTCCCTTTTATTGAAGCGCTGCAAGAAAAGGGGTCCTGGCCAGAAATGCCTGGGAACCCTGAACAAAAAAATTAAGAAAGCTTTGTACAATTTCACTACAGTGGAAGGCGGGATAAGGCGGGATATAAAAGAAATATATAAGAAGAGATTGGACAGCCATTTGTCTGAAATGGTCTAGACCAGGGTTTCCTGCCTGAGCAGGGGGTTGGGCTAGATGACCTCCAAGGTCCCTTCCAACTTTACCATTATTATTATTATTATTAAATATCATCTAATAAACATTTTAATAATGATCTAACAAGGATTCTATTGGTCTCTAGCCATCCCTATTCCTAAGCCTTCAGGAGTTATCTAATACACATTCTGTTTGCTCCAGGCCATATCTATTCCTAACTTCTGCAAGACGTTTAACTCTTTGTTATTTTATCAGCTTTCTAACCACCCGGAATTTTACAAGCTTTACAGGGGCGTATTGCCTGTGAATAAGCATTCTTTGTTCTTGCCAGACAGAGTCCACCATTGCAGGCTTTCCAGTCTCCTTTCAAGTGTATGCCATAGCCTTGCTTTGATTTAGCGGACAGCCCATCAGGAGAGTATTGGGCAGGTGGGGGAAAGCTGTGGAATTTGTAGTTTTGCCCTGCCGTATGGATGATTTCAAATACAGGTAGTCCTGGATTTGTGACTGTAATGAAGCCCAGACCGCACCTGAGTTTATATTCTTTTCTGAAAGCGATCCTTCACGAATATCAAAATAGTTAAACAAAGCCGAGGACTGCCTGTATTATAGTCTCAGAACTGAAATATTTTTTTAAAATGTCTGAGCGTAAGGGAAGGTAGAGGTGAGATACTGAGATATATCAGTAAAAGTGTACAAATGCCACAGTGTGTTGTAGCGGAGAAGTCCTTTTGCACCCTCAGTGGTATATTATCAAGGAGTACAAATGCATAAATATGCATAAACCTTTTCTCAGAAGATGGTGCCCAAAGCACTCTGTTACTTAACTCGGCGCTGCCGTCAATAAATTAACATCTCCTCTGCTTCTGAAATATAAAACCTCTTGAGTTATTCACTCTTTTAGACTCTGAAGATCTTTGCTTTTCAGTTTGATGGATTATAACTGCTAAACCGCTTTCAGATTTGCATTAAAATCATAATTACTGACATAATGCCGAGATTGCCGGAGTGGCATCTAATCATCAGAAGGGCAAGGGTTTCAACTCTGGGACAAATGCAATAAATTTCTAAAATGCCAACTCTGACAAGCCAGGATGAAGACAAACACAAGGCCTGATTAACCTGCCATTGCACCAAATTGGATGAGTCAGATGGGGCTTCGGCAGGCGGTCTGCAAGTAGGGTGAGGTCTGCTCCCCCACCCAGGGTCTCAGTCACCGTCAGCTCGGAGGCCAGCCCAGAGTTTTGCAAATGGGCCAAGGATCTAGTCCATCTCTTGACTCCTGCTTTGGAGAATACAGCTAGTCCTCGACTTAGCGACCACAACTCAGCCCCAAATTTCTGCTTCCAGGCAAGACTTATTGTGAATTTTGACCTTTCTTGCCACAGTTGTTACATGAGTCACTGCAGTTGTTAAGTTAGAATAGAACAGATTTTTTTTATCGGCCAAGTGTGATTGGAGACACAAGGAAATGGTCCCCGGTGCATAAGCTCTCAGTGCACATGCAAACAACAAAGGGATAGGTCATAGATCCTACATTAACAATCATTGATCATAAGTTACAAACAACAAATGATTAATCATAAGAAACCGATAGGAGAAGACAGTAGGAAAGATGAGAAGGTGAGAAGAAATGAGAAATGAGACAATGCTGTGGGAATTAAGTGACACCCTTGTTAAGTGTCAAGTGGCTTTGCCCTTGACTTTGCTTGTCGGAAGGTCGCAAAAGGGGATCACATGACCCCGGGACACTGCAACAACCATCATAAATACATGCCAGTTGCCAAGCATCCAAATTTTGATCATGTGATGCTGAAGTGGTTGTAAGTGTGAAAAATGATTATATGTCATTTTTTCCAGTGCCGTTGTAACTTTGAACGGTCACTAAATAAATAAATGAACCTCTACTCTTTTCTGCCTATCATTTTGCATTTACATTAGGACTGAACACCGGTACTTTCGCATATGTCATATCTGTCTGTCTCTCTCTCCTCCCCCTCTTATTCAGCCCAGAGGAGCGAATAAATGAGATAAAACATCAATGAGCTAAAACGGTCTAGAACAGCACAGTCTAATGATCCAGATTTGATCCCCACTCCACATTGATTCTACACTATGCCCTGGGTTCATACCCCATGTAAAATCCCAATGCACTTAATGAAGCGTAACATACATGCATAAAATACATACGAGCAGTCCTTGACTTACATCCGGTCAGGTGGCGACCGTTCAAAGTTATGACATCCCATCAGCTCCCCCTCTCAACTCATGTGGCCACATTTCTGATGCTGGTCATTGATGACCTTTTGCCCATGGACATGTGGCTGTGATTTGTGATGTTTTTGCTGAAAAATCTCCGTTTACAGAATGCCTATGGAGAGTCTCAGTCAACCAGGTCATGATTGTCCCAAAGGTGCTTTTTCAAAAGGTAAACTGGACTTGGTTTTTTCTTTGAGGAAGAAAAAAGTGTTTTGCTTCTCATCCAAGAAGCATCTTCTGTTCTGAAGAACTGAAGAAGCTTCTTGGATGAGAAGCGAAACATCTTCCAAAGGGGGGGGGGGAAACCAAGAGAGACGAGTTACCTTTTGAAAAAGCACCTCTGCATTTACCGTTTTCAGTGGGCTTAACAACCATGTACTTATCAATTCATCAACAACTCCCAGTGGGCTTAACAACTGTGGCACTCACTTAAGAAGCTCTGCAAAAAAAAAGATTGCAAATTTGGGTTTCACCACAAGATGATCTGCTTTGCGACAGTCACGTCTTATGACTATAATGGGCAGGCTCCTTTATGGCCATAAGTTGAAGGCCACACGTAAAGCCTATTAAAGTTTCATGCATTGGCCTAATTCACACAACATCTCAATGCAGGGTTTCTGCATCCATTTGACCTTCGGCTAGCTTGGTGTGCAAACTTTCCCATTACAGTCCTCAGCCTTGCTGTGATCCTGTGAAGACTGGGGAATTTTGGGAATTGAAGTCTACTCATCTTAAAAGTTGCCGAGGTTGGGAAACACTGCCATAGGTGATAGCTTACTAACCATTCAGACATCACGAACTTTCTCAGACAAATCTTGTCGAAGAGAATCGAGGAGAATGTTTGCACGACAAAGACCTTTGTTGACACAAAACAGCAATCTTGCTGGCAATGTCTCATATACACACACATCTCCAACCTGCAGCTTTTGATATATTGCACAGCTGAGCACACACAATGTTCCAGGCCGAAGTAAAAAACCATGGTTAAGTGGTTTGTGATGCAGGGGATGGTCAGATTCCCAAGCTCCACCCCTCCACCTCCAACTTGTGACTTGAAACCATGATGTGCTATTTTGACATCACATTGGAGAACGATTGTGTTTTGTTTCCCTTCGCTGAAAGAGAAACGTGTGGTGTAAATCCAGCCACAGAGTTTGGAAATGTGACGGCTGCTAGGAAATTCAAATTAGAAGTGTCTTTCTCAACCATGGCAACTTTAAGCTGTGTGGACTTCAACCCCCAGAATTTTCCCCAAGAGTAAGAATTCTCATTGCTGGCTGGGGAATTCTGGGAGTTGAAGTCCACACGGCTTAAATTTACAAAAAGCCATAAACGGATGTTTTGTGAAACAGTCTTGCTTTGCATTAACTTGCTCTCTTTCTCCTTTCCTTCTCTCCTCTCAAATCTTCCTCCTCATCCTTAAGATCACCCGAGATTATTCCTTCCTGGATTACATCCTCGGAGGCTGCCAGTTAATGTTTACGGTAAGGATCTTGGTGATTTTTCTTTCCATAAACGCTAACAACATAATCACTGTTGTGCCCTCTCGGTTAAATCTCAGCATTAATTAAAGCATCAGCGATGCCTGGAAGTTGGAAAAAGGCTCCTTTCCTGAGCGGAAATGTGCCCCACCGTGGCCCACAAAATTACAGGGTGTGCATTGCTCTCTGGTTAGACGAAACCCCAACAAAACGTTTGCCACCCACTTAGCAACACGTTGGGAGGATGAACAGTGGAGAAAAAGGTGATGTTTGCATCACGCAAGAGCCAGGAGGGGAATCCTCCATTCCATACAGGTGGTCCTCGACGCTTCCTTGAGGGATCGTTCAAAGTTACGACGTCACTTAATGACCATTTTTCAGAGTTAGGGCAGTCGCAGCATCCCCACGGTCACGTGATCGAAATTCGAGAGCTTGGCAACTGGCTTATATTTATGATCTTTGCAGTCTCCCGGGATCACGTGATCACATTTTGCGACCTTCTGAGAAGCCAAGTCAATGGGGAAGCCAGATTCCCTTAACAACCAGGTTACTAACTTGAGAAGTTCAGCGATTCCTTTAACAATGGTGGTAAGCAAGGTCGTAAAGCAAGACAGTGGTCGCGGGAGTTTTGCCCACATGCTACGACCTTTCTTGCCACCGTTGTTAAGTTAATAACCTGGTTGTTAAGGGAATCTGGCTTCCCCATTGACTTCACTTGTCAAAAAGTCACAAAAGGGGGATCGTGTGACCCCGGGATACTGCAACAGTCATAAACATGTGCCGGTTAGCAAGCACTTGAATTTTGGTCACGTGACCATGGGGATTCTGCAGTGGTTGCAAGTCACGATCAGGTCACTTTTTTCAGTGCCATTGTAACTTTGAACGGTCACTAAATGAACTATTCTGAGGGCTATCTGTAAAAAAAATATCAAGCAAGCTAGCTCAGAAAGAACTCTAAATGTCTAGACCAGGGGGTAGGCAACCTTGGCTCTTTTATGACTCCTGGACTTCAAGTCCCAGAATTCCTGAGCCAGCCACGCTGAGGGGAAAGGGAGAGGTTTCCAAGCTGAGCCATGCTGGCTCAGGAATTCTGGGAGTTGAAGTCCACGAGTCATAAAAGAGCCAAGGTTGCCTACCCCTGGCCTAGGACGCTTTATGACTCGTGGACTTCACCTCCCAGAATTCCTGAGCCAGCATGGGGGAACTATGGCCCCTTCATGACTTGTGGACTTCAACTCCCAGAATTCCTGAGCCAGCATGGCTCAGCCTGGAAGCCACTCCTTTTCCCCTCAGCATGGCTGGCTCAGGAATTCTGGGAGTTGAAGTCCACGAGTCACAAAAGAGCCAAGGTTGCCTACCCCTGGCCTAGGCTACTTTATGACTCGTGGACTTCAACTCCCAGAATTCCTGAGCCAACCGTGCTGAGGGGAAAGGCAGAGGTTTCCAAGCTGAGCCATGCTGGCTCAGGAATTCTGGGAGTTGAAGTCCACGAGTCATAAAAGAGCCAAGGTGGCCTACCCCTGGTCTAGACTTTTCTTAATAGGAAGGAGAAATCAAAGTAGCTCACTAAACTCCTCAAAATGACAGTGGTCTTCTGCTTTTCCACTAGAAGAAGTCAGTGCAGCTCACAGCAGAAGTATTACATGAATGTACCACGTGGCTCCCCAAATTCTGGATTCTGGACTGTTTGTAGCTTCTAAATACAGTAACTTCGAGTCATATCTGCACCAGGTTTTTCTCACACTGTGGTTCAAGTCAAGATTGGGAATCATGGGTAAAGCTGATACACGAAGCGTCTATGGAGATGCTCAGTCATCCAAATCATGGTTATCCCAAAAGTGCTTTTTCAGGAGGCAACTGGACTTTCTTGTTTTTCCTTTGAAGAGGTTTCGCTTCTCATCCAAGAAGCTTCTTCAGCTCTGACTGGACGGTGGGGAATGGAAGGATTTATACTTCTTGCAGATGGCTGGTCATTTGCTGGAATATAAATCCTTCCCTTCCCCACCATTCAGTCAGAGCTGAAGGAACTTCTTGGATGAGCAGTGAAACGTCTCCAAAGAAAAACAAGGAAGTCCAGTTGCCTCTTGAAAAGGCACTTTGGGACTCTCGTTCAAGAAGTTTTTTTTTCCAGTTCTGACTGAAGAATTGAAGAAGCTACTTGGATGAGAAGCGAAACGACTTTAAAGAAAAACTAAGAAACTCCAGTTGCCTCTTGAAAAAACACCTTTGGGACTGATATACAAAGATTATTTTGATCCACTGCTGCATAAAGGGGAATTATAAATCTCAAGGTGATTCTACCGAGTCTGAGCTTGAGGGTGTGGAACCCATCTGTTGCAATTCGGATTGCAGTTGTGTCCTGACATTTAAAAAAAAAAATCAGTGACACCAACCCAGTCCTTGGGATTTAAGGAAAGCAATGCAGCACATCTGTGGACACACTTTATTCGGCCTAGGAATCCACAACCAGGCTGGATTTGCTTCGCCCCACACACACTGACCATTTCTGTTATGATTTCATATGCACGTTTCCTTGGTAACCTCATTACTTGAACAAACGAAGAATTATGTTCCAATTAGGCACGTACAAGTAACGATGGGATAAAGCATGCTGCTGCCTAAGGCAGAACATCCAAATTTCCTTTCAGACATTTTCACTCTGAATTAATTTGGGACATCATGTCCCTGAAAAGTCCGGTCAGATTTCTTTGACCAAACCAGGAATTGGTTTCGCTTGGAAAATAGCTCGGGTGGATTCAGGAGTCCAAATATTGAAGCAAAGAAAAGTTAAGTTACTGTTGAATTAATCTATCACTGTATCCCGCTTTATGAAGTAGCAGGCAATAGGAGGAGCATGTTGAATTAATATAATATAATATGCAATGCAATATAACAATATTAATAGAAAATATTAATATTAATAAGATATAATAATATTAATATTATTTCAACCATTTGGGAGAAGAGGTACTCTTTAAATTATTTACACCCAGGCTGGCAGTTTGTGGGGGCTGTGGACCACACTTACAACATTTTCCACAGCTTTGAGAATCACTGATGGTAGAAAGTGGGCATAATATGTGGGTTTTCTCATTTTTATTCCTCAAGTTTTGGTGGGCCTTGTTTGATCTTAGAAGCTAAGCATGGTCTGGTCTGGTAGGTATTTTGTTGGGGAGCTACTGTAGGAGATGACCAGGCTGAGCCTCAGGGTGGGGCAAACTCATCATCAGTTTGAAGTCCCTACATCCAAAAGAGACCTAAGTCCAGCCCCCCCCCTTGAAGTGTGTTGGCTCTTATCTAATGCCAATTTGTCTTGACCGTTAGTAGATCCGATGCTTGGCAATAGGTTGCATGGAATAAACTCGCATTGCTTTTGAATTCTATCTTGGCTCCTGTTTCCTTGTGCCTGACAGCTGCCAAGAAATGTAGAACATAGAACATAGAATAACAGAGCTGGAAGGGACCTGGGAGATCCTCTAGTCCAGCCCCCTGCCCAAGCAGGAGACCCTATACCGTTTCAGACAAGTGGCTGTCCAGTCTCTTCTTAAAAGTCTCCAGTGATGGAGCGCCCACATCTTATGAAGGCAACCCATTCCATCAGTTAATTGTTCTCATTGTTAGGAATGTCAGCGCTGTAGATACCGTCTTTCCCCGAATGTGATACCCAACTGGAAAATAAGCCCTAACCTGATTTTTCAGGACGCTCGTAATATAAGACCCCACCCCAAAGAAGCCCCAGTTAAGTTCGTCAGCCAGATGGACGCATTTAGTACTGTATTTTCCCCAATATAAGCCCTAACCAGAAAATAAGCCCTAATGCGTCTTTTGGAGCAAAAATTAGCGTAAGACCCGGTCTTGTTTTCGGGGAAACACAGTAAGTAGAAAAATTGAAAAATTGTCCATCAAGATAGGGTGACCAAACAGTTTCCACACTATCGTGGATATGTCACTGTCAGCCTTACCAGGTTGACTAGAAAGGAAACGGCGCCATATAAAGGAATTCTACTTTCTTGTAAAACTACATTAACAGAATCTTGTAGTCTGGAAGTGCATCTCTCCCTCCCCCATCTCTTCTACAGCCCCCCCCCAAATTAGGGAGGGTCCCTTCTGAGACGTTTGGCTTGCTCTCTCTGCAGCTCTGGCCTAGGCTGCCTCTCATCCAGGCAGCATGGCGTGGCCGAGGTCTTTCCCCCATAGTCATAAAGTCCCTGAGAGTCAGGCTTGACTTGAGGAAACGTTGCCTTGCCTCTTTACGTGACAGTGTCTGCGGGTTTCCTGCTGATTTCAGCCCTGCCGGGTTTTATGAAAGGGACCTGGAGGGTTTTATCTCCAAAGCTGCAGCTGTAAGATGCATCTGCCTGGCTTAAGCCCGAAAGTTTCCTCCCTTGAACCCTTTTGCCTTTTATAGTTTGAAAACAGTGGCTGATGCCAGAAAAAAAGGAAATCTGCCAGGATTTGTCTCAGAAATGGCCTATGAATGAATGGAATGAATGAATGAATGAATGAATGAATGAATGAATGAATGAATGAATGAATGAATGAATCTATCTATCTATCTATCTATCTATCTATCATCTATCTATCTATCCATCCATCCATCCATCCATCTCTATCAACTAAGCATCTATCTATCCATCTATCCATCTCTATCAACTATCCATCTATCCATCTCTACTATCATCTATCTATCTATCTATCTATCTATCTATCTATCTATCTATCTATCATCTATCTATCTATCTATCTATCTATCTATCTATCTATCTATCCATCCATCCATCTCTATCAACTAAGCATCTATCTATCCATCTATCCATCTCTTATCAACTATCCATCTATCCATCTCTATCATCTATCCATCCATCCATCCATCCATCTCTATCAACCATCTATCTATCCATCCATCTGTTCATCTATCTCTATCAACTATCCATCTATCTATCCATCTGTCCATCTCTATCAACTATCTATCTATCCATCTCTTATTATCTATCTATCTATCTATCTATCTATCTATCTATCTATCTATCTATCTATCTATCATCTATCTATCCATCCATCCATCCATCCACCCACCCACCCACCTACCTACCTACCTACCCACCCACCCCCATTGAACTCCACGAGTCATAAAAGAGCCAAGGTTGTCTACCCCTGGTATAGGGTCTCTTACTGAAGCAAGGGGTTGGATTAGATGACCTCCAAGGTCCCTTCTAATTCTAATGTATTCTAAAACTTCAGTACTATATCCTGAAAAGTTTGCCAATATCTCCTGTGTGCTATAGAGAATTTTAATCTTTCTTCCCACCGCAGCTGATTTGGTATCCCGGGAAAGCTATGAATTTTGGCCTCACAACCCTTTGTGCCAAACCAACCTTTCAAGGCATGGAGCCCGCAGGAGTTTTGAAGCACTGCGCACAAATGTGGGGCTTCAGTTTTGATTTGTTGTGTTGACTTAAGGAGACACACAGGAAAAGGGAGGAAGTATCGCCATAGAAACGGGAACGGGCACAAATGCGTTCTTTGCAGCATGAACTGTTGTGTAATGACACCATTTCAGGACAGATGAAACGGCAAAACCAGGACCTGGGGTATCTGTCTCAAGCTGAAATCAGGGAAGAATACAGAATAGAGAATAACAAGAGTTGGAAGGGACCTTAGAGGTCTTCTAGTCCAACCCCCTGCCCAGGTAGGAGACCCTATACCGTTCCAGACAAACAGCTGTCCAGTCTCTTCTTGAAAACCTCCAGTGTTGGAGCACCCACAACTTCTGGAGGCAAGCTGCTCCACTGGTTAATTGTTGCCAATGTCAGGAAATTTCTTTTTATTTCTAGGTTAGATTAGGGGATGTTTTAGAAGGGGGTCCAACTTTGGCAATTTTAAGATCCGTGGATTTCAGTTCCCAGAATTCCTCAACCAGCTATGTTGGACACCCTTGCCCTACATAGTTTGGGCTTAACCCTGGGGGGCATAGAAGTAAGTGGTTTAGTTCAGGGGTGAGCGGCAATTTAGAGGGTGAAGGGATATCCCCTTTCCGACTTTTGCAGTGTCGATTTCAACTCCTGACAGCTTTCCTGTCACGTCTGCAAACAGACACTCCTCCAATTGTAATCATTCATTTAGCCACTGTTCAAAGTTACAACAGGCCTTTAAAAAAAGGGAAATATCACTGGTCCTCATACTTACAACTGTCACAGCATCCACGCATTCACATTATCAAAATTTGGGCCATTGGCAACTGGCATGTAGTTACAAGGGCTGCGGTATCCCAGGAGCACGTGATCTCCATTTGTGACCTTTCCAAGGGGCAAAACCAATGGAGGCATCTGGATTTGCTTAGTGACTGCATGATTCACTTAACATCCATAGCAACAAGGTCATAAAATTGGGCATGACTGACTTAATGACTGCCTTGCTTCATGATGGAAGTTCCAATTCCAATTATGGTCAAAACTCAAGGAGCATAACATTTTTCCCCAGAATGCTTCTGGTCTGCAGCTCTGCCCCTTCCTGGTCCACTCCCATTCAGATGTTAACAGCTCCTGATTCTGCTTAGCTTCCAGGCCCAGATAAAGCCAGCTAATTGTGGGCCAGCTCTTGTGAGTCAAAGATCAATCCAAATCAGTGGGGGATCTGTCCTGTTTTTCTATTTCTAATTCAGCCGATGATGCTTTCTGGTCAAAGGAGGCTGTTTCTCATTTTACAGAATAAAGAATAACAGAGTTGCAAAGGATCTTGGAGGTCTTCTAGTCCAGCCCCTGGCTGAATCTCTCAACCGGCCTCGCCTTTCCCACACAACAACTTCAGGAATGAAACGCGGTCTCTTTGGCATCTTTCCATGCAGGTTGGAATTGACTTCACGGCATCCAACGGAAATCCTCGGGATCCGACGTCCTTGCACTACATTAACCCCATGGGGACCAACGAATACCTTTCGGCCATCTGGGCAGTTGGCCAGATTATCCAAGACTACGACACGTAAGTGTAACAGAGTAGGTCACACACCAAGTGTTTCGTTGGGAATGTCAAGTTTGGAGTGGCAAAAGGGCAGTTCTGAGCATTTTCAGAAGTGGTTTGAAAACAAAACTTACTCGCTGAGTTGCTGCTGGCCCAGACGAGACGAGGGATTTTGCACAGCCGTTTCAGATAGGGAGCACTTTGACTGTGGGGCCCTTGGTGCTCTCTCAGCTTGGTTGTTTTCTTGCAGAGTTTTCATTACCCAAACTAGGTAACATCAACAGTAAACAGCCAAAGAATGTCTAAGACCGCCCCCACCATCACTAACAGGGCAGCCATCAGAATATAAAATGACAACAAACTGCATTCCGCACACCGTACTAGCCCTGATGATGTTACCTACTCAGGGTAATGAAACGTCTGCAAGAAAACTCCCAAGCTTAAGAGAGCACCAAGAACCCTGCAATCTCCTCCTCCTCCTCCTCCTCCTCCTCCTCCTCCTCCTCCTCCTCCTCCTCCTCCTCCTCCTCCTCCTCCTCCTCCTCCTTCTCCTCCTCCTCCTCCTCCCGGCAAACCTCACTCCTTACTAGCAATGGAAGCTCAGAGAGCACCAAGGACCCTGCAATCCTCCTCCTCCTCCCCCCCCCCCCGCAAACCTCACTCCTTACTAGCAATGATGATGTTAGCTACTCAGGGTAATGAAACGTCTGGAAGAAAACCCCCAAGCTCAGAGAGCCCCAAGGAACCCTCATTTCAACCCTCATTACAGGGAGCCCTTTGCCTTGAGATGTTAAAGATGGGAGAAGGCAGGATTGGCAAAGGGCGTTTCCTCACTGGGCCACTCACATTTGTTCTGTTTCGTCTCGATTCTTTTGTAGAGACAAAATGTTTCCTGCCTTGGGATTTGGGGCCCAGCTCCCACCAGACTGGAAGGTAAATCGGGGTTGCTGGCTTTAGCATGTTTCATCTCTAGGTGGGATTGTTGTGTAGTGGGTTCTGGATAGCAGGAAGGACGCCAAGACGATGAGTACAACATATCAGCTCTTTATTGGTGGAAGTGACTGTACTGGGGAATAGGGATTACCTGCACTCTTTATACACCTGGCCAGTACCTGGCCAGGTACACAACCAACCAATCGGTTTGAACCTCTGTTTCCCGCCGAAACTCATTCCCGCCAAAACAGTTACAGTTCAACGCCCCCTGGTGGTGGCTGCTATGCAAGTGCTTAAGATGTTCCATTAAGCCTAATACATAACAGGGATTACGGTTCCAGTGGTTCCTTCTTGCCTCTGTTCTTTCAGCCCTCCGAAAGAGAGATTGACTTCAGCTCCCAGAATGCTTAGCAGCAGCCAGGAAGAATGGGGAATTCTTGGAGCTGAATTCCACATCTTTGCAAAGGGCACAAAGATGGAAGATGCTTAAACTAATGGAGTCATTGTCATAATTTTTATTTATTAGGATAACTGAGGTTCAACTCCTTAGTCGGTCCTGGTGGCCATTGGTTGTCTTTGAATCTCTCAGGACCTACATTCACACAACCCTTTTAATCTGGTTACTCAACCTGTTGCAGTAGAGTTCTATACAATATCTGGAATCAAAACTCCAGAAGCTGGGTTTACACATCACGACAAACCCCAACACATTCTGCAGTTCAGGCTGTTGTGTAAATGCATCTGTTAGGTCTTCGTCTGATTGCCATCCCAGGAAGTCTTCCAACTGACAACCGCAGTTAAGCATGGAATTACGATTCTAAGTTGTGGCAGTCCTTAAGGGAGTCACCACATGACTGTACTTGATTTTATCACCTTTTTTGTAATGGTCGCTAAGCAAATGCAGAGGTTGTAAAGCAAATGCAACAGTCACAAAGCAAAGACAGCCTTGTTAATAAATCCATTGAATGTAGTGGGGATTTTTTAAGATCAAAATTAATGGGATTCTATGACGGCTGGAATGAGGGACACGGTGGCTCAGTGGGTTAGGATGCTGAGCTTGTCGATCAGAAGGTCGGCAGTTTGGCGGGTCGAATCCCGAGTGCCGCGTAGCAGAGTGAGCGCCTGTTACTCGTCCCAGCTTCTGCCAACCTAGCAGTTCGAAAGCATGTAAAAATGCAAGTAGAAAAATAGGGACCACTACGGTGGGAAGGTAACAGCGTTCCGTGCGCCTTTGGCGTCTAGTCATGCCGGCCACATGACCACGGAGACGTCCTCGGACAAGCGCTGGCTCTTCGGCTTTGAAACGGAGATGAGCACCGGCCCCTAGAGTCAGAGACGACTAGCACGCATGTGCGGGGGAACCTTTACCTTTACCTTATGACGGCTGGGGTGGGGGGGCCTGGCCACCAGAACTTCAGATCTGGGTCATAAATAGCCTTGGGTAAATTGCTAAGATTAAAGAACAGAATACAGAATAACAGAGTTGGAAGGGAACTTGGAGGTCTTCTAGTCCAACTCTCTGCTCGAGCAGGAAACCTTATACTAGGGGCGTCCAACCTTGGCAACTTTAAGACTTGTGGACTTCAACTCCCAGAATCCCCAGCCAGCCAAGGCCAAGTGATCACCTTTTGTGACCTGCTGACAAGCAAAGTCAATGGGGAAGCCAGATTCACTTAACAACCAGGTTACTAACTTAAGAACGTCAGCGATTCCTTTAACAACTGTGGCAAGCAAGGTTGTGAAATGGGGCAAAAAACCCACTTAGCAACGTTCTTGCTTAGCAACGGACGTTTTGGGCTCAGTTGTGGTCGTAACTTCGAGGACTGCCTTCTGAAGACCTCCAAGGTCCCTTCAGATTCAACAGCCATTTGTGCAGAATTGGTATAGGGTCTCCCGCAGGGGGTTGGACTAGAAGACCTCCAAGATCCCTTCCAACTCTGGTATGCTGTATTCTGCATTATTCTATGTCCTAAGACTAAACCTTTGGTGTTCTTCTGAAGGAATGACTCATCCCATCCTGGAGCATTTATCCTTTTTCCTCTTGCAACTTGGCTTGGTTTTGTGGCCCCTGGCACTGTGTTGTTGTTGTTAGCTGCGAAGTCGTGTCCGACCCATCGCGACCCTATGGACAACATTCCTCCAGGCCTTTCTGTCCTCTACCATCTTCTGGAGTCCATTTAAGCTCACGCCTACTGCTTCAGTGACTCCATCCAGCCACCTCATTCTCTGTCGTCCCCTTCTTCTATTGCCCTCGATCTTTCCCAGCATTAGGCTCTTCTCCAGTGAGTCCTTCCTTCTCATTAGGTGGCCAAAGTATTTGAGTTTTAGCTTCAGGATCTGGCCTTCTAAAGAGCAGTCAGGATTGATCTCCTCTAGGACTGACCGGTTTGATCGCCTTGCAGTCCAAGGGACTCGCAGGAGTCTTCTCCAGCACCAGAGTTCAAAGGCTTCAATTCTTTGGCGTTCAGCCTTTCTTATGGTCCAGCTTTCACTGCCATACATTGCAACTGGGAAGACCATAGCCTTGACTATACGCACTTTTGTTGACAGGGTGATGTCTCTGCTTTTTAGTGTGCTGTCTAGATTTGTCATGGCTTTCCTCCCCAGGAGCAAGCGTCTTTTAATTTCTTGGCTACAGTCCCCATCTGCAGTGATCTTGGAGCCCAGGAAAATAAAATCTGTCACTACTTCCATTTCTTCCCCATCTATTTGCCAGGAATTGAGAGGGCCAGATGCCATGATCTTGGTTTTCTTAATGTTAAGTTTCAACCCAAGTTTTGCACTCTCCTTCTTCACCCGCAACAAGAGGCTCTTTAGTTCTTCTTCACTTTCTGCCATTAGAGTGGTATCATCTGCGTATCTTAGGTTGTTGATATTTCTTCCGGCAATCTTAATTCCAACTTTTGATTCATCTAGCCCTGCCTTTCTCATGATGTTTTCATGGCAAAGATACTGGAGTGGGTTGCCATTTCCTTCTCCAGTGGATCACGTTTTGTCAGAACTCTCGGCTATGACCTGTCCGTCTTGGGTGGCCCTGCACGGCATAGCTCATAGCTTCATTGAATTACGCAAGCCCCTTCGCCACGACAAGGCAGTAATCCATGAAGGGGCCTGGCACTGTAACAGAATTTAAAATGAAGCTGAAGGACTGGCGAATGGGTGATGTTGCTGTTTGGTTTCTGAAGGTTTCAGATAGGAGATCTTTTGGCCCATATAGGTCGGAAGGATAATCTGAAGTTGGTTTTCCTGCCCTACGGAGAAGAAAGATTCAGTCTATTTCCTAAGGCAGCCGGTTTCAATCTAAAATTCCAAATTATCAGGCAAAGCTCCCAAGAGACGTTTGCTCTCTAATTAAGGGCTGCTGGGAAGAAGGAAAAATGTCAGGAATGGCAGTATTTAGAAGTTCAATGGGTTGTGCGGAATGCCGAGACAGAATCAAAGAATTAAGAGGGAAATTTAAAAGTCAGATCCTGTAGTTTCACTCTTCTGAGAGAAGAGACCCCCTTGCTGGCCCAATTCTAGTGTATTTTTAGTCTGAATGAACAATAAATGAGGCAGATTTTCTGTTATCAGATCTTGGGTACCTGCTTCGAATTTTTTTTTTGCTTTGCAGCCTGCAGGAGTAAAAAAATAAAAATAAAAGCACCATTCATTTAACACCCCTTCAAAAGACAGGCAGGCTATTAACTTAGCTCTTTGTAGTCTTCCTTTTTTTTCCTTTCCAACCCAACAGAATGTTGGAAAGAAGTTATGTAAAGGTTGCAGGACTCAGTCTGTGGACAGATTTTCTCTCCAGGAACACAACAGCAGAAGCCCAAATTTGGACTGGAGAGAAAAGCAGCAAAACAAGGATACAACAACAACAAAAGGGTGTGTGTGTAATATAATAGCAGTCTTCCAATATTTGAGGAGCTGCCACAAAGAAGAGGGGGTCAACCTATTTTACAAAGCATCTGAAGGCAGGACAAGAAGCAACGGATGGAAACTCATCAAGGAGAGAAGCAACCTAGAACTACGGGGAAATTTCCTGGCCGTGGGAACAATTAATCAGTAGAATGAGTTGCCTCCAGAAATCATGGGTGCTCCATCAATGGAGGTTTTTAAGAAGAGATTGGGAGAGTCGTTCTTCTGAAATGGCAATAGGATCTCCTGCTAGAGCGGGGGGGGGGGTTGGACTAGAAGACCTCCAAGGTCCCTTCCAACTCTGTTATTCAGTTAAATGGGCTAGATTGTGGCTGTGGAGAATAATATTGCAGGAAAAAATATATATACTCAGGTGCTTCCTTATGGGACAAGGAATCGGGCAGTGGCTCCTATTTACCAACTCCTCCATGCCAAGTCACATGACCATCCAGTCACATGACCCAGGGCAGAATGTTTGCAGCCTGTCCTCTACGTCTGACTCGGATTCGCCAATGCAAGACAAGGGGAGAGCAAAAATACACACAACGGCATTATTTGTTATACAGAACAGTGGTGTCTCCCGAAAGGTTATTTTGGATAAGGTGACATGATAGAGAAAAGGGAGATAACCTCTTCTCCAAACAAAGCACCTGAAGACAGAACAGGAAGCGATGGATGGAAACTTCTCAAGGAGAGAAGCAGCCTTGAAATCAGGAGAAATTTCCTGACAGAACAGTGGAAGAGTTTCCTTCCAGAAGTTGTGGGTGCTTCATCATTGGAGGTTTCCAAGAAGAGATTGGAGAGCCGTGTGTCCAGCATGGCACATGGCCTCCTGCTTGAGTCGGGGGCTGGACTGAGAAGACCTCCAAGGTCCCTTCCGATTCTGTTATTCTGTATTCTGTAATAAAGCCCAAACTCGGATATAAATGGAAACGAACATTTAAGACAAGGGATGAATAGATCCTGCTTCGTTCTATGGATGCTCCTGTTGCTATGGAGCTGCACAATAGTCTCACAGAACCAAGAGGAGGAGACGGTTGGTTGACACAGGAATCGTGCTGCAAATGTCAAAGAATATCTCGAGATTCCAGCTGTTTTGGAAAGAGGAGAGGAAGAAGCTCTGCCTGGGGAAAAAAAAGGCCTGGGTTTGCTTCCCATAAAGTTGAAGATAGACAGATTTTTCTGGAAACCCTTTATGAACAGCTGCTGAACAGCTGATGATTTATGAATTTGCATCAGGGATGGGCCATGGGAAGAAGCGATATTTGTTTATAAAGTTGTAAGAGGTGAAGAGTTATCAAATCTGTTTATATAGTTAGTCCTCCACTTACACCCATTTATTCAGCATCCCTTCCAACAGCACGTGAAAAAGCGACTTACGACTAGACCTCGCACTTATGACCATTGCAGCATCCCTCAGGTGATCAGAATTTGGGCGCTTGGGCAGTTGGCCTGCATTTACGATGACTGCAGTGTCCTGGGGTCATGTGACTGAGATTATCATAATAAACCATCCTTTACTTTCTTTTGGCTTAGAATGCGGCGCAAATGCAGCCATGATTTGTTATCTGTCTGCGGTTTACAATATTTGTGTAAACGCTGTCCCAAGGCTTGTCTGAAAGCTTTGATGTCAAGAGATGCTTCAGGCTTATGAAAAAGCCAAAATTTAATTTGTTTTTCTTTTCTTTTTTTGCAGGTTTCTCATGAATTTGCCATTAACTTTAATCCCACCAACCCTTTTTGCCTTGGTAAGTGCATCTATAGTGGCTTGAAAGCAAGTCCTTGAAATCTCTTATTTTCCCCACAATAACCGTGTGAGGTGGTTGAGCTGAGAGGGAGGGACTGGCCCCAAAGTCATCCAGTCTGCTTTTGTGCCTCAAGCAGGACTAGAACTCATTGCCTCCTGCTGACTGGCCCAAAGTCACCCAGCTGGTTTTCATGGCTAATGTGAGAATAGATCTCATGGTTTCATGGTGATTGGCCAAAGTCACCCAGCCAACTTTCATGTCTGTGGTGAGACTAGAACTCACCATCTCCTGGTGACTGGTCCAAAGTCATCCGTCTGGCTTTCATGGCTAAGGTGAGACTAGAACTCAGTGTCTCCTGGTGACCAGCCCAAAGTCAACCAGCCAGTTCTCATGTCTTAAGGTGGGACTTGGAACTCACTGCCTCCTGGTTTTTAGGCCAACATCTTAACCATTAGATATGAATAAATAAACATTGCAAATAAATGTATGTATTTTATGTATTATGGTAAGGAACAAGGCTGAACATGTATTTTCTGAGTGATCTTCCAGAGCAACTGCCAACCAAGAATGCCCTTTAGACCGTTAAAGGAAGTTTCCTTGATAAATCAAACTAAGTCACCATCAAAATGCAGGATCTTTTCCTGACCCAAGGCAATCTTTGAGATAAATGTCACAGAATACTAGTAAACATAAAAGGGGGATGGGGAGTGGAATAACCATGCCTTGTGGCCTCTGCAACAAAAATTAAAAGGAATAAAAACAAGAGGCCACCAGATTCTTCAAAAGCCTTGGGAGGAAAATGCAAACGAAGTGGGGGGAAAAGAGTTTTAAAAAAAGGTCGGTGAGGCTTTTTTCATCTAAGCTCCAACAGTGTTGGAGACAATGATTGGGTTTAACTGCAGCCGATTGAATACATCAAGGTTGGCTGAGTTCAGCCACTGAGGACTTTGAACCCTAATATCTAGGCTGATGCAGTATCCTGGACCTGTCAGTCAAATGAAATTAGGATATGAATTGATGTACGAATGCTGTTGGCCTCTGGCAGAATGAAAGAGGAAAACAGAAAGGCAAGGAAACAAGATATTTTAGGCAAAGTATGTGTTGGGTCGGACACGACTTCGCAGCTAACAACAGCAACAACATTTGAGGAGCAAAGGGCTCAGTGGTTAAAGACACTGAGCTTCTTTAGAGGGAAAGCTGAAAAACTTAGGTTTGAGACCCAAGTGCTGCACAACAGGGTGAGTTCCCGTTACTCACTCCAGCTCCTGCCAACCTAGCAGCTCGAAAGCATGCGAATGCAAGTTGATGAATAGGTACCACTTTGGTGAGAAGGTAACAGCGTTCTGTGCACCTCGGCACATATAGTCATGCTGGCCACATGACCATGGAAAAGGTCTTAGGACAATGCTGGTTCCCTCGATAGGAAGCAGAGATGAGCACCACCTCCTAGAGTCGGACACAACTGGATAGGGGAAACCTTTACTTGAGAAGCACAGGATGACAGATGGTCCTTGACTTACGACTGCAGTGGAGCCTGCCCGTTATGGCCGTAAGTTCAATGGTCATAAAATGGGCCACCCATATGACCAACCTGAGTTTGCAACCTGATTTTGCGGCAGTTATTAAGCGAACGCCACAATCGTAAATCAACTGCCACGGTCACTAAGCAAATGCCATGGTCATTAAGTGAACCTCATGTTTGCTGAAAAATGGAAGTAAATGCCAGTTTTGAGCAAAAACATCCTGAGACCCTACAAATGGCTGCAAATGCAGGCCGGTTGCTGAGCCTGAAATGAGGTCATATTATCCCATCAGAACTTCAGAACTGGGTAAGTTAGAACTTCAGTCACTAAGTCGTAAGTTGAGGACTACCTGTATCAAATTGGAATGGATTTTGCCTCGCGTGAGTGCCATTGGGAGTTGCCTCCTTCACGCTGCCTTCTCTTCTCCGTCTTCTAAAGGTGTGGAAGGCATCGTCCAGGCCTACTCTAGTTGCCTGCCTCACATTCGCTTTTACGGACCAACCAATTTCTCCCCCATCATTAATCACGTGGCTCGGTTCGCGGCCCAGGCAACCCAGCAGGAATCTGCCAGCGTAAGTTCTCTTACCAATCGTTGCTATTTCACCTTCCTGACTTGGATTCTAATAAAGGAGAATATTTGTAGCTCGGGGTTGAAATGAGGGGTCCTTGGTGCTCTCTGAGCTTGGTTGTTTTCTGGGAAGATGTTTCATTAGCCAAAGTTTCATTAGCCATCATCGGTGCTACAAGGGCGCGAAGTTCTAGCACTGATGACGTTACCTAGTTTGGTTAATGAAACGTCTGCAAGAAAATCACCAAGCTCAGAGAGAATCAAGGACTTCACAGTAGTCTTCTTCTTCTTCTTCTTCTTCTTCTTCTTCTCCTCCTCCTCCTCCCCCTCCCTCTTCTCCCTCCCCCTCCCCCTCCCGATGATGTTACCTAGTTTGGATAATGAAACATCTGCAAGTAAACAACCAATCAGAGAGCTCCAAGGACCTTTGACTTGGATTCTGTTTTGAATGTTTGGGGGGAAAAATACTCTTTTTAGCTCACAAGAGTTTCAAGCCAGTGACTAGGAGGAGCTGTTGAAACAAGTGCGAGGCGTCCATTCTCGGGGTTAAACTTTTGCACATTTGGCCTCTAGCATGATGCTTTGCATTTTGTGTGCTGCCACTCTGAAGTGGGCGGCAGCATCATAGTTGTGTTGACAAATACCTTCCTGATGTTGTAAATGGTAATGCAAACCAACCATTTTCTTCCACATGCAACCCATGTGCCTTCATAAAAGAAGGTAAGAAAGCTAGGAAGCTGTCATCCAAACGTGAGTTAATGCTGCCGTTGCATCTAACGAGTCTAGTTTTCCAAACCAGAAACAGCCAACTCTGGTTTAAAGGTGGCTTATAGCTCTGATTTGTCTGTGTGCGTACAGGGTCCTGTGAAGCCAACTTCATTTGTGGCATAGAAACACACTGCCCAAATTCCGCCTTGGTTGTTACACAACCATCTTTATTATTCTTCTGCAGATCCTCATTCAGATTCACACTGCCTGTAAAAAGAAGCCTTCTGAACAATCCCAGCCCTGTAATTACCTGCACGATGGGTAGAGATATTCTCGTCTTCCTGGTGGATCTAATCAGGACCCAATTTAATTCACCTTTCATTTGGGCAACTGCACTTGCCAGATCCCCCTTTGCTTCTGCCCCCCTGTGGCATCCTTTGAAGGGAGGAGCAGGTCTCACGGAGAAAAGAAGAATGCTTAATCAGATTAAAATTGCACGGTGCTTCAGTCGGAGGGTGGTGATGATGATAATTAAGGAAGCGTCTAAAATGCTCTATGTGGGAATAGACCTCCCCTCACCAATCCCGAGCCGGGGATAATCGTATAATCGTGCCTGATTATACTTGCTCCCCTGGTGACTTCTGATATCACGAATCCTTCCATTCTTCAGTCAGATCTGAAGAAGCTTCTTGCATAAGAAGCAAAACGTCCTCCAGGAAAAACAAAGGAAGTCCAGTTGCCTTTTGAAAAAGCGACTTTGGGGCAACCGTGACCTTGGATGGCTGAGCATTGACACGTGGTTGTCTTACGTTCACAGGTCTTAAAAGTTGCCACGTTTGGAGACCCCCCCACCCCCCTACTCTAATACAAACGTACTGGTCACCTCACCCCAGTGATCTGATTTTCTTCTCTGCTTTCCCTCGCCAGCAATACTTCATCCTCCTGATCATCACCGACGGGGTCATTAGCGACATGGATGAGACACGGCATGCTGTCGTACAGGCCTCCAGGCTGCCCATGTCTGTCATCATCGTTGGGGTTGGGAATGCCGACTTTGCAGCCATGGAGTTTCTGGATGCAGACAACCGCATGCTTCGGTCGTACACGGGCGAGGAGGCCGTGCGGGATATTGTCCAGTTTGTGCCCTTCCGTGAATTCCGCAGTGTAAGTGCAGGAGAATGCCTTGTTTGCATTGGAGGGAGGGAGGGAGGGAGGGAAGGAAAAGAAGGAAGGAGAGAGGGAGGGAAGGAAGGAGAAGAGAGAAGGAAGGAAGGAAGGAAGGAAGGAAGAAAAGAAAGAAGCAAAAAGAAAGAAAGATCAATAGCTAAGGAATTGAATCTGTAAAAATACCATATTTAAGATGGAATCCTATAGCTGTGCCCTCATTGGTTTTTATTCTAGACATTCTTCTATGCATTATTTGTTTTTGTGAATCCTCCAGCATATAATTACTCAGTTTTCCTTCAGGAAAGTAACAGTCTTTCTGGGACACTCTAGAGAAGCCCCACAAGTCAGCTGGCAAATGATAATCAGCAAAAACACAGCAATCTTGTTGAATTAGCAAGATTCCCTTTCCTCCTAATGCCAGTTCTAGTTATTTAAAGTACCATCCAGGCTTTTCATAAAGGGGTACTTTCCAGATATAACAGGGTTTACAACTACGAGAATTCCCATTCAACATGTGAAGGACACCAAGTTGGAGAAGACTGTCCCATGGCGATAGGTTCTGGAACTGGACAAGGATCTTTCCTTCCTCTGCGAACAGAGACTCTTTGATCAAAAAGGAAAGTTGCACGCAAAGGTGCTGCTACGCCAGGTGGTTGGCACATAAGGAGCTAAGAAATGGTTTGGTGCCACCTCCTCCTTTGGCTACTCAGCCATGTCAGGGTACAGGAGAAGCTACGTATTCCTAATATCTCCTCAGCATTTCCTTCTTGCCCAGAGAGGGAAAGAACAAAGAGAAGGACTAGGGGTGTCTTCCAATACTTGAAAGACCGTCATAGGGAAGAGGGCATCCGTTTATTCTCCAAAGCACCAGAAGGCAGGACTAGAAGTAACGGATGGAAAGTTTGCAAAGAGATCCAACCGAGAACTAAGGGAAAAATTTCTGACAGTGAGAATAATTAGTGGAAGGGCTTGCCTCCCAAAGTTGTGGGTGCTCCGTCACTGGAGGCTTTTAAGAAGAGAGTGGGCAACCATTTGTCTGAAATGGTCTCTAGGGCCTCCTGCTTGAACAGTGGGTTGGACTAGATTGGCAACCAAAACATCCCTTCCAGCACAGTTATTCTGTGTCTTGAATTCTGTATGTTAACTTGGTCATGTGCAAACTCACTTCCTGAATCAGAGAGCCAGTGCTCGTGGTGGTTGATGCCTCCAAGCATCCTCCAGTCAAGGTTTACGAAACCCTTAGGCCTTCAGTTCATTGTCATTCTGATTCTCCAGCAGACCTCATGCAACTGAAAACCAGAAAGATCTGGTTGAGAACAAGAAACAGTGGATGGAAATTAGTCAAGGAGAGAAGCAATTAAGGAGAAACTTTCAAATAGTGAAGAGAATTAACTACTGGAACGGCTTGCCACCAAAAGTTGTGGGTGCGTCATCACTGAAGGCTTTTAAGAGACTGGACAGCCACTTGTCTCAAATTGTGTAGGAGGTTGGACAAGACCTCCAAGGATCCTTCCAGTTCTATTCTGATTGATTGATTAATCATGGTTGAGGCTGAGTTTCATGTTTTTTTTTGCCTGTTTCGCCCCAAAAAGGGATTACAGAGTACTCTTTCTCAGGTATGTGGACCAGCCCTTTTGACACTCTGGCTTGTCATTTCAGGCACCCAAAGAAACGTTGGCCAAGGCAGTGTTGGCAGAACTCCCACAGCAAGTGGTTCAATACTTCAAGCACCAGAATTTGCCACCCCTCAACTCAGAACCAGCTTAGAACTCAGCGTTTGCTCCTGGCCTGCATGTATCCCACATCCGTTGATGGCAGAAGATTGCATGTCTCCCGTGGTTTCCAATAACTTTTCATATAACTAAGTTCATTTATTCAAACAGAACAAAGCATAACCCGATTCCTTCCAAAGGCAACTTGCAGTGTGAGAAGCGAAGAGATCTGCACTCAAGGATCCTAGATGGAAGCAACCTACTGTGGCCAATACTGGACACTCTCCCTGCCTTGATTCCACAAATCAACTTTTAAGTATCTGAACGTACTTTGTATGAGTTTGGTGGAATGAGAGGACCTTTTTACAGCCACAATTTACTGTCTCCAAGTGTGAAGTTCTCAAGAGTCACATTGCCCAAAGAAATGTGGACCATCCTTCAATGTGTTGTAACTTGTACTTCTGCTCTATGTTCATTTTTATACCATGTACACATGATATTTGTTATACTCGGGTCAATAAACCTGAACTCTTCACATCTCAGTTGAAGAGTGTTGTGATTTGACCCCATGTAGTCCAGTGGTCTCCTGCAGCTTCTTTTAACCAAATCCCTCCAGGTGAGTTCCATCTCAACTCCTGCATCAAATACCTGTGAAGGGCACCAGGCGTGCGCTTACATCCTTCCCTAAATGTCAGGTTACAACTTAGAATGTCAGTTTAGTTTGTGAGACGTGCTGGAGCTGTGTGAGGGAAAGAGTGAGCTAGGCCGTAATTGGGTTCATACAATTAGTCCTTGACTTACAAACATTTCTTTAGCAAACGTTTAAAGACACAGTGCCATTGGAAATAGTGACCGATGACTGGTCCTCGCACTTATGACCATCCCCATGGTCACAAGAGATTAAAATTTGGACACTTGACAACTAGCATGTGTTTTAAGTCAGTTAAAATGTCCCTAGATCATATATTTGCTATTTGGGACTGTCCCAGCTGGCTTCTGACCAGCAAAGTCAATGAGGAAAGCTGGAATCACTTAGTGATCATATGATTCACTTAACGACCAATTATAAAATCAGGTGTGAGTCTCTTTAACAATCGCCATGCTTAGCAATGGAAATTCTGGTCCCAACATGGTCATAAGTCAAGGACTTTCTGTAACTGAGCCCACAATTTTGGTCATAAGTCATGATAGCCGTAAAGCTTGCTGCAAGAACCGACCTGATGTTATGGCGGTTGTGAAGGAAACACCACGGTTGGTCATTAAGTGAACACTGCAATCATTAAGCCAACATTGTTTGCTATGGATTGGCTTTTATGCTGGAAACCAGATCAATTTCTTGCAAAAACATTGTAAAGCATGGTCACATGACCACAGCACCCTGCAAACAGCCATAAATGTGGGCCAATTGCCAAGCCGACAAATGACAGCCATCTGAGTGCAAGGGGTCCCCAGATATTGTACCTTTAAATCTTGAGTTGTAAACCCCATTTTCGGGGTCCACTGTAACTTCAAATGGTTGCTAAGCAACCAGTTGTAAGTCAAGGATTACCTTTACATCTAACCAAGGACCAAATGAATATATCATACGTTTAGCAACAGGAATTCAACACAAGTCCTGAAACTTTGATACCAGGAAACAGAAAATATTGGAGCATCTCAGGATTGTTACTATTCAGCCGCGAATTCTCAGACATTACTGAATTTACATAAAGTAAAAAAAAAAGATCGCTGGTTTCAATCATGAATTTCCATAAAAATAACTCATTGCTGGTTTTGGTCACAGCAGCAGTTTGGCTGATAGAAGTCCTTAATGCTGTAATCAAGAAAACTACATGACTGTATCTCACCAGGAATTAAAACTCAAGTCACCAGGAGTTAAACCGAACCTGTAAGTAAAGATGCAACACAAGTAAAAAAGATAAAATCCTATCCCTGGCTACTTTCCCCCCCCAGTTTTAAAGTGGTTTTAGAATAAAAATGAGCTTTTCTTGCCAGAATTTGGCTTCAGCATGTGAGAGGTTACCTGCCTTAAATTAGGGCCATCTTTTTTTTTTTTGCTAAATGTGATTTTTAAAGCCCGAGAACAAAATTAGAGATATTAGATGGATGGAACGGATGGTGGATAATAGACATAGTGCACTGGAAGGCTGTTTTTGCAAGGTGACAATTTGAGCTGCAAGTAGCAATGTCTTGAGTGATATGGAGTTATCCTTGTCAGAAATCGTGACATAGTGGAAAATGAAAATGCCTTTTTTTTTTCTTTTTAAAAACTAAAGAAGGCTAGATGCCTCCAAACTTTTATTAGCAGTCCTGTAGTGTACACGGAAGAAGTGGCTTATCCTTTCTAAGTTCAACTGCAATGAACACTAGTGTAAAAGCATAGGAGAGATTGCAACTCCAGATCTGAGGTGTGTCACAGGTCCTGTGTAAAGCAGGGGTCTCCAAACTTAGCAACTTTAGGCGTGGTCGCCTGAAAAATTCTGGGGAGTTGAAGTCCGCAGGTCTTGAAAGTTGCCAAATTTGGAGACCCCCTTCTATAAAGGAAAGGGAGGGGGGTACCTTTCTCTCCCTAAGGGAATATCAGCAAATATTACCTGGCTGCCCAAAGTGTGGTTCACCTGTGACCAGCAGTGAGCAAGGTAGGAAAGAATACATCCCAGTAAAATAGACATTCGCAAGTGGGTCCATAGAGAACCACATAATCAAATCCACGTTGCCAGAAATGGCAGAAGTGATTTGCTATTGTGATCTTCTGAGATCATTTTTCAACCATCCCATCCTCTGGAGTAGGGGTAGGCAACCTTGGCTTTTTTATGACTCGTGGACTTCAACTCCCAGAATTCCTCAGTCAGCCATTTTCATGAAACCGCGGCCTTGGATCCCGACCAGGGGTCTTCATACTTGGCCCTTTTATGACTCGTGGACTTCAACTCCCAGAATTCCTCAGTCAGCCATTTTGATGAAACCGTGGCCTTGGATCCCGACCAGGGGTCTTCATACTTGGCCCTTTTATGACTCGGGGACTTCAACTCCCAGAATTCCTCAGTTGGCCATTTTGATGAAGTTAACACACCCTTTCTACAAAACTGACAGATGATGCTACTGTTCTAAAAGCAGGGGTAGGCAACCTTGGCTCTTTTATGACTCGTGGACTTCAACTCCCAGAATTCCTGAGCCAGCCGTGGACTTCAACGCCCAGCATAGCTGGCTCAGGAATTCTGGGAGTTGGAGTCCCCGAGTCATAAAAGAGCCCAGGTTGCCTACCCTTGCAGTCTGGAGACTTTCCTGTTGCCTTTCTCATTTGACAACTCCTAATGGTTCAAGTAACGAAAGATTTCTCCACCCACCCCCCAAAAAATGCCTCTACCCATTTCTCTTGCCACCTAAATATCACCCCATCCCCTCCTCCTCACACACGCACCCAATAAAGCCACTTTCCTCCTCCCAGACATATGGAGGAGACGGGCGATCGATCCCGTTTTGATTCTTTTCCCTTGGATTTTGGAGATACTGGTTTTTTAAACATCTTACCTTGGGAACACGTCCCCGACTCTCCTATAAGCATTTGTGGCCTTCTCAACCCACCTTTACAGACAGCTGGGAAGAGGGAGCTTAGCTGGGCCGTGAAACTCCGACTTTTAAGATCAGTCCGATCCTTACGGACAACAAATCAAGCTTCCATTTACCTAGCTAGTTCTCAGAAACTTAACAGCTAGTCTTTGCTTTACAATTCATTCCGAGTGGCCACGCACCAAAGTTACAACGGGCATTGGGGAGGGGGAAATGTGACTTATGACCGTTTTTCACACTTAACAACCACTGCAGCATCCCTAAGGGTCAACGGGATTTTAAATTCAGATAGTTGTTAAAGCGACTCGTGTTTATTTTTTATTTTAATTCCATTTATATCCCGCCCTTCTCCGAAGACTCAGGGCGGCTTACAAGCTTAGCAGTAGCCTTCATTCGATGTATATGCCTGCTTATTGGGGCTTTCATACACCCCCCAAACGGCATTATTACAAAGTCAGCTTAATTGCCCCCAACAATCTGGGTCCTCATTTTACCTACCTCGGAAGGATGGAAGGCTGAGTCAACCTTGAGCCTGGTGGGACTCGAACCTGCACTAATTGCAGACTAACCTCCAGACTAATTGCACTAATTATGACGGCCGCGGCCTCCCCGGGGTCACGGTGACCCCCTTTTGCGACCTTCTGACAAGCCAAGTCGATGAGGGGAAGCCGGATTCGCTTCACAGCCGCGTTACCGAACTGCCGTGTTTCACTGAACAACGGTGGCAAGAAAGGTCGTAAAAAGGGGCAAAGCTCACTTATCAACTGTCTCGCTTAGCGATAGAAATTTGGGGCTCAGTTGCGGTCGTAAGGCGAGGACTACCTGTACTTCATTCTTCCTAGGACTACTCCGACCGCTAACTTTGTTTCCATGCTGAAAACGGGTCCATCCAAGTGGGCGGAACTTGGACCAACAGAACGCGCGTTCTAGAAGGTTCCTACTACAAAGCAGCCAAAACAAACACCCTGTCTTTCTCAAGGGAGGCTGTCCCAATAGCCAGGGGTTTAATTGTTTTTCTTCAACAAACAGAGCTCACAATATCAACTGTGATCATTAAAGTTTCATTTGTACATTAATCAAAGCATTAAAGTGGAACTACATGGACTCTTAGGTCCCCCAGAGAATCCCGGCTGCTGGCTGGCCGCCTCCCGGATTTCTGGGCATTGTGAAATTACTCTGCCATTTTAGGCATTGTGAAGTAACTGCTATATTACTTTTTGCAGTAATTCCTCCACACTAAACCCAGCCACTCCTTCAGAATCCCCTTAGTATTTGTGTGCGTGCGTGTGTGTTTTTTGGGGGGGAATCACGATAGCCTTAAATGAAAGCTCAAGATTTTCTGGAACCAACCATCAACTTTAAAATTCCACTGTCAGAGGAATTTGGGCTACCAAGGAGACCCAGCAGAGAGACCAAGAGATGATACAGACAAGAACAGCAGAAGGATTATGTGGAGAGAAAAAAAATGAAGGGCAAAATCCAAGACTAAAAAAAAAAATGCTTCAGGATATTTTTAAACAAATGCAACACGGAAACTTGGTGGCGCTTCTCAAATTTCGCCTCTAGCCACCAAGTGTGTGTGATTTTTGTGGCCTCTCCCTTCCTCTTGAATTAGGTCACACGAAGACCCTTAAGAGCTAAAGGAAGGACAATTTGGCCTTGCTGGGAGGTTGCCCTTGATCCCTTCGGAGAAGATTTCCAGAAATGACGCGCCAGCGCCTTTCGCTCGGAAGGCTCTTCTCATCCTCACCCTCCAAGGGACCATTTTGTTCTCAGTGGGTACCCCTAAACCTTCTCCTTCCTGGTTAGACTCCCGCTCAAACAAAGCAGAGGCAACCTGGGCTCTTTTATGACTTGTGGACTTCAACTCCCAGAATTCCTGAGCCAGCTATGCTGAGGGAAAAGGGAGAGGTTTCCATACTGAGCCATGCTGGCTCAGGAATTCTGGGAGTTGAAGTCCACGAGTCATAAAAGAGCCAAGGCTGCCTACCCCTGGGTTAGGGGAGGCTGGGACACCATGAAAAACTGCTGCTGCAGTAGATTATTTTGGAGACCGGAAAAAAGAGGTGAGCTTCAGGGAATGACTGGGATGAAGAAGGAAACAAGTTCTGAGCGAGGCTCAAAGAAGCGGCCTAGAGCGGAGCATCAAAAAAATTGCTGCCGCGGAACACGGAGGAGACGATTTTGCCCGTCGAGTTGATGGTGCCCTCGCTGTCCGAGCTGGATTCGGAGTCACTGCTTCCTGAGTAAGCCCCAAGACCGGGCAGGATGCCGATGCACACGGCGGCTGAGGGGCAGTGGAGGGTAGCGCCGCTCATGGTGCTGCTGCCCCGTGGAACGCAAGATGGTTTCTCTGAAAGAGAAGAAAAAGGGTCGTGG
Source organism: Vipera berus (assembly GCF_964194415.1). Classification (NCBI taxonomy): domain Eukaryota; kingdom Metazoa; phylum Chordata; class Lepidosauria; order Squamata; family Viperidae; genus Vipera; species Vipera berus. The sequence continues at coordinate 18,198,847 of NC_138213.1, forward strand.
AAATGCAGGGCTTGGGCTGGCAGGCCTCATTCCCAGTTTCCTTTGAAGAGGGAGCGTCACTGAGGACAGGAGCAAAATGGGCGTTTAGCCCCTTCATCCAGCGTTCCTCAGCTGTGGCAACTTCCAAGACGTGTGGACTTCAACTCCCAGAACTTCTCCCAAGAGTAAGAATTCCCACTGCTGGCTGGGGAATTCTGGGAGTTGAAAGTCCACACGTCTTAAAAAGTTGCCAAGGTTGAGAAACAATGCTCTAATCTCTTTGGAGGCTCTGCCTCAGGTCCCCCTAGTCCTTGACTTACAACTGGTCGCTTAGGGACTGCTCAAAGTTATGACGGACCCAGAAAAGGGGATTTACGACTCAGATCTGAAGTTCCAACGCTTGCCCACCCCTGGTCATGTGATTGCACTTCAGGTCTTGGTATAAGGATGCATTTATGGCGTCCGGTGGTCACATGACTCGGTGTTTCGTGATGGTTTTGCTGAAAAATCATCACTTCTAGTTTTACAGCCAAGCCGCACCATAGTAAACAGTGAGTCTACTTAACAACCGCAGGGGTCACTTAATCACTGGCATGAAAACAGTCATAAACTTTGGCCAGTCACATGACCTGTGTTTACAACCTGTTTTATGACTGTTATGGGCAGGCTCCATAACAGTAGTAACTCAAGGACTACCTGTACTCCAAACTCAGTTCTGAATTGAAATAATTACGGTTGCTGAAAAGCTCTTCCACAACTATCTCAGTATTTGCGCATTGCTCTGAGATGGCTACGTGAGCAAGATATTCGTGGAATTAAGAGTGAAAAAAAAAACCCAAATGATAATGTAAGAGCTATTAGGTCCATTAAAATTGCTTAAAATTCATGACTTGCAATGCCTTCTACTTTTCATTTGCCGGAGCTGTCTCAACTTTGCAAAGAGCAAGAAATCTGGATAAATGCCATTGCCGATCTATCAAAATGATCTTTGGATAATTTGATCTGGCAATCGAAAGACGAATCACATCTTTTGACATTTCAATAAAAACTCCTATCTACAATGCTGTCATATCAGCCTTTTGGCCGTGGTGAACGTTGAAAAGATAAATTTAAGGCCTGTAAATGGTCCAGTGGATTGGAGACCCGATTGCACTTGTCATATATGAAAAGATTGTCTACAGAGGTAGACTTCGTAGAGGTAGACAAGTATAATGAAATATGGGATCCACTTATACCGAAAACGGTAGGTTAAAATAAAAGATAGTTGTACGAATGTATCGGAAATTTATACATACATATTGAATAATATTTGCATTAGACAAGTATACATAGAATTGCAATAGAATTTTAATAATGACATATCTTTTTTGTCATAGCAGGGTCAGAATTGACTAGTTCTTGGATTGGCCACAATCAGCAAAACTGGGGATGGTAGGCTAGATTTGTTGTTAGTTGCAAAGTCATGTCCAACCCATTGCGACCCCATGGACAACGTTCCTCCAGGCCTTCCTGTCCTCTACCATCTTCTGGAGTCCATTTAGGCTCACACCTACTGCTTCAGTGACTCCATCCATCCAGCCCCCTCATTCTCTGTCGTCCCCTTCTTCTCTTGCCCTCAATCTTTCCCAGCATTAGGCTCTTCTCCAGTGAGTCCTTCCTTCTCATTAGGTGGCCTTCTCATTAGGCTAGGCTAGCAAATTGGAAAACATCTTATCTTGGAAGAAGCTGGTGGCAAATAACTTTTGCATTCCTGCCATGGACGCAGAGGCGGTCCCTCACGTGTGCTCACTCTGCTACTGCTTCTCCTTGAAGAAATCCTGAGTCCCTCCCCTTTCACAGGAATGCTCCTCAAGAGCGTCCAGCCTTCCAAAGGAAATTTGTGAAAGCAGGATGGAGGTAACCATGCAAAACTCTCGAGCACGTAAGACACAGAGCCTTCCCAACGCATTCAAATACACACCTGGAACCTTATCATCGTCGGGATCCGGGTCCAGTTTCAATCTTTTGACACTGTTGGCACCTTCGGAGCTGTAAAGACATACAAACCCAAATCCAAAGAGCAGAACTTAAAATTAGTTCGTTGATGGAAAACAGGCAAGCAGAAAGATACAATCAGAAGCAGACCTCAGGCTAACATTACCACAGCTGGTTCAGATGCCACAACTTGCTGAACCTGTACGCCTTACCTCCCTAAACTGTGAATTACAAACTACAAGGCAGTGGTCACCTGGCATAGTAAACCATATATATATATATATTTTAAAAAACGCTTTTAAGAATGGAGAAGAGGTAGCTCAGAACTGAATAGTCGTGGGTTTTGTCTGAATTTAGCTTTCTTCTCGCAAATGTTTCATTACCAGACTAGAGAACATCATCAGTGAATCTCATGCTGTTACTAGCCTGATAATGAACCATCACAGGAAGAGAAACACAAGGAGGCTGCTCTTATGGCTTACCCCAGGACAAGACTATCTTTGCAAATCAGCACTTAAGAGAACATGCTAGGACACACCTTAACAAATGGCTGTAGAATAACAAAGTGTTGGAAGGGACCTTGGAGGTCTTCTAGTCCAGCCTCCTGCTCAACCAGGAGGACCTATACCGTCTCAGACAAGTGACTGTCTAGCCTCTTCTTAAAAACCTCCGGTGATGGAGCGCCCACGATTTCTGGAGGCAAGCTGTTCCACTGGTTAATTGTCCTCACTGTTGACAAATTTGTCCTGAGTTCTACAGTATGTTGCTTCTCTCCTTGATACTATGAAGAAAGTTGGATTGTTCACACGTTGGATAGCCTTCCTCCACATCATGCTCTCCTGTGACCCACTACAAATCACAAATGCCAATGTAGGAGTTGGCTTCCTACCACCTGGTCCAGATTCTTCATTGGGCACTGCCATCCCTTAGTGGAGGCTTTTAAAGAAGAGACTGTCTGAAATGGCCTGAGCAGAGGGTTGGACTAGAAGACCTCCAATGTCCCTTCTAAACCGGTCGTTTTATTATCCCAGCTCACCCCTTCTTTCTCCTGATCAGGTAAGCATTCCATAAACCTGCCTCTGAGGCTTCTGGGAAAGGCCCAAAGGAAAAACTGAGGACTAGTGCTCCACAGCATGTCACTTTTCCGTCTACTGACCTTCACAATCTAAAAATAGCGAAGAGGGAGAGTGGAGCCTGTTAGGTACATGTCAAGTCTGTCGGCACTTAGCATAGCCTCAGGGCGCCAACCTATGGCTACCCTCAAGGCAAGGATCCATCATCCACTGATTTTATGGCTCTCAAGTAGTCCTCAACTTACAGCTATAACTGACGCCCCAATTTCCGATGCTAAGCAAGACAGTTGTCAAGTGAATTCTGCCCAGTTTTATGACCTTGCTTGCCACAATGTTAACTGAACCACTGCAGATTAGTAACACGGTTGTTAAGGGAATCTGGCTTCCCCCATTTGACTTTGCTTGTCAGAAGGTCGCCAAAGGGGATCACGTGACCCCGGGACGCTGCGACCGTCCTAAATGTGAGTCAGTTGCCAAGCATCTGAATTTTGATCATGTGATCATGGGGGATGCTGCAAGGGTCCTAAGTGTGAAAAATAGTTATAGAAAAAGAGATTGATTTCATCCAACTGCAACACAATCTGGAATCTAGTTAGTTTTTCTGCATGGGAGAAGTCCAAAGACTTGCGTTCTTTTCTTACTGCTGCGCTCTGAGCCTCGGGGGCAAAACTACCCAGCTGCAAAACGTACCTTCTGTGTTTCACAGCTCCTGCTAGTAGCTTGGCCTGAGAGAATTTGTTCTTGTTTTCCGATTTTACCGACAGTTTCTTGTCCGCCTCCTTCTTCAAGTCAGCACTAGCTCCGACTTTTGACAAAGTGCTGTGAACTCAAAAGTTAAGGAGAAAAAGAATGCAGTGGGGGAAGCACAGAAGACACGCAACGAAGAGCAGTTGTGCTACGGCCGTACAGTACTGTATAGCAGCGTTTGCAGTTCCACAAGCGTTTTAACCAGCAGATTTGTTTTCTTACATCTTCGCTATTAGAGTTAGCATTTGGTTCTGGCATACACAAAGAGAGCACTGTGCGTAAAAATATGCGTAAGCTAACTTTACTAGATTGGCTTTCCTGAAAGCATAAAGTGAAGAGGAATGAAACAATGACCTATTCAACTAAAGGAAGAAAACTTGCACGTGGCACACCAAATCCTTTCAAGTTAGCCACCTACTGAGCTACATAACTTGGTCTAATATTAGAGTTCATACAGAGAGCTTTTTCTTAAAATCAAATAAGGATTAGATTCAAATTTCACACTTCCTAGTTTTTAGCCCAGCTAAAGCTAATGCTATGTATGTTTCTGTGCATGTGTGCATCTCTCTCTATGTATCTAGAATAGACATCTAGATGTCTAGAAAGTAGAGCTAGGTAGAGATATCTAGACAGATAGATAATCTCTGCCACAACAAATTCAGATTCATATAGTGACTAGCTTGGAGCTCCGCTAAGTTAGCTCTCTAGTGCCACCAGCTGAATGTCAGACTGGCACTGGCATGTTTTTCAAAAACCACAACTGGGCAGAACCTTTATTGAAAATTCATAAATAGTGGTGGAAATTGTGGAAAACTGGTGACTGCAAACTGAATATATTAATTAGCGGGAAGCCTCACCAGCTTCAACTGTCTCCTAGTATTCAGATAAAGAAAGTGGGTTGGTAATCCTTGACTTACGACGGTACTAGATCCTGCCCATCGCGGTCATAAAGTCATGATGGCTGTAATGCGAGATAGCCATGTGACTGACCTGTTTTTAACCTTTGGTGTGTCGGTTCCAAAATGAACATGGAGGTCACAAAGCGAACTCACGGGTTTTGCTATGGGCTGTTTTTTTGCCAAAAATGAAAAATAAATGCCAGCTTTCAACAAAAATATCATAGGTGGCAGTCATGTGACTGTAGGATACTGCGAAGGGCCATAATTGTAGAGCAGTTCCCGAGGGCCCAACATGCAGTCACATGACTGAGGGGGGGTTAGGGTTTGTGGGGGGGGGGCTGTTGGAATTTTGAAACTGGGTTTTTGAGAAATTGTGGGAAGACCCATGTAACTTCAAATGATCACTGAGCAGCTGGTTATAAGGAGAACCTGCATGCTTTTATTTTTGCTTTCCTGGATGGATTTCACACCATTCCGGAGTGAAATTAGTGACCCTGATAACCATGTTAAAGTTACAAGATCAAACCATGTTTCCCCTCATCATGGCAAAGAGGGGGAACACCTTGGAGAGGCTTCCTAGCAATTCTCCAACAGAACCATAATGGAAATATAGTCCTCGACAAACAACAGCTCATTTAGTGACCGTTCAAAGTTACAAGGGCGCTGGGGGAAAAAAGTGGCTTATGGCCATTTCTCAGTTGCCACCTTTGTAGCATTCCCCACGGTCATGTGATCAAAATGTGGATGCTTGGCAACGGGTTCATACTTAGGACCGTTGCTGTGTCCCGGGGTCACGTGATCACCCTTTTGCAACCTTCTGACCAGCCAAGTCAAGGGGGAAGCCAGATTCACTTAACAACCGGGTTGCAGTGATTCACCAAGCAAACTGTGGCAAGAAAGGGCGTAAAATGAGGGCAAAAGTTACTTAACAAATGTTTCATTTAACAACGTAAATTCTGGGCCCAGTTGTGGTTGCAAGGCGAGGACTACCCCCACTTCCAGTGCAATCATGAGCAATTGGGTAGGGAAGAGATTACACACACACACACCAAGACAACCTAAAATGTTTGCTGGGCAAATACGGAACAGATAGCACTTCTTTTTCCTAGACCAGTGATGGGGAACCTTTCAGAGACCGAGTGCCCAAACTGCAACCCAAAACCCACTTATTTATCGCCGGGTGCCAGGCGGGCGTGGCCTACTGGGTGGCTGTGGCGGTCATGGAAGATTGGGTGGGTGTGGTTACCTCAATGTCGCTCTTGGGGAGGGACACCTGTGGGGGGCAGCTGGTTGAAGAGGGACAGTTGCCACCTCCGAGGCATGGCGCGGGTGCCCACGGGGAGGGCTCTGAGTGCCGCCTCTGGCACCCGTGCCATAGGTTCGCCACCACTGTCCTAGACGCTGCACGGACATGCAGAGCCCACAGAGCAGGAACTGGTAAGTCACAGATGGAAACTGGAAACGACTAAGCAAACAAAAGCTAAAGGGGGAAATCGTGGAAAATTTCGAGCAGAGCCTCCGTCAATCCAGCCCAACCAGCCAACGTGCAGCTTAGCCATTCAGAAGCAGCATCCGGCAAAGGCCGGCAAGATGTGTGCTCCAAGCAGCTCGAGAACGAGGCTTCCCAGAACCCTCCCAAGAGGAAGGAGGACCATCCCTGCAGGGTCAAGGATATCCGGTACTCGTTCAGCTCCTTGAGGTCTTCTTCATGACGCTGCTTTTCTATCAGGGCTTGCTGCCGAGAAACTTCATCGAGAAACTTGGATTCGTCCTCATCCAGCCCCCTCACCATATTTTCTGTAGAGAAGAAGCCAAGGTTAACCCCAAGAGTGTGATAAACCCACAAAGGTGGCTGCAGCATCTCTGCCATCACGTTCCGCCACCACCTTGCTCATTTCGGCATGGTTGTATCCCATCAGTCAGGAAGATACGGGACGGCCTGTTTGAGGGTCCTCAATGCAATGGACAGCATTTTAGTTTGGACTCCATTCCAAACTTAACAAACTCTGTTTCTGAAGGACTCCAGAGAACCGATGTAACTTATTGTATGTCATTTCTGTGAATTTACTTGAGTTAAACGTACGTCGCTTGTCTGACTCTGCAGTTGCATTAATTATGGAAATGTCATTAATCTGCTTTAAGGGACCTCTGGTTCCATCAGACACCCCCCTCCCCTTCCACAATTCAAGGTTTTTATTGAAGATGACTGAAAAAAAGCTGAGCCACCATCCTGGCTGATGCTCTCACAGTAAGCACACATTGATGTTTGCCTGTTCTGTTGCCATTTAATCTGCTTTCAAGATCCAAATTTTCCAAGAATGTGGAAGTTATCTAAGGGAACACCTGCTGCCAGCGTCAATTTCCCATCGTCCTGTGCGCTCCCACAGGGAGGGCCTCCTCAGGGTACCGCCGGTCAAGGACTCCCCATGACTGGTTGGGGAATTCCAGGAGTTGAAATCCACAAGTCTTAAAAGTTGCAAAGGTTGAGCAGCTCTGACATAAAGCTTCAGCTAGGCAAGAAAGAACAGGTTAACAAGCGCTGCCAGATGGATAGATAAAAACACAAATCTTTTTCTCTGGAGATCATTTCCCCCATTGTCCACCGACACATGACGGTAGAATAAACCTGCAACTTTTGAAGCCAAGAAGAAAAGCTGGCAGCTATGCCAAGCTTCACGCTGCAATCCTTTCCCCTTTCCTCTGCAGAGGTGGACAGACTGGTTCCTGGATTCCAGCAGGAGCCAAGAATGCAGCTGTGCTACCTTGGCACAACCGTAAGAGGGTTGCAGGACTTTCTCCATAAGGAAGCATATCAGGAAAGGCAGAGCTTTCTTCAAGTATACTCTTCCAGGGAGATAAGAAAGGAAAAAAAAGGGGGTTAGATCTCCATGCAACAGAATTTCAGAGATGCTCAGCGGAACTTACTGAATTTGAACTGTTCTTCAAATTCCTGCTGCTTCTTGTCCTTCTGCTCTTGAAGCCTTTCATAGAGAGATCGGGGGTCATACACTTCTTCGGGACATTCTAGAAGAAGAAGAAGAAGAAGAAGAAGAAGAAGGAGGAGGAGGAGGAGGAGGAGGAGGAGGAGGAGGAGGAGGAGGAGGAGGAGGAAGAAGAAGGAGAAGGAGAAGGAGAAGGAGAAGAAGAAGAAGAAGAAGAAGAAGAAGAAGAAGAAGAAGAAGAAGAAGAAGAAGAAGAAGAAGAAGAAGAAGAAGAAGAAGAAGAAGAAGAAGAAGAAGAAGGATTTCTCAAGTCAGTATTCAGGAATTGCTCCAATGGAAGCAATTGCTCCTGCCTTAAAGCACACCTCACTTTTTTACGTTAGGAAAAGAACTGACGCCTGTAAACCTCAATCTGTTGATTCCATATGCAACTGAGGAGTTTGTAATTGTGATCGGTGAAGTTAATGCACACTTTCTACAAAACTGACAGATGATGCTACTGGTCTAAAAAAAGCAGGAGTAGGGAACCTTGGCTTTTTTATGACTCGTGGACTTCAACTCCCAGAATTCCTGAGCCAGCACAGCTGGCTTTAAGAGTTGAAGTCCACGAGTCATAAAAGAGCCAAGGTTGCCTGCCCCTGGTCTAAAGTCAAAGTAGCTGTAATACAACACTCCGTTACACATTCATTAATGAGCTGTAGATCAAAAAGTTCCCAACTCAGGTTTTTGTTATAATTTGCTAGGAGCTTTGGGAAAACTATTAGTCTCCCTCTATCCTGGCATATCATGACTTGTTTCCCATGTTAAAAAACCCCAAACCCACAGAAATACTAAAAATGCCAAAAGTTAATAGCTGAGTATGTGAATTCTCCTCTGTCATCTTCCTAACACTCGTGTGCTCAGGAAGATTAGAACAAAGAACACAGAATAACAGAGTTGGACAGAACCTTGGAGGTCTTCTATTCCAACCCACTGCTTGAACAGGAGACCCTATGCCATTTCAGACAAAAGGCTATCCAGTCTCTTATTAAAAGCCACCAGTGATGGGAGCACCCACAACTTCTAAAGGCAAGTTGTTCCACTGGGTAATTGTTTTGTCAGGAAATTTCTCCTTGGTTCTAAGTTGCTTCTCTCCTTGATTAGTTTCCATCCGTTGCTTCTTGTCTTGCCTTCTGGTGCTTTGGAGAATAAGTTGACCCCTTCTTCTTTGTGGTAGCCCCTCAAATATTGGAAGACTGCTATCTGTACTGCATTACTATACAAGCTTTCTTACTTGGCTTCTTCTTCCAGTTAAATAAATAGCTAGAAATATTTTCAGGATGACATTGAACTGGTCTATATGTTTCATCTTGGTTAGTACTCATAACTTTGCTCAACTATCCTTCCAGTTAGGCCTTGTCCATAGCCAGTACTTGGTTGAATGTGCCTTAGATCTGCACTGAACCTGGCTTGGGATTGTGACTCTTTAGATAATCCCCCAACTGATAGTCAAATACCTTTGGGGTCTTCAGGTTTCCGAACCTTCTCCCATTCCTCTTGTCTTCGTTTGCGACGTTCTTCTAATTCAGCTTCCGAGACAAATCTTTTGTTAATTACAAGGTCCGCACTGCTTTCTCCACCTTCCATTCTGGAGCAGCCTATGCACAGAAAAGAATTAGAAACAGGCCTGTACCTATAAACTGTGCTTTCTGGCCTAAAATGGTCAAGTTTTGCCTTGTATCTTGACTGAATGACACAGATCTAGCACTTTGCAAGTGTAATCATTTGCCCACCAAACAGACAATGAAAGCTGCGGGCACAAAGGACATGTCAGATGTCAATCAAGTCAAAAAATTGCAAATAGCCATGGAGATATTTGAAGCAGACTAAAGAATAAGAATAATTTTCTCCTTTCTTCAATCTCCTGTTGGCATTTGAAAAACCGATTTCCCACTAACGAAATTTGACTTTTAAGGTTCTTTTCACTGACTACAGATAAAGGCTTCAAAAATAAAGAATGACTGGCCCTGTTGGAAAAGGGAAGGTTGGATCCGCTTGAATTCTCAACAAACTATAAATTATTTCAATCAAAGATCTTTTTATGCTTAAGAAGATCTGGGTAAAAAAAATGGCTGGATAAAGAATACAATTATTTCTGCCCTTACTACTCATAAATTTTAGGATTATACAGATTTACCACTAGTAACAAAGAGGGAGGCAGCAATATACACTATTTTTCAGAAAAAAATATTCCCTCTATTAAACCTAAGCAAGCCTCAACATACACCATCAGAAGAATTAAATTTAATCAGAGCTCTTCTGTGAAACTCAAATCAACTGACATAGAACCATGAAGGTGGCGGCTGTGATAGGGATACTATTTAACATGAATGAATAAAAACTCATGTTTTAAGAGGATTCACTACCTGGGCAGTATCGGTATAGTTTTAAGTGAATCCAGCTTGCCCTACTGACTTTGCTTGTTAGGTTATAAATCTCAATCACATGGAGAATGCAACTTTCATAAATATACACCACTTGCCAACGGTCCAAATTTTGATGATGTGACCCTGGGGATGCTGCAATGGTCATAGGTAACTTTTTTCAGTGCTGTTGAAACTCTGAAAGCTCACTAAATGAATGGTTGTAAGTCAAGGACTATCTGTATTCCAGAGCGATTTTTTTTTCTTTTTGGTAACAAACTGTCCCCAAACTGCAGAAGCTTAAAAGGCTAATGGAGAAGTCCAGAGGTGTAATGCGCCCATGTGGCACACAACAATACTGCTTACTACAATGGAGGAAGATTGAGGAAAGTAGATCAGGCTGAGCAACTAATACCAGGGAATCAGAAGGCTTAGCAGCTTGTCCTTTCAATAGATTAATGGAAGCTGTGAACTTGTCTCAGCAACAATACTGGTGGTCCTCGACTTACGACAATTGAGCCCAAAATTTCTGTTGCTAACCGAAACACTTAAGTGAATTTTGCCCCATTTTGCAACCTTTCTTGCCACAGTTAAGCAAATCACTGCTGCTATTAAGTTAGTAACCCGGTTGTTAAGTCAATCTGGCTTCCCCACTGACTTTGTTTGTGCAAAGGGGATTACGTGACCCCAGGACTCTGCAGCCGTCATAAACCTGAATCAATTGCCAAGTATCTGAATTTTGATCTCAGGGAGATGCAGCCACGGTCATAAGTGTGAAAAATGGCTTTTTTCAGTGCGGCTGTAACTCTGAACGGTCACTAAATGAAGCGTTGTAAGTCTAGGACTAGCTGCACAGAAGGGCTCTCCCTGAAATCTCCTGGGATGGTTTCCGAGTTTCCTGGTGGTCTCCCATCCTACTCCTGCCCGGGCTGGGCTCAAGGTCGTTACAAAGGGCTTTGGACCCTGGAGATATAACCACTCCAATAGCCTCCAACGAGCCCAGGGGGCTGGGGATGATGGGAGCGGGAATCCGGAGGGCACCATTTTGGGAAGCCTGCGTTTTGCATGAACCGACAGGTAAACCTGACCCCGATAATGAGTTAAAACTCGTCTGTCGCCGGATCCTCAACGTCTCCGGCGAACAGCCAACGAGCTCGATTCGAATCACGTTTTGTTCCTCACGGGCAGAACCGGATCATCCTGTTCCTGACGCGACCCCTTCCCCCGCGCCTCTCCTCCGAAGCCCAGCCACGGGGGCCTCTCAGGTCAAAGGACGCCCCTCTGCACCCACCTCGCCGCCATGGGCCGTTCAGACGACCGCTTCTCTCCCGCAAACCCACCTCACGGCCAGAGGCCCGGCTTCTCCGAGGACACGCCTCCCGACCCGCCGCACTTCCGGCCCGCCTCTTCCGGCCCGCTCTTTAGGCCGCCCGACGAACCGCAGTCCAGCCTGGCGGCCGGCCGGCCAATAAGAAAAAAACCAAAAGGATTGGTGACAGGTGGGCGGGGTTACGCCCCGCCAGCCCTCAAAGCCACAGAAAAGGTTGCCTCTTCCTCCTCCCCCCAGAATCCGTCAATCAAATGAAAGGGAGAAACGATTGGCTCAGCCTCACTCTAGTTTGGAGTGGGCGGGCCTGAAGAACGGGGCTCAGAGAGAGAGAAAGAGAGAGAGAGAGGGAAGAAAGGGGCGCGGCTCGGTTGCTCGGAGATGCGGCGCGGAGGAGTGGGCGGGGCCGCCGGGCGCGCGCTCCCTGGCTCGCTCGTGCGCAGGCGCGCGCTGAAGGCGGGTGCGCCGGGCCTTTCCGCCTGGCCGCTGCTGAGGAGAACCGATGGCGCGAAGAAGCGGGAGCGCTGCCGCCGCCGCCGCCGCTTCTGTCGGGCCGCTGGCTTGAGGCCCTGAGGCGAAGCCGGGCTCCATCGCCATCCCTGGACGCCGGGCCGCGCCCGCCAGGAGCCCCGCCGAGCGGTTGGCGGAGGGGGCGACGAGGAAAGCGCCGCCGCGTAGAGAAGGGAGGACCCCGCCTGAGGCGTCTTCGTCTGGGCAGCCCTTGGAGCCCTCCGGGGAGGTGAGGAGACGCGCCCGGCTGACTCCTGGAGGGAGGTATTTTTTCCCCCTGCCCCGTTCACACGTTCCCGCAGACCCGTGTCGCCGCACACTTCATTGTTCCGCCAGCCTCCTTGTAGGCAGCCTGGCCGCGCTTGCACACCCTTTCCCGGAGGGTCGTGTTGACGCTCCTGGTCTGCGCAGGGGAGGACTCTCTCTGCAGGCTCGCTCCCGACACGGCGTTTCCACTCACACGTGCAAAAGGTGTGTCTCTGTGTGTGTGTGTGGACGCGTTTGCCCGACCTCTGCCGTGTCCACAAATGCGGGCGGGGCGAATGGCCCGTTTGCGTGTAGGGTGCAGTGGGGAGGAGGAGGAGGTACTTAATCCGTGGGTTTGAACCCATGCCCGCATGTGGGGATGCGGATGCATTTGCAGGGGCAACAATCGGGATGGATCCGAAGTGTTTTATTTATTAGCTGCCCCAACCCAGTAGAAAGGGACCAGTTGGTGCATGCACTGCTTTGTGTTCCAGTTCTCTCTCTCCAGCTTTCTGGCTGTTGGGTTTGCACTGCTTTATAGCGCTTCATTGGTAGCAATTGCCCTGAGTGATTCCAAGGTGGGTAGCTATGTCAATAATTTAAATAAAATCATACATATTCATGTAATGCAGATTATAAACAAGGAAGGTGGGGGGGAGGGAAATGGCATTTTTCTCAAAACATCCATTCACATGTAAGACTGGGGTCTGGTACTCTGGTTTACCAAAATAAATAATATCCCTGGTAGGATTTTAAAGCGCACTATACTGGCTTAAATTTTATTAGGCTGATGTATCTTTTTCTCTCTTATCTTTGGGAATCGGTTCCGGGCATCTTTCCTTTTTTACAATAGTCTTTTCTCTTTATTGATTTGTTCTGCTTTGCCTCCTATTACTGTGGTTGCCTGTCTGTAGGCATGACTTAAGTCTTCAGCGAATGCCATTTCCTCCTCACTTCAGCTATATTCCCCTTCTCTAGAACAACCTCCTTGCCTTGCCTTGCCTTAATGGTCTTTTGTCCTAACTAAAAAGAAAGTATAACAGAGGCAATACAGGTAGTCCGCAGCATATGACTGGTCACTTAGTGGCTCTTAGAAGTTACCACAGATCCCAAGAAGGATTCAAAATTGGGGTGTGTGCGCGCGTGCGTGTCCTCCAGTCACATGGCTGCATTTTGGGTGCTCAGCAACCAGCTCGCATTTACAACCATTTGCAATGCCACAAGATCACATGACTGCAATTTATGCCATTTTTGCTGAAAGCTAGCGAAAACGGCATAAATTGCCGTTTTTGTTAGCTTTTAGTTGCTGGCAAAGACCACTCCATAGCAAAAAAAATGAGTTGACTTAGCAGTGGTGGCATTCGCCTGACAACCGCCACAAGAAAGACAGTAAAATTGGGCACAGTCACATAATGGCCCGCTTTACGACCAAAATTGTGGATTCAGTTATGGTTGTAAGTTGAGGACTACCTGTATGTGATTCTCTTGGTCTGTATTCAGTGTACGATGTATTGACAGACAAAAGCATAATGGTTCAGCATGAAGCCCGTGACTAAGGTGCTTATGAACCTGTACCCAGTACAACCTTGAATGTCGACCCATCCTGATCTTGGGAAGGAAGAAGTTCATTTCTGTGAGTCAGAGGTTTGGAAACTAGGAAAAACTGAAACGATGTGAAGAAAGGGACATTGTACTGAAAGGAGAGCCAGAGGAAAAGAAAGTTTCACTGGAGGTAAACATCTGTTGGGAAGAACTGTGAATGTTAATGCCAAAAAAAAATGGACAGAAGTGGAATGGTTGACTTTGCTCAATATTTTATTTTTATCACAAACTGGAGTTTCTCGGAGATTGACAACTGTTTCCTCTTTCTTCTTGACCAGTAATGCACAGATCACATGTGCTGCTGATAAGTGAGGAAAGAGGTTATTAAAAGCCCAAAGTACAAACTCAGTGAAATAGCTGCCTCTGTGTACTTCAGTGATTAGCTTTGTGTTTTTCTAGAATTGTAGGCGCCTCAGGATATAGATAATTCTGACTCTCTTCACTTACTTTCAAAGCAGTAAAATGATCCATCTCTGTTGGGAGAGATTGTCCGTTGCTTCTTTTCTTGAGTTCCTGCCCTGGATTTGCTGTTCAAAATGGAGGGGACAGTGCCACATAATGTTAAATTTCATATTCCAAATCTTTTATTGAGTTACTTTACACAGCATTCCTTCCAGAGTCTTCTTTGAGGGCTATGTTGGTGTTAATGGTTGGCGCAAGCAATGGGTGAGGACATTTTTTCTTTATAGATACCTCATATATAATCTCTTCCCACCCCCCAGTAGTATGCTAAAGGGAAAGGAAAGATCTTACCAAAATTATCACTTGCATAAGAGTTTTAAAGAAATTGTGTACTTTCTGTCTAATCCTTCTAAAAGTTGTATCTTTACTTCCTGTATAATGTTTTCCTTTCTCCTCTGACTCTCTTGCCCTGGTTTTTTGGGGATCTCAAGGGGTACGTGGCTCTTTGGACCCTAAGTCAACAAGTCAAGATGGAACTGTTAGTGCAGACATGTCAAACACAAGGCCCTGGGGCCGGATCCGGCCTGCGAAGTGGTTTCATGCGGCCCGCGAAGCCATCCTGGAAACAGTGAGGGAACGGCCCCCACCGCCTTGGCCCTGGCCCAGAGACCCTCAGATCTGTCCCACTCCTGCCCAGGCCCCCATAGGCCCCCTTGATGCGAACGATGTAGAGCTGGCCACGCCCACCCAGTAGGCCATACGCACTCTAGCCACGCCCACCCAGTAGGCCACGCCCACTCAGGCCACACCCACCCGGCCCCCTGAGGGCAACCGCAATGCTGATGCGGCCCTTGGAACACTTCTTTGGCTTCAGATATGAAACACTGCACATTCCTAGATAGCTGCTTTACTTAAGGCTAGCAGAAGTGCCCTTCAAGGTTTTCTTGCAGTTTTGCACTTATCAGCTGGGCAGAAAAAAATAAAATAACCTGCATATAAAATGGTTGTTTTTGCATAGTTACAAGTCTTCTCGTGTTTGCAGAAAAATGGACAATAAATTAAAAGGATTTTTTAAAACATTGAAACTATTAATAAAAAGGGGAGGTTACTGGGTAGTTAATCTCAGAATAGAAGTTGTAACACTTATTTTGAAGTCATACCACTTCCAGTACCTGAACTCTTGAAATAGCCTGTTTTGAAATCAGAATATTTTGACCATTAAATGTTTTGCATGCCTCTATGTGAGATAGTTTTTTCTTCAGATTTTTTTTCACTTTCCTCACACAGAATTGGTTCGCCCTATTTGCTTATTGCTTATTGCTTAGCCATTACGGATTTAATAAGGCAGAGTTGACTAGGATCTCACAATATTTAACAGAATTTAACAGAATAACAAAGTTGGAAGGGATTTTGGAGGTCTTCTAGTCCAACCCCCTGCTCAAGCAGGAAGCCCTATACATTTCAGACAAATGGTTGTCCAGACCTTTCTTAAAAACCTCCAGTGTTGGAGCACCCGCAACTTGTTCCACTGCTTAATTGTTCTCACTGTCAGGAAATTTCTCCTTAGTTTAGGTTGCCTCTCGCCTTGATATGTTTCCATCCATTGTTACTTATCCTTTCTTCAAATGCTTTGGAGAAATAGATTAACCCCCTCTTCTTTGTGCCAGCCCCTTTGATATTGGGATTCTGCTGTCATGTCACTCTTAGTCCTTTTACTTAAACTAGACATATCCAATTCCTGCCACTATTCTTCACGTGTTCATCTCCAGTTCCCTATTAACTGTGCTAAACACAAACCAAAGAATTTACTTTATGATTTAGTATGATTTAAACTAAGTTATTAGTATTAAATTTTTGGGTTTAGGGTTGGCTAGCCCTGTGTCCTAAAATAAAGGATTGGGAAGGCAAAGAAAAAAGTGATAATAGTTAAGTACATATACAAGATCCAAACACAAGGCTCCATGCAAAGCTCTATTTCGGTTTGAAACTGCAGATACCTCCCGTAATTCTCATGTGGATTATTACTTTTCTGTGTTCTAATAGCAAACTCACTAGCCCTATATCTAGTAAAAAATAATGAAACACAGCTATCCAGTAGATTCCTGGTTACCTTACAGATGAGGGTGAACATTGTAGATTCAAACACAAAAATACCTCATCCGTGCTGATTTTCCTCCATACTGGTGAATAAAGAGCTTGGGCTATGAAGTTGAGCGATTGGGAACTGGAAGCAATTTACTGATCCCTGTTTTCCAATTGGACCTTTGTTTTTCCCCAGATGGTACTGCTTGCTACTTTGAGAAAAGTGAAACGTTATAAGCAGTCTTGCTGTACGGAGAACTAAAACTATCTTCTGCCCTTCAAGTTGGGCGTTCGGGGCTTTATTTTCAGTTGAATGTGATGTAAGGTTTGCTGCTCAGTACACTGAGACACAGTTTACCTGTCTGAGAATTTGTTTATTGCATTCCAACCATTCTTTCCACACATTTTGTCATAAGAAACTGGGCAGAGAATGGAGAATAGTTTTAAATACTCGAGTGACAACATGGAAACAATTGTGGAATTCTCCTGGATTGCTCTTTGGTGATAAAAATTAATTGAGCTGCTTTTTTGGGATTAGAAGAAAACTATCTCAGAATTCCCAGACTATTAGCTAAATTGGTAAATTGAAAAGCATTAGAAGCTCATGACAACCCATTCCAAATGCTACCAAGAAAAATGCATGGATGCTCTCATCAAGAGCTGAAGTTATAGAAAAGAAAGAGACGTGATGTTGAGAAAATCTATAAAGTATGGACTCAGATGAATAATCTTATAAGATCTCCAATTAATATTTTCTTATTTTTGACTTATTTTTGTGTAAGGCATGGCTGCTGTTCCATGTATACATATCTGATTAAAGTCAATGTCTGTGGTTTAGTATATTTGCTAGACTTGTACTGAAAAAAATGCTAGGACTTTCCAGTAGTAATTGAAAGAAATAAAATGGTTACAGTCCTACAGCTTTTTTCAATAGGATCAGAATGGCTGAGTGGCCTTGGTTCAGCATGTAAAATCTTACAAAATTTATAGTGTATATTTTTTATTTTTTACATTTATGTATCGCCCATGTCCCTCAAAGAGTGACTCTTTGTATATACAATTTCATAGCCTATGGAGCTGCGTAGTTTTTAATTACTAGAAGAAAAAGGGTGGGAATGCATCATTTTATCGTAGTCAGCATCGTATGATTAACTATGAGCCACGTAGTTCTGTGGCTGTTGCATACAACTGTTCAACAGAGCAAAATGTGTCTTAAAAAACAAGGGTTCAAGAGGAAAAAAAACCAAAACATTTTATGGGAGAATATAGGCTTTTGTTTGGAGCAATTTTATGGGTAAAATTCATATCCATATTCTGATGTGGAATACGTTATCATTCGAAAGACTGATTCCTGGTCCTTCCAGCTGTCTGCAGGTGTTGCATTACAGGAGACTAACCATAAGCCGTTTGTTTGGCTTCCTATGTGGTGTGAACACAGCCAGTTGTGACCTGTTCAATAAACTATGGTTAAGCAAACATTGCATGTTTGATAACAGTTGAATACATTTTACTGACTTTAGTTGTGGTTCAAATATGCCTTGAAAACCAGTCACACAGATGCTTAAAAATAGTACAGTTGTAGCTCATAAAATCTTTTCCCCCAATTTATCTTCAGAAAATGCCAAATGCTCCTTATTATGCCCTTTATTTATCATGATGGAAACTGGAGTGGATGTGAATATATTAAATTGTGTGTTTTGTTTTAATGGTTCTTTGAAAGTGTTGGGTTGCTGTACAGTACAGTATTCTCTTATAAACCTTGCTGTCAGAATGCTTGATGTAGCCTGCTCATGAATATCTCACTATTTCAAGTTGGATTAGGACCAAGCCATTAGTAAAAATGAGTGTGTTGATATATTTAGTTTGCACTTTGAGAAACTTCAAGCTTTGATTGTAGATGGCCTAATGGCCAGTAAGATATGAACACTTAATTATTTATACGTACTTATTAATGTTCACCATTAATGGCCTGTCAACCTGAAAAGCAGCTTTGAGGTTAATGCCAAATGTCCTTCGAACTTTGGGCTGTAGTATTCTGGAAGTTAAAACAAGTTTATGATTAAAATAGAGATTCTGGAATGTTTTGTAACAACCAGTGAATTTAACAAAAACAATAAGGGCAAACTTGTGGTAAGAAAATGTGTTTTTTAAAAAAGAAATTTACTGAACATGAACTTACGAAACAAATGTAATGTTAGAATATAAAGAAAATCTTGATGTGGTGAGATAAGGCTTGTCTTGAGTAATTCATCATATTGGAAGTTCTCACATATATGGATGTTTTGCAAGAGAGACAATAAAGTGTTTTTTTTTACTTTCTGGAATCACAACAAAGTTGCTAAATAGCGTTTATGGGTTAGCTATCTGAAAGCTATGACTTTTCATATATTGGCAATCAGTAAAGAATTGAAATAAGCTTGGTGGTTGAAATATTCAAATTGGTTTCTTGGAATAATTATTTTAGAGCAAGGATTTTTTTCTACACTAATATGGTTATGGTGTAAAAATCTTAGAATCTCTGAAATAGTGGTTCTTTTATTACATGTTATAGAAACAAGTGGACTGGTACCATTTCTATCACTTTTCAGTCATTTGGATTTCTTATGCAAGAGTCCTCATCAGCTTTGAAAATATATTTTGCGATTTAAAGCAGTTTTTAAGAAATTGTCCAACAAATTAAATAAGCAAACATTGCATAAATAATGGCAGTTGCATGCTTATGTTCATTAAGCTAGCTCATAGGAACTATGGTGTGCAGTTTTTATTCTGATAGAGAACAGTACTAGAAATCAAAAGATCTTGAAACATACTGACAATTTTGTGTCTTGTGTCACTCAAAAAATAGAATTTTTGCTCCAAGAATTTATGTCTGATGCAATTGGTTGGCGAATGTTGCTAAAAATACATTTGGCAAGTAAGATATAACAGCTGAAAGCAACTTGGTAGTTTAAAATCCTTGTGGTTCTTTGCAAGTCTCATTTCATAATTCTTTAGTGCTGCCAACCACTATTGATGAACGTGGAGTCCTTGGTGCTCTTTGAGGTTGGTGGTTTGCTTACAGACAATTTGTTACCAGACTAGGTAATATCTTCAGTATAATAAAGTATTTGTAGCTGAGGGTTGAAACTAGCAACTGATGATGTTACCTAGTTTGGGTAATGAAATGTCCGCAAGAAAACAACCAAGCTCAGAGAATACCTTCAGTGCTAGAAAACGTTACCTATACTGATGCTGCAAACAGACCACCAAGCCCTGAGCACCAAGGACTCCACAGTTCAACTCTGAGCTTCTGTTGATACCGTTGTTGAATATACATGTATGGTGATTATCTCTACGAAGTCTTACGAAGTCTGTGGCCCACTGATTTTGGTTCTGTAAGCAGCAGCATACTGTTGGTATTGCACACATACTTCATTGGCGCACTCATAAAATTCAAAAGCCCTGACTACTATAAGTGTATTTCCAGGATAAGAAGTTTACCTAAGATACATCTTGATAAGTCTGTCCCAACCTTTGAATGATAATAAAAGAACAGAGCTGGGAAAGAAAATGTTGTGGTCCATCAGCTTCTGGCAGCAGACTGGTTTGGCTTAACCTTTATATAAATATACAGTATGTAGCTGCTTAGGTCTGTTTAATACATACACTGTCATAAGAGAGATGAAAGCAGATATTAAGGAACAATTTGTAGAAGAAAGGCAATAGTGAAAAGAGTATAGCTATAAAAACTAGCATGATTATGGTTGTGTTAATTTGTTCATGGGAC
Source organism: Vipera berus (assembly GCF_964194415.1). NCBI lineage: Eukaryota > Metazoa > Chordata > Lepidosauria > Squamata > Viperidae > Vipera > Vipera berus. The sequence continues at coordinate 18,218,798 of NC_138213.1, forward strand.
ACTTTTTACTTCATCCGCTGTATTTATGCTGTTTGTGTATTATTCTATGTTTTTGCATAGTCTTCAATTGTTCATAGTCACCCAAAGACATAAATTTGAATCAAGTGGCCATATAAATTGTATAAGTAGAGTAGCATTTTAACTACCACAAGATTTTGTGTTGTGTTTTTTTGCAGTTTTTATAAAACTGCAGTTTCAAGAAGGAGTACCTTGGCAAACAGAAGAGAAAAAAGTTGTCTTTTGTTAGCATAGAGACCTCATTATCTTGGAAGATTCCAAGAATTCTACTTAAATCTATTTAAAATTATGACTTTGCTACTTGTGATTTACAAGTGAATTGTTTGACATAAAGTTTTGTTGTGCTACCTGTTACATTTGCATTGTCTCATTTGGTAGACGGTCCATCTAACAGGTTGTCTTATATTGGGAAGACTTGGGATGATTGACGGATGTGTTCCTCTCTAGTCTAGAAGACAGAGTTGACTGAAGGATTTTCTAAGATCATTGGCTTCCAAACTACTTTTCCCAGATATAGATAAATAGAAGACTGTGGGTGCTTCTTTTGCATCGTTTTTAAGAATTATGCACAACCGCCCCCCCGCCCCCCCCCAAATTGTCTTGGGTAAAGAAACTCCAGGCTATGTGGCTTCAGTTGCTCTTCCTATTATCTGTTGAATTGCCTGGTGCTCCCTCTGTCTTTTCTTGGAACCAATCAATCTATTCTTGATGGGCAGCAAATGAGACAAAGGCTGGAAATTTACTTCTCACAAAGAACATGAAGTTTTCTATTAAGGGGAGAGATGCTACAGAGCCAAAAAAAATAAATTGTGGCATACTGTAGCTTATTGTCCTTGATGTAGCCCTGAATAACAAAGTGTCTGAACCTAGAATAGATAATAAGAAATGGAATGTGGGTGACTTTAGCAAATTTTTGGATAAGCAGGCAAGGTTTGCAGGTGGGAGAGATTCCAAAGTTTCTATTTTCTGCTAAAGGTAACTGGTGAGTTTAAGGCCCAATGACATGCCACTCTCAAAAATATGTGGTTTGAATATAGAGGTGTGGGGGATTTGTTTTTTGCTCCATTATAATTTAAATCCAGATTGATTTGGGTGTGCTTTCTTTCTTTCTTTCTTTCTTTGCAGGCCTGTTTCGGATAACCAATGAGTATCACCAGTGATGATGTCAGAAAGTAAACCAACCGTTTCCTGCCCGCTCCAGTTTTTACAAACTTGTATGATGCAAAGGCTACAATTCAACATCCCAAAAACATTGATTTTAAAACTGTCTAGATGATTGTTGTTGCTTTGGTTGTGCTCTATGCAAGCAGAAACCTTTTCCGAGGTTTACAGCTGACCTTCGAACAGCATATTCTGTGTTTGCTACAAACCTTGGGAGTTAGCAGCATGGGCAATTCCTGTGTTTGCCGAGAAGACAGTGGTGCAGAAGAGAATGCAGAATCCAGGAACCACCAGGCAGAGAACAGCAGAATGCCTGTACCTGAAGCAAGGAGCCATCAGAGAGACCCAGTACGGCCCCCCCGGCGGGGGCGGGGGCCGCATGAACCCAGAAGGAAAAAACACAATGTCGATGTGTTAGTGCTTGACACACTGGCAGTAATTCGGACCTTAGTAGACAAGTAAGTGTCTGGAGAGCAATGAGGCAGTGCATGAACCTGAGTGCGGCAGATTCCTCAGTTGCTATCTGGAGCCATCAGAGGGCTTAAGCTCTAGACTTAACGGGGATAAAAACGGGTGTGTTTGTGGCTTCCTTAAGGCACATTTTTCAGGATGCTGAATCATTAGATGATAACATTGGAAAGTACCTATTAAGAAGGTAGTTTCGGAGAGAGAGAGACTCTTAATTGAACCCTGTCTCTGGGAGCAGATTTGTAATTTCTGCTAACTTTTCAAGAAAGATTGAATGAATTAGATCAGGGGCTCCCAACCGAGGGTGCAGGACGATATTCCAGGGGGGGGGGTCCAAAAACTTGGCTTTTCAAAATTATACTGTATATGCATAATTCATTGCCGTTATTTCAAATTTTTGTAAGGGGTGCGAGAATATATCAGAAACGTCCTAGTATGGAAAAGGTTTGGGAACCACTGCATTAGATACTAAATCAGCCACTTTTGGTCACGCTGCTTGGAGAGTTTGGGAGTTTGTATTTTGTATTTGGTATTTATTGCCCTGTACACCGCCCTGAGTCCTTCGGGAGAAGGGCGGTATACAAAATAAATTAAATAAATAAATAAATAAATAAACTAGTTCAGTGGTGTAGTGAAGCTATTTATGTTTCTTTTGGTTCAGCCTTAGTTTTAATACAATCTAGCTCTGCTTTAATAACCCTAGTTCTACTTTATAGCCTTTCATCAGTCGAGGGTGACATAATCAAATTAAGAATAAGTACAATATAAAAGTTGTTAGTAAGCATTAATCACAAGCATACGTTGTAGTGAAAGAGGCTAAAGCTGGTTCCACGGTCTTTGAAAACGGACACATTCTTGAAAGAATGTGTGTTACTAATGCTTGTAAATACTCTTGGGATCATTGCATAAGCCACATTTTCAGGATGTAGATAGTGAATCACTAGATGAAAGTAATTGGAAAATGTCTGCTTAGAAGACAGTTTTGGGACTGTCTTTATCTGACTCCTGTCTCTGGAATTTGAGATCATTGCATTTTATTGCCAAAAGTAGCTTTCTATGTATCCAGTCACCGAAAGTCAAGCTTAACAAAGAAAACTTTACTTTTTTAACCACAGAGGTGCAGAGCCAGCAAGCTGCGTCCCTCTACTGCACCTCTATTGCGCTGGCTTCTAGATGATGTAATAGATGTGTTACAAAAAGAGGAAGTGATAGAAAAGGAAGAGTGCAAAGCAATTTGGGGGTTTAAAAGAAGACTAGATAAATTCATGGAGGATTGGTTTCTGAGTGTCTCTTAACATGATACATGCTATCACTAAGGTTAGAATCATACACCCCAAATACTAGAAATTTAGAAAAAGGAGCAAAATATGGCTGTTGTTTCCATGAAATGTTGTTGGCATTGGATTGGTCGCTGTAGGAAAAATACTAGATGAGTAGTTGTTAAGATGTTGGATCAGATCCAGCTTCAAGTCTACCCCCAGCTGTTGAAGCTCACTGGTTTACTAATCAGTGTCCGTCCAACTCATCGTTTCCTTGTTATGGTGAAGGTAGAAGGAGTACTGTGCAGATTGCTTGAGATGCTGGAAGAATAAAAGAGGCCATTTTATACAAAGAATCGGAACATCTGTCACTTATTACAGGTAGCCTTTGGGTTACAGCCACTTGTTCAGGTATCACTTGAAGTTACAACAATGCTGCACTGAGGGATAAATTATGACCAGTCCTCAAAGCTTCAGCCTTTACTGCAACCCCACAATTGTGTGATCATGATTGGGATGCTTGGCAACCAGCGTGTTGCAATTCAGAGAATTGCAGCATTCCCCTGATCATGTAATCAGCGTTCCCCACCTTCCTTGCTGACTTCCCACAAACGGGAGTCAATGGGGAAGCAAGAAGGTTGCAAGTTGCCCCCCCCCCCGCCCCACTTCCGGCTTTTTCTCCCAAGCATGGCTTGCTAGGGAATGCTGGGAATTGGAGTCTACAAGTCTTAAAGTTTGCCAAGGTTGGACACCCCTATTCTGGGATGTCTTTGCTGCTGTCAAAAGCTCTCATAATTCTTTAGACCAGTGATGGCAAACCTTTTAGAGACTGAGTGCCCAAACTGCAACCCAAAGCCCACTTATGTATTGTCAAGTGCTGGGTGGGCATGGCCAGTTGGGTTGGCGTGGCCCATTGGGTGGGCGTGGCCGTGGTGGTAACAACAGACTGGGTGGGAGTAAAAAGTTCAATCAATCAATTTCAACTTTGCGAGATCTTTTTTTTTCTGTGAGAAGTTGAAATTGATTGATTGAACTTTTTTTTGCACACGGTGGCGGAGGCCTAAAGCGAAAAGGTTTTATAAAACCCAGCTGAAGGACTGGGGCGATGGGGTGCGTGCCCGCAGAGAGGCCTCTGCGTGCCACCTGTGGCACGGGTGCCATAGGTTTGCCACCACGGCTTTAGATGATCATTCTTTATCAGCCATTCAATAACTCTTGTGTCTTTTCTGGCGAGGAACGAAGCATCATTTGGTCCCTGCGCTTGTTTGGAAGGCATGGGATATTGTAACTTCACTGGAGCAAAGATGATTGTGCTGGCTCTTACTAGTATAAGGATGTAAAACAGCCAGGCAGTCGTCCATATTCTCCTTTGAGTTCTATAATTAAAGACAGGCAGAATATCTGTGTCATACCAGACATTTGCTTGCATTGAATTTTACTGGGGCTCTTTATGAAGTCCCTTCATTGGCTAATTACTTCTGCTCCTATTTCCAAGGGTCCTTTGTTTAGAAAAAAAGGAACTCATTTTTCACAAAACTGTACTAAACCATTTTTTTTAACATCCTTGGATAAACAGCTGAAATAGTTATTCTGGTCTCTGCCAGCAGTAGCTTGAACGGCAATTTATTTTACTTGGCTCCAGCTATCCTTCCATGGAATCCAGTGTCCAGAAGGTTGCCCCATTTTATCCCCCAAATAATCTAATCAGGTTAGCTGTGTTAAAGACTCAACAGTTCAACTGTGTTGTCTGTCTGATGTCCTGCACTTACGTGTTATTTGTAAGCTAGAAGTAAAAGTCCTCCATTGTAGGAGAGAGACTAGCAGAATTGTTGCAAGGATAAAAGGCAAGATTTACGTGCTAGTTTAAGCTCCTTGAAGAAAGGATGATAAAAGAATTTGTTGGATAATTGAACAGAATAGAATGTGACCATTCTACAGATTAGATAGAGAACTTTGTCATGAGTTGGGATTATAGATAGCCCTCTACTTAAAACCATTCATTTAGTGACTGTTCAAAGTTACACTGGCACTGAAAAAGTGACATAATTTTCACATTTATGACCACTGCAGCATCCCTGTGGTCATGTGATCAAAATTTGCATGCTTGGCTTTTACTAGGATGTATTTATGGTGGTAGCAATGTCTGGGGATCACATGATCACTTTTTGCAACTTTCTGTCAATGTCAGTGGGGAAACCAGATTCACTTAACAACCATGTTACTAACTTAACAACAACTGCAGTGATTCCCTTAACAATTGTGGTAAGAATGGTTGTAAAATGGGGCAAAATTCACTTAACAACTGTCTTAGCAATGGAAATTTGGGGCTGAATTGTGGTCATATGTTGAGGACTTTTTTATTCAACGTGGACAGGCAGAAACCTACCAACCTGGTAATAATTAACAAGGTTTTTACTTTTTTCTTTTTCTTTTAGTGATCAGGAACCTCCTTATTCGATGATGACCTTGCATGAAATGGCAGAAACAGGTATTTCCATTGGGTGGCACTTCAGTTGTTCTTTGTTGAAATAAACTTTTCACTCTGGAAAAAAAGTACAAAGCTGCAGAGTATGTTTATTAAGTGAGGCTGAGCAACTATTTAAATGATACTTCTGCCTGACAGCATGCTTGGTAAAGTAAAGTAACTATTTCTTTGATAAGTGTACCTGTTTAATCTGGCTAAATTTATGAATTATGCTGTTGGAAAAATCAGCCGGCCAGGTGACTTATTTTGTCTCTACTGTGATCGAGTAAATGATATTAGAATCACCAAAAGAGTAGCTACATACTTTTCATCGAAATGGAAAAGATCATTGTAATTAAAAACCAAGAAGGTTTGCGGGAGCAGTACGCCAGTGTGTACTGATACCTCTAGATTTTCCTTAAGTATTTGAGTGCTTGGCGCAGTTAAAAAAATGTCTAAATAATCCTATTCTGAGGCTGCTCAGAAAAGATCACTTGGAGAAAGTGGAAGCTGCTCAGACAATTCTGCAGTTTGGTAGCATATCTCATGGGAAATAGTGTTACATACCTACACAATCCCACGCCGTGATACAGGTAGTCCTTGACTTAGCAACCACAGTTGAGCCTCTTCTTGTGATCATAAATTGTGACAACATAAAGCCCAATTTTGTGACCAGCCCAATTTTATGACCATTTTTGCAGTGGTTGTTAAATGAATGCCATAGTCATTAAGTGAACCCATTGCTATGGGGTGATTTTGCCCAAAACTGGAAGTGCTGTTTTTGGGAAAAGTAGTAATGGTCATGTGACCCCAGGGCACTGCAAATGGCTGTAAATGCAGGCCATTTGGCAAGTGCCCCAAATCTCTGTGTGTGTATTGGGGGGGAGGGGGGACTTCAGAACTAGGTCATCCATTGGAACTTCAGTCACTAAGCGACTGCAATACTTCCTGTGTTGCATGTAACCATTCTAAATTTTAAGATGTCCTTATTGTGTTGAAAACAAAAAAAAGCAGTTTAAGTCAGGCTAATCTTCACTACGTCTTGATCTGCATTGTGCTTTGCAAAATCTCTTTTATCATTATTTTCTTCCCTTTTTCTCCTAGCAAGGAACTAGGAGACAGGGCCAAATTAAAACACTAACCCTGACTAAAGTGATCGCAGCAATTCTTACAGCATATGAGAATTCAAAGTTCTCTTTTATGACCAGCAATTCATTATGACTCAGGGTTCTGTATATATCAGGGGTGTCAAACTCAATTTCATTGAGAGCCGCATCAGCACTGCGGTTGCCCTCAGGGGGCTGGGTGGGTGTGGCCTGGGTGGGCATGGCCTACTGGGTGGGCGTGGCTAGAGTGCGTATGGCCTACTGGGTGGGCGTGGCCAGCTCTACATCGTTCGCTTCAAGGGTGCCTATGGGGGCCTGGGCAGGAGTGGGACAGATCTGAGGGTCTCTGGCAGGAGGAGGGTCTCTGGGCCAGGGCCAAGGCAGCGGGGGCCGTTCCCTCACTGTTTCCAGGATGGCTTCGCGGGCCGTATGAACCCACTTCGCGGGCCGGATCCGGCCCCCGGGCCTTGTGTTTGACATGTCTGGTATAATGGGAAACATTATTGGCTACCTCCGATTTGCTGAGAAAGATCGTTTAATGGGTATGACTATAGGGTGCACTCTCCCTCCCCCCCCATCATTTCTACCTCCAACTTAGGTGAAGCAATGTATTTTTTATCTTTGACTCCCATTAAAACATCAGACAGAATTTGGGGCTTTCAAAATGAGATTGGGGAGTCAATGTGCTTGAATTTTGTCTCTTGCATAGGCTGCGATCCCCTCAGCTTTCTTTGGACAATTCACTCTCTCAGCCCAATTTACCATAATGGGATTATTGTTGTGGGTAAAAAGCAAGAGGAGAGAGAGAGCACAATAAAAGTCTCCTTGAGCCCCTGAACAGGTAGTCCTCGACTTATAACAGTTCATTTAGTGACTGTTCAAAGTTACAATGGCTTATGACCGTTTTTCACAGTTACAACCTTCGTAGCATCCCTATAACCACGTGACAAAATTCGGATGCTTGGCAACGGGTTCGTGCGTGTGACCTTTCCTGTGTCCCAAGATCACGTGGTCACCTACTGCAGCCTTTTGACAAGCAAAGTCAATGGGGAAGCCAGATTCACTTAACAACCGAGTTACTAACTTATCAACCGCAGTGACTCACTTAACAACTATGGCTAGAAAAGTTGTAAAAATAGGACAAAACTCATTGAACAAATATCTCACTTAACAGCAGAATGTTTGGGCTCAATTGTGGTCGTAAGTTGAGGGCTACCTGTAAATCTAACAGATAAGGTGGCTTCAGCAGAAAATGGAGATATACTTTCCCATCCCATACACAGGAACGAGAGCAAAATCTGACCCTACAGGAATTGTAGAAACTCACTAATAAGTCTTGCATGTAATAAAATGCATTGTCTTCAGTGGAGAATATTTTGTTCCACAACTGATTGTGTGTGTATCACCTGTGGAAGGTGTCAAGTTCTGTCTGCAGCAAACGTTTGCCAAAAACATCTTGGGTTCCACAATCTTGTGTAGCGGTATTTTGTACAAGGGAAAATTTGCCCTGGTATGACGAGTATCTGCCTTGTTTCCAAGAGGCACTAATTTTGTCCTACCATTCCGCTCTGGATCGGCAACCGATCGTTTATTTTTAACATATGTCTGAGACTATTTATCCCATTGAATGATTCAAATGCTGATGAAATCCTCCTTTTGATTAGTGGTATGTCTCTTTATTTCTTTAAGTTAAGATATTTGCTTTTATTCTTTGGTGGTTGACAGATGAAGGATGGCTGGAAGTTGTGCAGTCCTTAATAAGAGTGATTCCATTAGAAGACCCCTTGGGACCAGCTGTTATAACTTTACTCTTGGATGAGTGCCCATTACCAACCAAAGTGAGTTAAATATATAGATTGGTCAAATAAATAACTGATTACATTTATAGCAGGGGTCTTCAAACTTGGCCCTTTTATGACTTGTGGACTTCAACTCCCAGAATTCCTCAGCCATGCATGCTAGTTGAGAAATTCTGGGAGTTGAAGTCCACAAGTCATAAAAGGGCCAAGTTTGAAGACCCCTGATTTATAGCGTGCAGCAGCAGCATTTCTAAGGCAACCACTTTAGAAGTCTGCTTTTTAATCTCTTTGATTTTAATCCCCTTTAGAAGTGAGCTTTTTTTCCTTTTTTTTAAAAGCAGGTCTCCAATGAACAAAGTATCTCAGGGTGGTTGAATGGGAGATGTTTGTCAGTTTTATATCAAAAATATAACTTGGATAAAAATTCAGAAGAAAATAAAATCAGTGATTCGAACCATACGTTCTAGCAAAACCAATTTAATATTAATACAATATGTACCTTTCATAGTAGGTCACAGTGTAATGTGTCCTCAGAGTAATGCTAAACGTACGGATATTGTTTATATAACTAATTTTCCAAGTTCTATATTCATTTTAATTCATCTATCATCACTAGTTGCTCATATTAAAAAATCTATAATTTGTGCCTTGCTCATTTTTAGTTGTTTTTGTATCCTATTGGTTTTTTCTCATAATGTTAAAATATCAGAAGTATTCACAGTCCAATAATAGGAATCAAAGAACTTTTGCTTTTAATTTTCTATTTTTTCCTCTAACTTTGAAAATCTGATAATTCTGTTATAAAATGGTCTAACAGGTTATCTGCTCTGAAAAAAATAGGATACCCTTTAAAAAAAATTAACTAAATCTTAGATAGAATTCAGTATTTGAACATGTAATTTCACAAACTATTTGTGATAAAAACAAAAACAATAGAAGCTTGAATCAGTTTCAAAATGGTTACATTTGCCAACTGCTTATAAGGCAATTATGTTATGTATATCAGTTTTCTCCAGATGGCTGATCTTTTGCTTCAGTCCACCATCTACAGTAATACCAATATAAGGATAAGTAAGGTTAACAGACATCATCATGCAGATTGGTTTGGGTGTTTTCTTAGCTGTGACTCTCACATGCAAAACTTAAGTATATTTGTTTTACAATACAAATTATCTTTCCTTGAAGCATAATTGGGGAAATATTGCTTCTGTTTTCATCTGTTTAATAGTGTTTCTCAGCTTCCTTCAATCTTGTGATTTCTAGTTAAATGTTGTGAGCCCTCCTGTTTAGTGTCTTATCATCCGTATTGGAATGTCTTAAGCAAACTCTCTCAAAAAGAAAAAAAAACTTGATTTTGTTATTTCATAGAAAACTGATGGCAGAAGAAGACCCAGTGGTCCATTGAGTCTGCCCTTTGAGATTTTTTTTGGCTGTTGTTTTATTTTCTTTCATTTGTTTTTTAATTATTTTGATTTTATTACATTTTATTTTATTTTATAAATTTTGTGGGTGTAGTTTCAGTGCTTACTGTTAAGACCAAGGGTTATTTCAAATTCAGTTTGTGCCTGCAGAAATATAGATAATTTATCTTATACAGTGCTGAGATACGAATGGAATTAAATGTTTCTTTCGGTGGTCTGACATTCAACAGCCTGCTCCTTTTCCTGTGTAGGATGCATTGCAGAAATTGACAGAAATATTAAATTTAAACGGAGCAGTGGCTCTCCAGGATGCTTGTCATCCTGCCAAGCATCGGAATACCACTGCAGTCCTGGGCTGTTTGGCAGAAAAGCTCGCAGGTAAAGACTCTGGGGCGTCTTTCTGGCTCTTTGGGGAGGTTATAATTCAGTTCTTTAGGATTCCTCTACACACCACTGCTGTTTCTAGGTTTTACAGCTTCACCCTCTCCTAATCTGTAATAAATATACTGTCTATAATTAGACATCTGCTCATAGAGCATCCTTCAGATGACTTGACAGCATTTTAAATCTCTTTCAATTAATTTGTAATCTCTGATGCTGTTCGCCAGAATGCAGTACAGCCAGTGGTGGGATTCGAATGTGTGAACAACCGGTTCTCTGTGTGTGGATGCTGCTTCTGGAAGTCCATTCTGGGCCTGGGCAACAAAAAATTAGCTACCAAAGTGGTGTGAACCGGCTGAATCCCACCACTGAGTACAGCAGTTTATGGGTGTTTACATATATGTTCTCTGTCTACTATTCTTCCTTTGAATCCCTCTTATATGGCAATATCTACAGAGGGGAAGTCTGGAATTGGTTTTGTTGGGAGGAAGGCGGGGAAACGGAATGTCACTATTGGATTTAGCCAACTTTTTTAGATAGACAAGACTGGAGGTGTCAGATGATGTAAATCACTTTATGTGTTGCTCTGTATTCTTCTGTGGTAACGAGAGAGAGAGAAAATATATCGTTAAAAAAACATTTGCTGGATGCTCGCTCCTTCTGTAAAGCAAGAGAACTGGAAAGGCAGTGCAGGATCCTAAACTTTTCTGAAGAGACTTCTTGAACAATGTAAAACAGCACCTTCGATGCACGTGTTTCATTTTTAGTGTTTTTACAGGCCCTGCAAGTGTAGGTTTACTCAGCCAAGGAATCTTGGAGTACTTACTGCAGAGCTTGGTGAGTACCAAAATAAATCAGCATTCTAAGCATTGTGTGAAAAGCATTGAAGGGATTTCTGTGCCCTGATCTCATTTAGTCTTGTGTCACTAAAAAAAGGGAGCCACAGCATAGCGTCTAGCTGTTGCAGTTATTTTTCAGGGGCGTAGTGAAGATTGACAGGCTTTTGTAAAGAAGAAGAGAAGAGCCGTAGTTCAGGAGTAGTATGTCTGCTTTGGGTACCGACATCCCTCCAAGCCAGTGTCTACATGGTTACTGCCAAACTTTTCAAAACCTGGTAATGATGCAGTTAATATTTTTGCTAGCTAGATGGACTAGCAGTCCAGCTATATGGGACAGTTCGAATGTTATCATGTAGTGAAACAATCACATAACTACTGAACATATTTTCTTGGGCAAAACCCAAACATCCTGCTGACTTGATCCGCGATCCTATTTTTTTTTGCTTTTGGTGAATTTTTATATGTAATTATAGATAAAATCTGAGAATCATGCTAGCTCCAGCTGTAGAGCAATATAGAAATACCTCCAGCATTTAAATTTAACCACCTTTTATCTTTTAAAGTAGTCAGGCAACGTGTGCTTGGAAACTTAAGGGAAAGTATCTATAAAATTATTACTGAAGTGCTACTAAAAATAATTGTGCATCTACTGCATTCTTTTCTTTAATCATAGATCAACTAACCAGACCTGTGTATAGCATTACTTTTAGTATTAGAATTGGAGTCCCTGTTATTTTACATAAAATCCATGCCTACTTTTCTTCACTTTCACGGTATAATTTACACGGGGAATCTCATCATTAGTCACACTAAAGCTTCAGAAGGGAGTATTAAAACGAAAAAGGCCTCTCCTTCAGCCTTGCCTGGAGGCTGCAGAAAGATGGCTAAAGATATCAGGGCAGGTGGGCCTGGAATCAAAACCTTAATGGCCCCATTTAATATTTAATCCTTCCCTCAAAGAGATAAATATATCTGAACTGGGGTGAAGGAGGTTTGAGGCAGTACTGACATTCTGGAAGAGGTGCCGAAGGCTGCAAATGGAATGGTGTAACTCAGGGATCCCCAACCCCTAAGCAGTGTCCCACTGCCAGCCACCGTCCGCTCAGAACCGGGTCGCATGAGCAGCGGGCAAGTGTGTGCGTGTGCACGCGTGCTCCATTTGCACGAATTGTGGGTGCTTGCACAGAACGATTTTCTCTCCCTTCTCCCCCCCCCCCAGCCCCAGGCCACCAAGCCAAAAAGGTTGGGGACCGCTGGTGTAACTTACCTCTGCACAAATTATGGTTCGGATGATGTGGAACCAGGTCTCTTCTTTGCCATTTCAGTCTTTCCATTTTTTGAGTGGGGAAGGGAGTGGGTTGTCCTGTAGCTAGAACTTCTGGCTTTTTAGTTATCTTATTTCCTTTTGTGTAGGAAAACAGTTTGTATTGATGCCTGGATCGCTGAAGCAAGCCTTTTGTCTTCAGGCTATCTTTATTGTGTTAAAGAGTAATTTTTCTCTCTCTCTCTCACACACACACACACCCCAAGCTTCCCCCCCCCCCCCGGTGTTGGAAAAATCAACCAGCTCTTGATTTTTGAAGACAACTTTGGGGGATATTGAATGTAATAATTTACCTTCTTTATCTTAGGAGTTCCAGTCCCATCCAACAGTCATGCTTTTTGCACTAATAGCCCTGGAGAAGTTTGCACAAACAAGTAAGTCTGCTCATTTGAGATGCAGAGTTAAAAATAAAGCAGATCCTAGGATAAGTTATTATGTGGGATATTTTAGTTACAGTATTTTGAGCATTTATATGGCTGCCAAATCAAACAGCGTGACTTTGGCTAGCATACAAGTAACCCAAAAGATAACAACATGTGCCATTAAAAACCAATTAAAATAATAACATGCAACCAGAGCAAAAATACACTACATTGTAGCTCGCCCAGAGAGCCAGTTTAGTGCAGCAATTAAAGCACTGAGTTCTTGAGTTCTAGACTTGCATTGCACAGGAAGCCGTCTGAGTGACCTTGAGCCGACCAGTCTCTCTTGCCATAGGAAGGAGGCAATGGCAAACCATTTCTGAAATCTGCTCTGCTCACCCTGACCCAAAGGCCTTGGGAAACTGCCTTGTTGAAAGGCTTCAGGGGTTGGATTTATTCCTTTCTTCTAAAGTCCTACCTGGCTGGGGTCAAGAACAGTGGCATCCTCAGTGTTTTCAGCAAATAACCACCGAGTAGCAATTTGTGTGGGTGCCAAGATCTCCTGGCCGCTGTTCCTTTTTCACACCCCTGGAGATGGCAGGAAGGCTTGTCGAAGGAGAGCATAAGCCAGTGGTGGCGAACCTTTTAGAGACCGAGTGCCCAAACTGCAACCCAAAGCCCCCTTATTTATCGCTGGGTGCCGGGTGGGCGTGGCCCACTGGGTGGGCGTGGCTGTGGTGGTCATGGAAGATTGGGTGAGTGTGGCCAAGGTGGGCGTGGTCGCCTCAATGTTGCTCGTGGGGAGGGACACCTGTGGGGGGTGGGCAGGGCTGGGGCAGCTCCAAGAGGTCTCTGGCAGGTGGGGCGGTAGGCAGGAGAATCATCCTGTGGGGTAGGTGAGGCAGGGTGGGGGTACCATTGCCATGGGGCAAGGCAAGGGACACCATCAGCCTCTGCACACAGAGGCCAGCGAGCGCATGGGGGCCAACGGTGTCCGTCAGTAGCCACAGCCTGCCAGCCCCTTGACAGGCACACTCTGGGACTCCGCAGCCCGTCGCCAGCAGTTCAAAGAAGCTGCCTCTGAGATGGATGGTCGACCAACAGCTGAGGAGGCGATGCAGTGGGTTGTGCCTGGGAAAAGGAGAGCATTGCGAGCCCAGGAGGCACGGGATGGGGGGGAGGGAAACCAGCCGTGCTGGGATGCATTCAGCCACGTGGGGCCTCGGAAAATTAGCAGGTGGCTGGTTGAAGAGGGACAGTTGCCACCTCCGGGGCATGGCGCGGGTGCCTGCAGAGAGGGCTCTGAGTGCCACCTCTGGCACCCGTGCCATAGGTTCGCCACCACTGGCATAAGCGTTGAATCCTCAGCCATCCCTCAATGTGGCCTTCAGGGGTAGAGGATAACAAATTCTGTCCTTCATCTGAACACCTTGACGCTGGTGTTGAGGACGTCTTCCCCAAGGGTCAGACCTGCAAGGGAGTAATTCCTTGTCAAGAAACGGGGCAAAACTGATGTGCCTCTGGCTTGACCTGCATTGCCTGTGTTCCAAATTTGCATATCCTGAAGAAGAAATGGATAGTAAAATCAAGAGGCCACTGAGCTGAACTCAGCTCTTGACGGTGACTCCAGGTGGAGCTGTTTTCTTGGCCACTGCCGAAGCTGCTGAAGCTTTGATGGATTATGGTATAATTTATATAGTATGAGAATGGAGAATATAGGTGGGGGGGGGAGAAAAAAGCACAAAAGCCCTTTTTCCTCATGGAAATGCTGGGTCTTTAATGATCGCCAATTTTTTTTTCATAATTGTGAACATATTCCAACTCTAGGTGAGAATAAAATGACAGTTTCTGATACCTGCATCAGCGATCAGCTTGTTTTGTTAGAGAAGTGGACCAACAATCCAGACTACTTAAAACGCCAAGTTGGATTCTGTGCTCAGTGGAGTTTAGACAATCTATGTAAGTAATAATATTTTCCTCCTGTGAAGTGATGATGTTTGAAACCGGCATGGTTATTAGAAATGTCTGGTGTTTGCAGCAAAAGTAACAACCCTTAAAGCTAATACGTTTATAAAATAAACTGGCATATTTGTTTCATCAAATGTTTGGGGTCCAATTCCTGAGTGGTATATAAGCGGTGTGCGTGTACTTACATGTACATGCAGGAGGAGAAAAACTAAGGGAAGCAGCAGTTAATACAGTATTTTATTTTGTTTTGTTTTTTTATTTATTTTTCATTATTTTCCAACCAGCCATCTCTGGGTGGTATCCAACAAAGTAGTAAAATATAAATGTTTGAACCTAAAAAAATTTTTTTTAAGAAAGGGGTATAACACAGATATTCCTGTTTATACTTAATACAGCTATGTCTCTGTTAAGCCATTAGTATTAAATCTTTTGATGAACTGTAGTTCTGGGATTTCTGGTTGAAACTGCCTTGATCATACAAGAATGGCAATCTGAAGCGCCAGCTTGGGACAACTAGTACTGGATGGGATAGCCTAAAATACTCAGTCACCGATTTATCAGTCTTGAAATCTGATGCATCTGGGCTGTGCTTCAAATAAAATAAATTCAGAATAACTTGGTGAATATTTAAGGTGCCACCTTCCATGTTTGACACTTAAGCAAGAAAGAGGGTGGGTACCAGGTGAGAATAACGCACAGTATGAGAGCCAGGGTAATATAATAAGTGAAGGTGTTGGACTAGGAGCAGGGGTTAGGGTTATGATCTGAACAAAGACAAAAAGTAAGGAAACATACTGAGAGAAACGTATTTGCTGAATGTTTTTGTTTTTTTTAAGATTTGCTTTGCTAAAGCCTTCCTTTTAGGAAATTAGCAGCAAGCTGGCCTATTCCTCAAGTTGTAATGAATGCCTCGTTATGCAAACCTGTTCATCCAGGAGAAGTAGGAGATGTTACTAGGAGTGGTTAGGGAACATTTACAGAACCATCTTGTTCTGGCATACTTCTGAAGCCAGCTTGTGCTTGTATGTTTCTTTTATCCTTGACTTCTTTCATTGCCCCTTTCTGAAGTCTGGAATTTTATTTTTTTTTTTTTTTTGGACATCTGAAAATAAGGTGCCCTTTAATCTGCCCATAAAGATAAGAGTCACTTGGATCAGCTGCAGTAGCTCAGTTGCCGGTGGAAGTTGAGTCATGCAGCATACGAGGTGCTGTCCTGAAAAAGCTGCATTGACAACCAGAACATTTCTGGCTGAGGACTCAAGGGCCGGCTTTGACCTTTTTCAAGCCTTGCATGGTTTGACTGCAGGCCTGTCCACCTCCTTCATCAGCCTTCCTGGCTCTGCTATCCTTGAGTGGCACTAGGTCCTCCATGCAGATTGAGCCATATATATATATACTCAAGGCGGCTTACAATCTAAAGCACAAATCAATGAGCTTAGCAATAGCCTTCATTCTATGTATATGCCTGCTTATTAGGGCTTTCGCGCCCCCCCCCCCAAGCGGCATTATTACAAAGTCAGCTTATTATTATTAGTAATAGTAGTGGTGATTATTAGGGCACGATATACTATAAATTGGGAAATTAGACAAATAGAAATAATAACATTGTTTTGTTGTGGAGCAGGGGATCTCCAAACTTAGCAACTTTAAAACTTGTAGACTTCAACGCCTAGAATTCTTTAGCCAGCTAAGTCCACAAGTCGTAAAGTTGTCAGGTTTGGAGACTCCTGTTGTAGAATATAACCTATCACGATTCCCCATTACTAAAAGAGGGCATGTAAATTAGCAAAGGTCTTATTTTAGTGCCGGCTGGGCAGATACAATTTATAGTATGTTAATCAAGTGTGTTAATAGCCATGAATTTATCTATTTTAACTGGTTTTCCTGATTGGAGAGGTTTTAATTGGAGATTCTAAGGTTTTTATTTAGTCTATAAGCAAGGTTCGCTAGACTTTTCTTTTGTAGATTAAATAATGTCAGCCAAAAAGACAAACTGGTTTGAGACCCAGCTCGGGGGGAAAGGATACAACATGACATCAGTGTTATTTGTCCTGTTTTGAATGCTGATGGTTTTAGATAGTCTAATGCATTTCTAAAACAAATACCATATCAACTTTCCGATGATGAAGTCCTTCACTAATGAGAAGCCATTGAAATTGCATTTCTTATTTGGTAAATTAAAAGTAATCTCTTGCCAGCACCTAAATGTAGCTAGTATTAATAGAAGCACAGATTCCCTGGTTTTATTATATTACATCTCTAGTGTAATCAGAGAAATAAGCTTCCTGGAGAAATACCAACTACATTATCCCTAGCCAATATTTATACCCAGACCCATCACTCTTAAATTCAATATATAACTGTATTTGGGGGGATGTTGTATATTAGTATCTGCTGTTTGCAGGCTCCTTTTTGGCTCTTCTGGTGGTGGTGAGAAGGGATCCTCTCTCATCTTGGTTAGAGACACGTAGAAATCCCAGTCCCTGGTTTGCTCTTCTTTTGACATGCTAAAAATTGTAAGGCAAGCTAATGACTCCAATTTGTTAGAAGAAAAATCAGCTAAGGATTCCCATTTGCACATAATGCTAAACAAACCACAGATGGAACAGTTGTGCTTAATTGCTTCTGCTGGCAGAAGACAAGCAGGAAGCATTTAGCATGTGGGCTCATTCCTGTTAAGCCCAAATTCTAAAGAATTCAGGCTTTTGAACGCCTGCCATTTTAAAAGGATAGTTGCTTATTCAGAAAGGATTTGATTCATTCTTAAAAGGCCGGATTTGAGCAGCTGAATTCAGTTTTCTAGCCTGCCATTTCTACATTGCTGGGACAGCCTTTATCACCTTTTCTCTTGTTTCCTGCAGTTTTGAAAGAAGGTAGACAGTTTACATATGAGAAAGTCGACCTGGCCAATGTGAGGGCCATGCTGAATAGCAATGATGTCAGTGAATATCTGAAGATCTCACCGCATGGGTTGGAGGTAGCCTTGTGTGTGTGTTTTTGTGTATTAATTATGAAATATTGTTCTGCCTTCTCTTACTTCCCTGAATAGGTCAAGAGGGAGTGAGTTTCTATGAACTAAAAGACATATTGTTTTCATAGCGTCTATTTTAATTATTTTGCTTTTAACTCAAACAAGTTATTGCATTCAGGACCTGATATGTAGATCACTGGGTTTACCCAAAGTCCTATTCAGGAGTTTGTTTTCCAAAATCAGAGAGAGAGAAAGTGTAATGCTTATGGTCTTGAATTTCTGTTAAAATTCAAAATGGCAATTTTCCAGATATAAGGTAAAGGTAAAGGTTCCCCCGCACATGAGTGCTAGTCGTTTCCAACTCTAGGGGCCGGTGCTCATCTCCGTTTCAAAGCCGAAGAGCCAGCGCTTGTCCGAGGACATCTCCGTGGTCATGTGGCCGGTACGACTAAACGCCAAAGGCGCACGAAACACTTACCTTCCCACCATAGTGGTCCCTATTTTTCTACTTGCATTTTTACGTGCTTCCGAGCTGCTAGGTTGGCAGAAGCTGGGACAAGTAACAGGCGCTCACTCTGTTTCCAGATATATGTAGTCCTATAAAGATGGTAATTGGGTCCAGCAACTGTGTAAGGAACATGGTCATTAAGCAAAGCATCATGTGGCCGTGACTTGCAGTTCTGCTGCCTACTTCTCCATTGACTCCGCTTATTGTTGCATGGCTATGAAGCATGCAAATGGCAGTCACATAACCATGGGATGCAGTGACAGTCATAAATTCCTGCTGGTTGCAAGCAATTAAATCTCAATCTCCAGACCGAGGGGACACCACAAAGTTCCTACGTGGGAGGACCAGTCCTACAGTTGCTTTTTCATTATTCTCGTAATTTCAAATGGTCGCTAAACGGGGCAATTAAGTGAGGATTAAAGTACACGTGTCATGGCTGCCATTCTGCTAGCCAAATGTCAGGGGAATAGGAACCAAGCCATGCCAGACCAAGGCATGTGAAACACCCGCCAGCCCTTAGGTCACTCGTCTGAATGCAGAGTTGGAAAGCCTGCATACTGAAGGTCCGTTACGCAAACATATGAGCACCTAATTGGACCTTAATTGATAACGGGGATGGCTGGGGAAAAGGGTAAAGCTAATTGTATCATTTTGCGCACAAAAAAGCCAGATCCAGCTTCACTACTTCTGTAACCACCTAAGCCAGTGATGGCGAACCTTTTAGAGACCGAGTGCCCAAACTGCCACCCCAAACCCACTTATTTATTGCAAAGTGCCAACACGGCAATTTAATCTGAATACTAAGAAAAATACTTAGAAAAAACAACTCCTAGATTAACATCTTTTGTCTTAAAAGAAAAAAACACAATAACAAAGCTTTCAGTGATACAAGCAACTTTTTACTGAAAGGTAAAAGTTTGCATTTGGCATGCTTTTGAACAATTAATGTGATATTTGCTGTTGTATGCATGCTGATTATTTGTCTAACCTCGGCTTAGACTTTGTAAGTTTGAGAGCAACACATGCAGCACTCAGGTCATCAGTTAGTCTGTTTCTGGTGTCAAATTTGTTATAATTCAAAGCTGAAAACAGTGTGCTCGCTCCGGAGGCTTGTTTTGGCTAAGAAGAGGCTTGAGAAATGGCTGTTTCCTGCGAAATCTTACCCAAAGAGCGAGGCACATGTGCCCATAGAGAGGGATCCGAGTGCCCCCTCTGGCACCGGGGCCATAGGTTCCCCACCATTGACCTAAGCTTTAAGTAAAGTATACTCTTGGTAAAACAACGGGACAGGGTCTTTCTCTGCTAGATGACTGAGTGGGACACGTCTCCTGGATATTCATCGCACATCTTCATCCTTTCTGTATCGGATTTTAAGTGATCTGCCACACATCGGTGCGCTCCTCTCCACCTCCAGGCCTCAAGATGAATAATATTACAGCACCCTGGATTCCTAGCCAGCCTGTTGACTGTGCTGGTTGAGGTTTATGAGACTTAAAGTTCCCAACAAATATGGGATCAACAAGTTGGGAAGCTGAGCACTTTCATGTGCCCTTCAGTGCTCCCAGTTGTGCCGGATTTGAACATGGACCTGACTTTTTTTTTTCCTTCCATGTTTTTGTTTGCTAGGCCCGATGCGATGCTTCGTCTTTTGAAAGTGTCCGATGCACCTTCTGTGTAGATTCTGGAGCTTGGTACTATGAGGTCACAGTCATTACTTCCGGAGTGATGCAGATAGGATGGGCTACGAAAGACAGCAAGTTTCTCAATCACGTAAGTGCCGCTTTCTTCAGTGGGAATCCATCTGCAAATTGAACTGGCACCGGACAGATCTCCCTATCCCAGGGATGGCAAACTTTTAGAGACCAAGGGCCCAAAACCTGCCCCGCCTGCTCTGTCCCTGCCCCACCGGACCGCAGGGCCACCCACCGCCTCCATGTTCCGCCACAGATCGCCCAGGCGGCCCTGTGGTGCCATGGCAGCCATGCCCTCCGCCCGCACCCCGCAACATCATCTGCACGTGACGGGGCGAGGGCAGAGTCTTGGCCTGGCTGCCATGTCCTTGGCTGCGCTGCTCCGTGTGGGCCGTGCCTGGAGGCGACTGTCCTCTGGGGGGGGCTGCTGGTGAGGAAGGGGCCAGGGGGGGGAGGTGGGGCTGGGGCGACACCACGCATGCCCACAGAGAGGGCTCCGAGTGCCGCCTCTGGCACGCGTGCCATAGGCTCGCCACCGCTGCCCTATCCTCTCACATCTTTCTCCCACCTCCGAAAGTTTGGCTTGAAAGCAACTTACATGGATAGTGTTCTTTGTGGCATGTTTGCTGAACTACCTTCCCTGGAATACTTTCCTGGATTTTGCTGTACAAAGCATTTGTAGAAGCCAAGTAATCTTTGACTTCTGGTAACTTGCATCTTTCACCCAGAGGTGAGAGGTGATCCTCTCTAGCAGGAGCCATGGTGAGTCATTCGCCCAGCTGGCATTGCTCTTCAGGCCAGCTGATGGCCATTCATAAAGGGGGAGGGCTCTGAACAGGAGCCCGGGGGACAGAAGTTCAGATCTCTGCTCGTCTTCCGGGCTCTTTTGGCAAGCTTGAGCTTTTCAGCTTCTTTCAGCTTAATCTTTGCTTTGCAGCAGGTCTGATCAAGACACAGTTCTCTTGCTCTGCTGATCTTCCCATAATTGGTTCCTGGTCACTTGTGGGCAGTGGAATGGATGGACCCGTTGCCCAACACTTCCTCACAGGGTTCCTCTGTGAAGATAGGATCCCAGCAACGTGGAGAGGGGACGGGGTTCAATTGTATTAACGTAGAACTTTGATAACACTTAAGGTTAGGAACACGAGGGCTTTGTAGTGAAATGGTTTTATTTAGCCCTGTTTCCTCTTAGAGTTCCTTCTGACAAATCTCTTATGGCTCCTAGTCCTGTCCTTTTAGGCTTTGCACGCCAAAACCACCAGACACAAAGACAGTTCCCCCACCCCCATGCTATCACTGTGCTAATTCCCTGAGGACTGCCTAGGATGTCAAACCACCTAGTAGTGCTGTATCACTATTATCCTTTTCATCTTTCCTATAACCTATTTCCTTAGCTTCTTATAACTTTATTGTTTGTATCTCATGATTTATGTTGATTGCCTTTATTTAGTATCCTATTATGATTTCTGCTGTTTACTTATTTAGTGTCCTATGACCAATTGTTGTTGTTTTTAGTTGTGAAGTCGTGTCCGACCCATCGTAACCCCATGAACAACATTCCTCCAGGCCT
Source organism: Vipera berus (assembly GCF_964194415.1). Taxonomy (NCBI): domain Eukaryota; kingdom Metazoa; phylum Chordata; class Lepidosauria; order Squamata; family Viperidae; genus Vipera; species Vipera berus. The sequence continues at coordinate 18,240,108 of NC_138213.1, forward strand.
TCCTGTCCTCTACCATCTTCTGGAGTCCATTTAAGCTCACGCCTATTGCTTCAGTGACTCCATCCAGCCACCTCATTCTCTGTCGTCACCTTCTTCTCTTGCCCTCAACCTTTCCCAGCGTTAGGCTCTTCTCCAGTGAGTCCTTCCTTCTCATTAGGTGGCCAAAGTATTTGAGTTTTAGCTTCAGGATCTGGCCTTCTAAAGAGCAGTCAGGGTTGATCTCTAGAACTGACCGGTTTGATCACCTTGCGGTCCAAGGGACTCACAGGAGTCTTCTCCAGCACCACAGTTCAAAGACCTCAATTTTTTGGCGCTCAGCCTTTCTTATGGTCCAACTTTCACTGCCATACATTGCAACTGGGAAGACCATAGCCTCGACTACTGTATACGCACTTTTGTTGACAGGGTGATGTCTCTGCTTTTTAGTGTGCTGTCTAGATTTGCCATTGCTTTCCTCCCGAGGAGCAAGCGTCTTTTAATTTCTTGGCTACAGTCCCCATCTGCAGTTATCTTGGAGCCCAGGAAAATAAAATCTGTCACTACTTCCATTTCTTCCCCATCTATTTGCCAGGAATTGAGAGGGCCGGATGCCATGATCTTGGTTTTCTTAATGTTAAGTTTCAAGCCAACTTTTGCACTCTCCTTCTTCACCTGCAACAAGAGGCTCTTTAGTTCTTCTTCACTTTCTGCCATTAGAGTGGTATCATCTGCATACCTTAGGTTGTTGATATTTCTCCCGGCAATCTTAATTCCAACTTTTGATTCATCTAGCCCTGCCTTTCTCATGATGTGCTCTGCATAGAAGTTAAATAGGCAGGGCGACAGTATACAGCCTTGCCGGACTCCTTTCCCAATTTTGAACCAATCAGTGGTTCCGTGTACAGGTTCTGCATATAGGTTTCTCAAGAGACAAATAAGATGGTTTGGTACTCCCATCTCTTTAAGAACTTGCCACAGTTTGTTGTGATCCACACAATCAAAGGCTTTAGCATAGTCAATGAAGCAGAAGTATGACCAATACTGAGTTTGTATCTTATGATTTGTGATGATTGTATTTTATGATTATGATCATGATTTATCACTTGTTGCTTGTATGTACACTGAAAGATCATGCACTGGAGACAAATTCCTTGTGTGTGTCCAATCACACTTGGCCAATAAAGAATTCTGTTCTATTCTTTGACCCATAGAATAAGTGGGGAAATTACACTCAGTTAGATATTCCGTTATATATTCAAGTTGGACAGTATTTAATATTTTATTGTTATGTACATGTAGGGGTGTGGGTCTATACATACGTTGTATGTAGTATGTTTTGGGGTGTGTCATGTATCTGTCTCACTTTGAGAGCGGGCAACTACATTTCATTTTTGACGTGCGCCATTGTGCCCACAGTAAGAAATGACAATAAAGATTACCTTATCTTATCAGAACACAAGCTGACAGTTAGAACAATTAATCAGTGGAACAACCTGCCGCCAGAAGCTGTGAATGAATGCTGTGAATGTTGAGATTCTCCTGATTATTAGATAATTCTGTAGGCAGAGCGTGACACATCCTTTAAATCCTTAAGAGGTGCAATTAACTTAAATACTGTTTTTAAATTAAAAAAAGGTTAGGAAAACTCTTTAAATGGCTCTGGGTCAAATTCAGAGAACGAAATGCTGTATTCTCTATTTCCTGAAGGAAGGTTATGGCATTGGGGACGATGAATACTCCTGTGCTTACGACGGCTGCCGGCAGCTGATCTGGTATAACGCCCGAAGTAAACCACATTCCCACCCTTGCTGGAAGGAAGGTATTATGTTGTCCCACTTTTTTATCCTCATTGCTGATGTTGTGTGTCACCATGCAGGTGGCTATTGTTTTCTCTTAGCCTAGAATGTGGAGCACAGACAATCATCTAATTTTCAGTGGTAGGAAAATCTTACCAGTGGATGGAACCAATTGCAAATAAGTGGCTCTAAGTCAGGGGTGTCAAACTCGCAGTGTCACGTGATGTGTTGCAATGGATTGTGACTTTTTTCCCTTCCCCCATTGCCAGCAATGGGGTGGGCGCAGTTTCAGCATGATGCCTCCGGCCCATGGGGCCAGCAGTTTGACCCCCCTGCTCTAAGTGTTCAAGCAGAAGGTGGGCAGCCATTTTTGAGGGATGCTTTAATTTGGACTGCTGCGTTGAGCAAAGGAGTTGGGCTCTGTGGACCCTTTCTGTCTATGATTCTAACACAGGGACTTAAAAACGGGGGGGGGGGGGGAAATGTCATGAAATAGATTTTTGAACAGTGGAACAAGATACCTGCAGTTGCAGGAGTCTCACTCCCCCAGAATTTTTTTTTTATGGGAATATCTGTACACCTGTTTCCTGCGCTTATTGTTAGTTCAGCTCTTCCGCAGTGATCTTGTGAGTTCCGGAGGCCTTCCTCCATGGAAACAGGGTAAATTGCAAATACTGTAGCTAATTAGTAGGCTAATGTTTGGTAGGCAGAATAAAATCAATAGACTGCGTGTTGCGAAGATGGCAGTGGACTTTGCAGCAAGCCTGACTTTGTCAGCCATTTGTGGCACCGCTGCCTCTCATGAACATCGCATTGATGAGAGCCATACTTCTCTTAATATGTCAAACGCATTAAGTCATAAATGTAATAATTCATCTTGGATGGAAATTTGCAGCATCTCTCCATATTACAAATTGTAAATAGTTTTTTCAGAAGACAACATATACCTGCAGTTCAATTCTGTGCAGCTTTCTAAATCCTTTTTTTTAAATATGGTGAAATGCTTTGGATGACAGTGCTGCTAGTAATGCAACTAGTAAATCATGGTTGGCACATCAGAAGCCAACTTCAGAAATAGGTTCATTCTTTCCATCTCTTATTGTTATCTCCCTGCATTCCACTATTTCTAGAGTGACTGATGTCAGTTCTGATGCTGCTGATTTAACTTTTATCTTAACCAGGATTCGAACCAGGCTTACAAATCCTGATTAAGATAACTCCTGGTGTTGGTAGTTTTCTTGGTTTTGGTTAGATGGAATAAATATGGTTATAACTGCCAAAAGGAGGAGGACAGCATTTATTCTAAGATAAATGTCCCCGTTTGCAAGACTGGCTCTTAATTTGCAAACATGTAATTTATAGAGAACAGTCATATATCTTCTCCACATATCTGAAGATTTATTAAAAGATTTTTATACATAGGGATAGAAACACGCAAAAGTGGGGAAGATGGAAACGCGAGTCCACAGATTGTTTCAAACCCCTTACATAGCATGACTGGGTGTTATGGGGGAACACAAATGTAACCTAACTGAAATGGACTTGGGGCTCTTTCGGTGATTGTCAGATAAGACCTGAGCTGCCTATTCCTCTTCTGCAAGGCGCAGTGATGGTGTCTCGGTGATATCTGTGTTTCAAAGAACTTGTTTTCTTATGTTTAACTCAGGTGACACTATAGGATTTTTACTGGACTTGCAAGAGAAGAAGATGGTTTTTTATTTAAATGGGGACCAGCTTCCTGCCGAGAAGCAAGTCTTTTCATCCGCTATGTAAGTACATTCTTCTGAGGGTGAGGGCCATTTTGCAGGAGATGTCCGTCTTTGCAGAATTAGGAATAAATATTTAGCAAAGCTAAGACTTGACCTGGAGGAGGACCAAAACCTGCCGTAACCGAGGGAGCCCAGCTGTATATACAGATTGCTCTGATTCATACAAAATGTGAGGATTTATTGGCTTGTGTTTTTACCAAGCAGGATAGGTAAATCCACTCATTTTGATTGAATATGGTATTAAATCACTGGGGCTTTGTGTAATAAATCGTGGTTTTTAAAATTCTCGGATGTGAACACCACGGTACTATGGCCTTGCTTTGGCCTTTTAAAATAGTGCTTTTATTTTCATGTACAGCTGACCCAGTTCTTATATTCTTCCTTCCCTTCCTCCGCCAGCCTATTTTCTGGGGCGATCCTTGTTTTGTGCTTTCTGTAACTGTTTTTCTGTTCCTGCTGAGTTTTCTCAAAGCATATCTCCAGGCTTCTTCCCTAATGGGATATAGCAATTTTGAATTTCCAGTCCCCGAAGCTAAGAAAAGGAGAGGCAACAGCTCAAAGTGTCATGTTAACAATTGTTGCAAATAACAATAATAAAAAAATTGGGTCAATCCCATGGGTGACCTGATTTACCACCATCACAAGTTGTGACCCTGATGGGCAGACTCTGTTACAATCATAATTTGAGGACCACCTGTATGCTGTCCTCAACTTACAACACTAATGGGCCCTACCCATCAAGACCATAACTTGTGATGGTTGTAAATTGGGTCACCCTTTTGTGGCTGGGGAATTCTGGGACTTGACATCCACCCATCTTCAAGTTGCCTAGGTTGAGAAACATTGATGTAGAGCAGGGGTAGGTGACCTTGGCTCTTTTATGACTCATGGACTTCAACTCCCAGAATTCCTGAGCCAGCCAAGCTGAGGGGAAAGGGAGAGGTTTCCAAGCTGAGCCATGCTGGCTCAGGAATTCTGGGAGTTGAAGTCCACGAGTCATGAAGGGGCCATAGTTCCCCCATGCTGGCTCAGGAATTCTGGGAGTTGAAGTCCACGAGTCATGAAAGAGCCAAGGTGGCCTAGCCCTGAGTAGAGCATGCCTATCAATCCATGCTGATAAAAATTACTCCTAGCCACAGAAGTCATCTGTGCCTTCAAAAATAAACACAACACCTCCAGCTGTGAATGCCAACTACCCTGATGGCATTCTTTCTCTTAAAAGAAGTGTTGGGTATGATAAAGGTTGTAATCCAGGCTTTGGAGAGCCACAAAAGACACACAGCCATTGTCTGGCTTTAAAAATCATGGGTATTTTCACTATGAAGAACTAACTGCACTGATTTTTTTCCCCTCTCCCCCCCCCCCATTATTGCACAGTTCCGGCTTCTTTGCTGCAGCTAGTTTCATGTCCTATCAACAGTGTGAGTTCAACTTTGGAGCAAAGCCTTTCAAATATCCGCCATCTACAAAATTTAACACCTTTAATGATTATGCCTTTCTGACAGCAGAAGAGAAAATCATTTTACCGAGGTAATGTGCCTGGATCTGGAAAGCTGGGGTACGCTTTTGTGCTCTGCATCTTACCTTTGTTTGCAGATAGTAAATGATTGTCTTCCTTAGGTGAGGAGTTAATGGGTTGCTTAACGTTGGTGTAAATGTGACGGCCTCATCAGCTATGTGTATATTTTTCACCATCTACTATTTAATCTTCAGACACAGACGCCTGGCCTTGTTAAAGCAAGTGAGCATTCGAGAAAATTGCTGTACGCTTTGCTGCGATGAGATAGCTGACACAGAACTCAGGCCTTGTGGACACAGGTACCTCAAGAAACAGTGACTTTTGATCAGTGTTTCCTATCATTTCAACCCCAATTCTCCCCCCCCCACCCCCATCCATTGCCCTTGGCAGAGTGAACACCTGCTGAGCACATCTGGTTTAGATACATCCATACACTGTGATTTGTGATCACAATTTAGCCCCACATTTCTGTCGCTAAACACGCCAGTTGTTAAATGAGTTTTGCCCCATTTTACAACCCTTCTTGCCAGTTGTTAAGCCATTCATTACAGTGGTTAAATGAACCGTGCAGTTGTCAAGCGAATTTGGCTTTCCCCCTTGACTTTGCTTGCGAGAAGGTTGCAAAAGGTCCCAGGGCACTGCAACCGTCATTAATACATGCCAGTTGCCAAGTGTCTGAATTTGGATCACGTGACCGTGGAGAGGCTGCAACGGTCGCAAGAGTGAAAATTGGCCCCAGGTCACTTTTTTTCAATGCTGTTGTAATTTTGAATGGTCACACAGGAATGGGTGTAAGTCAAGGACTACCTGCACACACACACACACACAAACCCAAGCAATGTTCAGCAGGGTATCCAAATCAACACTGTGGTAGACAGCGTTGTGTTCCAAACCCTGCCTGTGCCTCAGTGACGGGTCTTGCCTCACACCACTCAGATCACCATCTTGCTGACACGCAGCTTTACCGGGCAAGAGAGGAAGCTTGTTTTTGCGTGCTGCTTTCCCTGTTAAGGTCTTGCCAGCTGTTCTCATTTTTGGAGAAACGTTACCTGAGTGACTCACCCTAACCTACAGCCTGAGAAGGCCTGATTCCTTCTCTTCCTCAGGGCTCTATCCCATTGATTGATTGATGGATGAAATTTATGCAGCCGCCCATCTCACCAAAAGGCACCATAGTTAAACCAAGAATCATAACACCCACCCACCCCCCAGCAAATTCAAACATAAAAACCGTAATATAGATATCCGAAAAAACCAAAATAGAACCATAAATGGAGGGAGAATAAAATGGATCCCTCAGCAATGGAGTCATCAAGAGGAAGCCTCCAGCTGTTCATTTCATCATTCCCAATTATCCCCGGATTAGATCTGCTAAGAGGAAGTAAATGTTGCCTGCTTAAAATCTGCACCAGTGTTTCTCAATGTTGGCAGCGTTAAGATACATGGACTTCAACTCCCAGAAGCCCCCAGACAGCTAGAAAATTCGGGGAGTTGAAGTCCATCTATCTTAACGTTGCCAATGTTAAGAATCACCGATCAATGCATTCCCACTTCCACCTAATAAATTCCTGCCCTAGAATGCACCGTGTTCCCTAGTTCCTTCCAAATATTTCCTTCGTGATAAGAGGTGCCCAGCCCAAACCCACAATAACCCTCAGTGTATTTTGCCCCCGTTTTAACACTTCAGGTTGCTTGCCCTCTTCCGGAAGACACCGCCTTAGTAACCTCTCGCGTTCTTGCCTCTTTTAGCGATCTCTGCATGGAGTGTGCCTTGCAACTAGAAACCTGCCCTTTGTGTCGGCAAGACATTCAGACCCGCGTCCGACAGATTGCTCACATTTCATGACACGGGGAGAAAGTCTCTTGCGGATTTGCCTCCGGACCATTCCATCCAGCGTCAGAAGAAAGGCAGCTCAAAACAAACTCCATCTGCCCCACCCCCACCCCATCCTACCCCCCCAGGTGAAGCCCAGCCTCACCCCCATAAGGACCAGAGATGGAAGTCTGTTTGGATTGCTGCAGCGTCTCCATCGTCGTGAGATGCTTTCGTTGAGCAGTCCTGAAAGTTGGTGGTGAAAGCTGACTTACCGTTTTAATTTATCCTCATTCAAGACTCTTAGGAAAGCCTTCTTCATTCCTTTCTCTGGTTTATTTTTTGCCTTTCCTTCTCAACTCTTTCCACTTAACACACTGAAGACTTTGCACTGGAAACATTTAATGCATAATCTCCTAAAACGGGGATGTAGCTGTTTCCCAAAGCCTTTGTTTTTGGCAGCCATTATACTTTTTTTTTTAAATTACTTTGTCACTGTAGTTTCCTGCTGGTCAGAGTACAACCCCTCTATATATATTTTGGACTGTTAGCATGGAAATGTTAAGAGACTTGAAATCTACACGAAGAAACTGGTTTTTGAGGAAAATTGGTTATTTTCATTCATATTTCTAATTTCTTCAATTTCAGTACCTTCAATTTTGTGAAAAAGAAAAAAAAATAATTTTCAGGAGGAATTCTTATAAATGCAGCCACAGACTGGAGATAGTTTATTTGATAGTTTGATATTCTGGGTATTTTTAAGGTACCATCGATCATTGCTTTTTTAAAAAAAACAACAACACCCAATCTGTTCTTGCAAGTTCTGTACATTTTGAAAATACTGAGCTATGGATCTTAAGATCTGGGAAGAATATGGAGCAAATGTGTTAATATTGTTTTGAAGAAATACATGTTTGAATAGCAAATAGCCTGATTTGATTAACTCCTATTTAGGATGATTCTAACTAATTTTTATATTGCGGTGTTTGGCTCACATTACTTCTGTGAAACAGTTGCATCAATCTTGTTCCCTCATGGATTTCTGAAGTAGCTGAAGTTGTAAGATAATGCAAAGCCATATCAAAATGTTCATCCTGCGCTGGACCTTAAGAAGGGGGGGGAATCTCGACCACAATTAACTGATTCCTTTCTTAAGATGCATATCATTATAATGTTTCAGGTGAGTTTCTGAGACAAGAACAGAATAAAATGTTAGGAAAAGTACTCGGGGAAAGACTGAGTAAAAGAAATTGCGTAATCCTTTTTACGTTTATGGCATTGCCACATTTAATGCTAGCATATTTATTTTTACAGAGTCAGGGAAATTGCAACTCTTAACTGGAATCAAAGTTGCCCCCCATTTTTTGTAATTGCACCACGAAGAGGCCCAGACCCATAAAAAAAGATATAGATGTGGATGGGGTGTGATTTAATTGTTAATATTTAACACGTGCAGAGCGGCTAGCAGCTCCCTGCCTCAAAATTGATTCCCAGGTTTAAAATTAGTAGTATGTCAGGAACATCTTATTAAAAAAATTCTCTTGTACAAACATGTAAAAAATGGAATGGAATAGAGAATGGAGTGGAGTGGAAGTCCACTTGGAAGTCTTCTAGCCCAGCCCCCTGCTCAAGCAGGATTTTGTTGCTCAATAGGATTGAGACAGAAGTATCTGATATATAGACATAGGTCATAGGCCTTTGTGGCTATTCAGTAGGGCAGTGTTTCTCAACCTTGGCAACTTTTAAGGTATGTGGACTTCAACTCCCAGAATTGCCCATGGTTGTTAAGCAAATCTGGCTTCCCCATTGACTTGGCTTGTCAGAAGGTTGCAAATGGTGATCACATGTCCCCGGGACACCATTATAAATATAAACCAGTTGTCAAGCGTCTGAATTTTGATCACATGACCGTGAGGATGCTGCAATGGTCATAAATGTGAAAAAATTGTCATGCGTCACTGTTTTCAGGGCCGTTGTAACTTTGAACGGTCACTAAACAAACTCTTGAAAGTCAAGCACTGCCTGTATTGCCGATCTCTTATTGGAGGGCTGCGTAGGTTAAAATAAGTACCATTCTGGTGTCCAACAACAGTGAGTGTCAAGCCAAACCAAAGCCAGTGTGCTGATATAAAGGTAAAGGTAAAGGTTCCCCCGCACATGCGTGCTAGTCGTTTCCGACTCTAGGGGCCGGTGCTCATCTCCGTTTCAAAGCCGAAGAGCCAGCGCTTGTCCGAGGACGTCTCCGTGGTCATGTGGCCGGCATGACTAGATGCCAAAGGCACACGGAACGCTGTTACCTTCCCACCGGAGTGGTCCCTATATTTCTACTTGCATTTTTACGTGCTTTCGAACTGCTAGGTTGGCAGAAGCTGGGACGAGTAACAGGCGCTCACTCTGTTACGCGGCACTCGGGATTCAACCCGCCAAACAGCCGACCTTCTGATCGACAAGCTCAGCGTCCTAACCCACTGAGCCACCGCGTCCCTTGTGCTGATATATTTATTGTTATCTAATAGCTGCCTTGTGACCTCATTCTTAATGTTAATACTACTTTTCTCCAAATCTTTCCTTGGGGATTAAGTGTATTTTTATTGTTGGCTGACGTTTTCCTTCTTGCAATATAGACGAACCCCTAGATCAGGGTATCCCAAACTTAGCGACTCTTGAGACAGGTGGACTTTGACTCCCACCATGGCGGGCTGGGGTATTCTGGGAGTTGAAGTCCTCACGACTTAAAAGTTGCCGATGTTGGAAACCCTCATCTTTTGGGGACCAGGGGACCGGTTCCACGGAGAGAGGTTTTTCCATGGCTCAGAGGGGGCCTGGTTTTGTGTGCTGCCTGCATCTCGCAGATGGGGCTTTGCTTGTTTGTGCGGCCCAGTACTAGTCCACACACTGGGGTTTGGTGACCCCCGGATTAAGCAATGTGCTGTAGCTAAAATTCAGCATATGGCTTTGGCCTGTCCTCGACTTACAAGGCATAACTGAAAGAAGTAGCATGACCATTTTTCACACTAATGACCTTTGCAGCATCCCCATGGTCATGTGATCCGCATTTGGCCCCTTGGCAACTGGCACGTATTGATGACAATAGTCGCAATGTCCCATAGCGAAAAAGATTGTAAAGTTGGGCACAACTTCCTTAACTGCCTTGCTGAGCAATGGAAATTCTGGTCCCATTTGTGTTGTAAGTCAAGAACTAAACCAGCACAATACTTCCAGCTGTTAACAGTGGAAGCTAGTTAATGTACAAACTAAAATTGTCTCCGCAACAATTGCTTTCCGCTAGAAAGATTGCTCACCCCAGAATATTTGCACCTGCCTTGTTCTTCACTCTGCATTCAGTCAACATTCGTCCTTCTTCATGTAATCAACAGTTTGATTTGATTAATAGCTACGTGCTTGAAGCAGCGTCTCCAGTCTTCAAAATATCCGACTGATTCATTCTGGTTTGGTTTCCACTCTTTCCTACTCTGCAGAACTCAGAGCTGCTTACGATGAATAAGAAAGATAAATGCAAATTTCAAAACGCAAATAATAAATTTTTAGCACTGCAGTTTAAATGCTAAATATGCTCTTTAAGCAAATCATTAAAGCAAGGTTCAAAAATTCTAACACACGCAGTAGAAAACAGGCAAAAACGAAGCAGAGCGCTGCCAGTAGCCAAGACAAGCAGCAGCAGCAGCAGCAACCGATTAAAGAGAAACTTCCTAACAGGGAGAACAATTAACCAGTGGAACGGCTTGCTTCCAGAAGTTGTGGGTGCTCTAACACTGGAGGTTTTCAAGAGGAGACCGGACAGCCACCTGTCTGGAATGGTGCAGTAGGATCTCCTGCCTGAGCAGGGGGTTGGACTAGAAGACCTCCAAGGTCCCTTCGAGCTGCCCAAGAGATAATTCGTTTCTTTCCATGGGATTCAGAAGGGATGGTGTCTATCCCAAAATGCGGGTGCACTTCATCAGCATACAGCGGACCCAAAATAAGTCTGTAGATATTTAAACAACATGCACGGAATTGTTTTAAGCATTTTCACGACTCGCAGACACCGGAGCTTTCCCCCCAACACACAGAGAGAGAGAGAGAGAGTCCGGTTTGGCCGCTTCCAACCTCCACGTGTTTTCGAGCGAGAGGCCCCGCCCCTTCCGCATCTGATTGGCCTTCCTCGGAGAACAGAAGCACCGCCCCACTCGCCTCCCTTCCTCCCGATTGGTTCTCTTGCTGAACCCCCCCGCGCTACCGGAAGTGACCGTTGCCCGGACGACGAGAGGGGGGTTATAGTAGCGGCCTTTTAACGGACTCCATGGCGGCGCTGCCGCCGCGGCCTTCGCTTCTGCTTTGATCCCGGTGAGCAGCGCGGGAAAGCGCGGAGAGGGTCTCTTGCGCCGCCAGTGGGGGTGGGGGTGGTAGCTCCCGGGCCGCAGGTAGACTGCGCTTGGAGCGGGAGGCTCCATCTCCCGGGTCACGAGGGGCGCGCTTCGATGGGAAGAGCCGCTGCAGCCCCTCCGGCGACGATTGGGAGGCGGCGGGGGGGCCCTGCCTGTTTCCCCGGAGCCCCCCTTTGCTCCAGGAGCAGCCCGTCTCTAGCGTGAAATCGGTTTGAAATCTCTGGCCGGCCTAAATTAAATTATTCCAATTTACTGGGCCGCGTTTCAAAGACTCCCCCAAACCCGGAGGGTTTGTTTCTTCTGGTTATTTCTATTAATTCAGCAGTATTTCAAAGCTGCCCCAGGCCCAAAGCACTTATTTATCTTTATTTATTTAATCATGCAGCAGCCTCTCAAAGCTGCCCCAGGCCTGAAGGACTTGTTTATTCTGGTTATTTCTACTGATTTATTCATTTATTTAGCAACATTTCAAGGCAGCCCCATTTATTTATTATATATAACCTATTTATTATATATATATGTATATGTGTGTGTGTGGGGGTGTGTGTAATATATGACTAGACGCCAAAGGCGCATGGAACGCTGTTACCTTCCCGCCGTAGTGGTGCCTATTTTTCTACTTGCATTTTTAACGTGCTTTCGAACTGCTAGGTTGGCAGTTGAAATATGCATTTCAAAGCCCAAAGGAAATACTTATTAATTTTAACTTTAGGTGAATTGATTGAGCAGCATTGTAAAATGCCCCAGCATAAAGGGCTCTAGGTTGCCTTTTACATAGGATGCCTTTTTGACCTTTGTTTTATGGCTCTCCCCCTCTGATTGTGTGGATAATAACAAACTGTGGCAAGTTCTTAAAGAGATGGGCGTACCAGAAATGGAGGTAGTGACAGATTTTATTTTCCTGGGCTCCAAGATCACCGCAGATGGGGACTGTAGCCAAGAAATTAAAAGACGCTTGCTCCTCGGGAGGAAAGCCATGGCAAATCTAGACAGCACACTAAAAAGCAGAGACATCACCCTGTCAACAAAAGTGCGTATAGTCAAGGCTATGGTCTTCCCAGTTGCAATGTATGGCAGTGAAAGTTGGACCATAAGAAAGGCTGAGCACCAAAAAATTGAGGCCTTTGAACTCTGGTGCTGGAGAAGACTCCTGCGAGTCCCTTGGACTGCAAGGCGATCAAACCGGTCAGTCCTAGAGGAGATCAATCCTGACTGCTCTTTAGAAGGCCAGATCCTGAAGCTGAAACTCAAATACTTTGGCTACCTAATGAGAAGGAAGGACTCACTGGAGAAGAGCCTAATGCTGGGAAAGGTTGAGGGCAAGAAAAGAAGGGGACGACAGAGAAGGAGTTGGCTGGATGGAGTCACTGAAGCAGTAGGCGTGAGCTTAAATGGACTCCAGAAGATGGTAGAGGACAGGAAGGCCTGGAGGAACATTGTCCATGGGGTCGCGATGGGTCAGACACGACTTCGCAGCTAACAACAACAACAATTGACTTTGCTTATTAGAAGGCCCCTATTTTATTTATTCTACTTAAAAGACTTACATAGCATATGTCTTAACTTTGGGCAGCTCACAGAATAACAATAACAGTAAACTAAGAATAACAGTAAAATCTGTAAACAAAAACTCCCAGCATCTGAAAGGCAATATAGCTTACCTTCACATCCTCCTTCAACTACACTGAGCTCCAGATTCATTCTGCGCCAACCCTTGCAGGAACAGCCAGATCTCAGGAGAAGGATGTTCTGCAGGGGGTGGGGTGGGGGGTGGTTGTAGAAAGAATGCAGTAAGAGGCTATGATTGCAGGTTTTCATTCTTCTGAACTATCTATAAATCTTAAGTTCTGAAAAATCCAGGGATTGGTTGTAGAGTGACAAAACCATGTTAAAAACAGTCAAATTCTCACACAAAGCAAACCCGACTCTCTTAAATAAAGTTAATAAGGTTTGGGTGCCATTATATACACCCAGGTCTTGTATGAAGGTCTACAGCAGGGGTCTTCAAACTTGGCCCGTTTATGGCTTGTGGACGTCAACTCCCAGAATTCCTCAGCCAGCGTGTAGGGGTTCTTCAAACTTGGCCCTTTTATGACTTGTGGACTTCAACTCCCAGTTGAACTTCAACTCCCAGTTGAACTTCAACTCCCAGTTGAACTTCAACTCCCAGTTGAACTTCAACTCCCAGTTGAAGTCCACAAGTCATAAAAGGACCAAGTTTGAAGACCCTTCATCTACAGGCTCAGTGGAACTTACAGCATAAATCTTGAATGCTATTCCCTGTTCTGAAGGAATAATTTTAATTGCATTTTTTTATTTTGGCTTATATGGGTTTTATCGAATTGTTTTCCCCTTGTGTATTGATTGCTAGCTGCCCAGAGTTAAAATTTAAGATGGGCATTTGTAGGCATTTTCTTGGAATTTCATGGCATTTCTTGCCTTTCTTTGATCAAATACCTTTGACCAGAGTCAACGTGCTCTCCTTTCACTATCAACTATTAAAAATCCTCCATGATGAACGATTAAGGTGAAAATCTTCCTGGCGGAAGAATGGAAAGCGGTTTTCATTTAGAGGAGGCATCCCCAATTGGCTGTTGCAGAGAAACTGAATCCTGGGAAATTGTCCACTCATACGGCTGGGCGGGGGGGGGGTTGTATTCATATTGAAGGTGGCTAGGATGTGCCCTGGGTTCTGAGAACGAGTCAACCATATTAAAATCTTTCTTTCATAAATGCAGGTAGCCAAGCAACAATGGAGACTTTAGAAGAAGAAAGTTTTGGCGTATCCATGTAAGTCTATTTTTACTTTTTGCAAGTCATTCCATTTCATTGGGAATATTAGGAAATGAAACAAGTTGGAGGACTGGGAGGGGTAAGTCAGCCTTGTGATCTTCTGTACGGCCCTGAGAAGGGGATGTAGGATGAAAATTCTGGTTCCTTTTGGGAGTGGTTGGGAGGGAACAACTACTAATTGGGGCTAATTTTGGGGTGGGGGATGCAGATGAAAGAGATGGCTTCCCAAGATATTTTCACTAGTGAGAGGGCAGAGAACGGCAGCAAAGATGATAAGGGTTCTGGAGGCTAAAACATATGATGAATGCTTGACGGAACTGGGTATGTCTAGCCCAGGGGTAGGCAACCCTGGCTCTTTTATGACTCATGGGACTTCAACTCCCAGAATTCCTGAGTCACCATAGCCGAATTCTGGGAGTTGAAGTCCATGAGTCATAAAAGAGCCAAGGTTGCCTACCCCTGGTCTAGCCTAAGGAAGAGAAGGATTAGGGGGGACATGGTAGCAGTCTTCCAGTACCTGAGGGTCCGTCACAGAGAAGAGGGGGTCGACCTGTTCTAAAGCACCTGATGGCAGGACAAGAAGCAATGGGTAGAAGTTCGTTAAAGAGAGACCCAACTTAGAACTAAGGAGAAATTTCTTGTAAATGAGAAATAGGGTATGGCTTGCCTCCAGAAGTTGTGGGTGCTCCATCACTGGAGATTTTAAGAAGAGATCGGACAACCGTTTGTCCAAAATGGCATGGGGGTCATCTATTCAAGCAGCGGGGTAAGACTGGAAGATCTCCGAGGTCTCTTCCAATCCTGTTGTTCTATATTTTCCCATTCCTACCAAATATTAATAAGAATCCTTGAAAGGCCACAAAATGATAGATCTAGAGCAGGCATGTCAAACTCGTGACGTCGCGCAACGTATCGTGACTTTTTCCCCATGGCCGGCAATGGGGTGGGCGCGGTTTCAGTATGATGCATCCGGCCCGCGGGCCGGCATTTTGACACGCCCGGTCTAGAAACCTGGATTAATGAATGTAATTCTTAATAAATTCAATCTAGGTCCCATTTTGCATAATGGGCCTTTCACATTCCTTGGTTACTGAAATATAAATTATTCCTCTCTCATTTTAGCTCCTCGCCCTCTGATGCTGAATTTGATGCTATTGTAGGATATTTGGAAGATATTGTAATGGGTGAGTTCTGCTTTGATAGTTGATACTGCCCCCCAAAGGCCTTCCTCAGTACTCCAGCCTCACAAACAACAGCTTGTATTTGATTGATAAGCCTAAAAAATACATTTGCCTAATGTCAAGAGTTATAAATGTAGTCCAAGTCCAGTTCACCAGGAAGACAGCATGAGGAGGAGGAAGAGGCAGCCACATCAAACTTCACTAAGCTCCTTGTACCAAGACATTATCAAACTTGAGTGATGTTGCTGCAGCAGATACGCCAAGCTAGGCTATTTTCTGCACACTTGGAAGCCTTGCCCTTATCTGAGCATGGCCAGCCCTGAATATACCTAGTTTCTCTCAAAACGTTTGCCCCTGAGTAATCCCAACTTTCCGAGGATGGTCGATTGTTTCTGTGCCTTTCTTTTGACTCTTCCACCCTCAGCTTCTTCTGAGCATGCATGAAGGAAGGCCTCTGGTCTAGGCCAGAGCCTGCTGGACGGGGTGATCATCTATTTTTGACTTGGTTTATAAATATTGCTTCCGCCCCAGGAGCTCCGTCACTTTTGCCAAAAGGATGAGAGGGTGTCCAGAGGTGTGTCTTCTTCTCTTCACCTGAAGGAAGACACTTGAAGCAGAACCATGACCATCGCTAGATGGCTGGTTAAAACCTATCAGTTCCAAGTTGGTGGAAGATTTTAAACACGTCTTCAGTGCTGCTCATTTTCACGTCCGCTGGTCAGATCCGATCTGTGTTTTGTCATTGCACACCTTATCTGGAGCAGGGCTTTTTGACCTGCATGCCAGACTTGATGGGGTTCCATGTTCAGACAAGCATTTGGAATGCTCGGACTGTCTGCTTAGTGCCAATTCGTTCTTCCTGTATAAACCACTATGTTAATCATGATAAAGGGAACACTGTTGTAGGCTGGTCAAATTCTCTAGTGCAGGGGTATTTTATTTATTTTATTTTATTTTAATTCCATTTATATCCCGCCCTTCTCCGAAGACTCAGGGCGGCTTACAAGCTTAGCAGTAGCCTTCATTCTATGTATATGCCTGCTTATTAGGGCTTTCACACACACACACCCCAAGCGGCATTATTACAAAGTCAGCTTATTGCCCCCAACAATCTGGGTCCTCATTTTACCTACCTTGGAAGGATGGAAGGCTGAGTCAACCTTGAGCCTGGTGGGATGTGAACCTGCACTAATTGCAGGCAGCTGGTGTTACTTAAGGAGCCATTAGCCCACTGCTCCACCAAGGCTCTTTTATGACTCGTGGACTTCAACTCCCAGAATTCCTGAGCCAGCATGGCTCAGCTTGGGAATCTCTCCCTTTCCCCTCAAGCATGGCTGGCTCAGGAATTCTGGGAGTTGAAGTCCACGAGTCATAAAAGAGCCGAGGTTGCCTACCCCTGCCCTAGGGAATAGATGTCCCTTCTCCAAGGAGACTTCCAAAAGGCTTTTAGGAGATTTGCTTCTAAGAACTCTGGTCCTACAAGAGCCTTCCTAGCTAGCAAAAAAAATGGGATTGGCTGCATATAGATGGTACCCTTCCCCCCCCCCCCCGCTGCCCCCTCCAAGTTGCAGCTGTGCTGTTGTCGTGGCTGACCCAGAACACAATGTGCTGGATTTCAAGTTGAGCGTGGCAGGCTGAAAGAATGGGGTCACTGTGTTTCAGCGAAATAGCCGCCCCATTTAGCAGCTGTTTTGTGATTTTAGATGACGACTTCCAGCTCATACAAAGAAACTTCATGGATAAATACTACCAAGAGTTTGATGACACAGAGGAGAATAAACTGGCCTACACACCTATCTTTAATGAATACGTAAGTTTGTCGTCTTTTTTTTTTGTCTACACAGATAAGATTTTCTAGAGGCTGAATTACTAATTGGCTTGTTTATAAAAGTTTGAACTGGGCAAGAATGTGCAGGGTCTACTGGCTTCACTCACAAAGAAATGTGTGACTGTAGAACTGTGATGGCGAACCTATGGCACAGGTGCCATAGGTGGCACGCCGAACCCTCTCTGTGGGCACGCGCGCTGTCGCTCCAGTCCTAGGCCTTCAGCTGGGCTTTATAAAACCTTTTTCGCTTTAGGCCTCCGCCGCCGTGTGCAAAAAATAATTACAGTAATAACCTAATTATCAGATAACTACCTTTAATAGCAAATTCAGGAAGCAGGAGGTTTACTTTTGCCATAGATCCATCAAAGGTCAGCTGTAAGAACTAGTAATTGTTAGTTGCACTCTCAATTATCCCTGGGTTACCTTTGGTTTTTTTGTTGTTGGGTCCCGAAGCATAGATCCTTGACATTGCGTTTGTAAAGTCTGTACAACCCCTTTGTGCTGTCCCGCTCAGACACACAAACACATATACGTAACTCCCTTCACCCAAAACCCCAGAACTGTCCCAATTACATCCAGCCCCAGGCAGACCAATGTTAGTCCCCAGAGCAACAGCACTTAGACTTATATACCGCTTCACAGAGCTTTACAGCCCTTTCTAAGTTGTTTACAGAGTTATTGCCCCCAACAACAATCTGGGTCCTCATTTTGCTGACCTCAAAAGGATGAGTCAGCCTTGAGCCAACCTTGAGCCGGTGAGATTCGAACTGCTGGCAGCCCGCAATCAGCAGAGGTAGCTGCAGTACTGCAGTTCTAACCACTGTGCCACCCCGGCAATGGCCCATGAGTCCACAAAGCGCTTGAAAGTTTCCCAATCAAAATAAACCCATCAGGCAAAAATTAAATTCCACATTACAAAAGGCTTCACAGGGCAGGATCCTAGTCAAGGCAGCGTGTCAATCCAAAGCAAAGGCAAGAATCACAACGGCCAGAAAACGCACCGCTAGGAAATGAACGCATTGTTCCAAACATCACTTCCCTCTCGTGGTACCCCCAAACACTTGACAATCGGTTGGGGTTACTTTCTGAGGAACAACAATTCCTCCTCAAATTCAAGTGGCCCCCAAACCCTCATGGAAGTTAGAAAGCCACAAAACTGTAGCTATTCCAGCAAGCTGAGATGTTGTCATGTTCCCTGTTGCGATGCCTGCTTGTTTAATGCAATTTATGTTCCCTGGGGCAGTGGCCCCCAACCTTTTGGGCACCGGGGAGAGGTTTTTCCGCGGACCGGAGGGGCTGTGGTTTTGCGTGCCGCCTGCATTCCATGGATGGGGCTTCGCTTGTTTGCACGGCCCAGTTGCTGCATGCCGCGGCCCGGTTCTGGTCCACGGACTGGGGGTTGGGGACCCCTGTACTGGGGTTCAAGCAAAGCAATTGTTTCTATAGCAGCGTTTCTCAACCGTGGCCATTTGCAGATGGGTGGGACTTCAGTTCCCAGGATTCCCCAGCCGGGGAGTTGAAGTCCACATATTTTCAAGTGGCCATGGTTGAGAAACACTGTTCTACAGTGTCTGTTGTAATGATTTTAACCTGGTTTACGGCTGCCACAATTGGAGCAGCACAGAAAAGGGAAGAAGAAGCAAATAAATATTTTTTTTTCTAATTTTAGATCTGCTTAGTGGAAAAATACATTGAAGCCAAACTCTTGGACAGGATTCCTGGTTTCAACATGTCTGCCTTCACCTTGTCCTTGCAGTAAGTCGGCTTGCTGTCTTTTCTCGGTGTTTCGGGTTGGTTGAGTTTTTTCTGTTCTCTGAAGTCACTCGGAGGCCACGAGGCGGGCGCCCCGATAGTGGGAGAACTTGCTTCCTCTTAGTCCTTTCTATCCCCTTTCGAATCTTGTAGAAGTGAGGTGCTGGGCTTCAAGGCCTATGAGCCTGGGGGTATTTTGGGGGTGCCACCATGTAATCACTTTAATTTCTTTTTTCCCATGTGGGGGCCCAGTGAAATAATAGCAGGACCTCTCTTGCCTACACAGGGACAAATGGATTACAGGTAGTTCTCAACTTAGACCCATTTGTTTAAAGACCATTTAAAAGTTACAACGGCCCTGGCGAAAAAATGGACTTAGGGCTGTTTTTCAATGGTCGTTGAGGCATGCCCCTGGCCACTGTATCAACATTCTGACGCTTGGCAACTGGCCTAGATTGATGACACTTGCAGTGTCCCAGGGGTGACCTTTCGTGACCTTCTGACAAACAAAGTCAGTTTAGAAGCCAGATTCCCTTGCCACAAGAAAGGTCGCAAAATGGGGCAAAACTCACCCAACAACTGTCTCGCTTAGCAATGGAAATTTTGGGCTCAGTTGTGGTCGTAAATCGAGGGCTACCTACATTGGAATCTCTTGTCTTTTTTGCTCCCTAGACCAGGGGTAGGCAACCTTGGCTCTTTTATGACTTGTGGACTTCAACTCCCAGAATTCCTGAGCCAGCATGGCTCAGTTTGGAAACCTCTCCCTTCCCCTTATCCTTCGGATAAGCTTCCACCCATTGCTTCGGGTTCCACCCTCAGGTGCTTTGGAGATAAATCCATGCCCTCTTCCCTGTGGCAATCCCCAAGTATGAGGAGATGCCATCGTGTCACCCCTAGTCCTTCTTTTTGGTAAACTAGACCAGAGGTGGGGAACCCTGGCTCTTTTATGACTCGTGGACTTTCAACTCCCAGAATTCTTGAGCCAGCCTGGCTCAGCTCGGAAACCTCTCCCTTTCCCCTCAGCGTGGCTGGCTCAGGAATTCTGGGAGTTGAAGTCCACGAGTCATAAAAGAGCCAAGGTTGCCTACCCCTGGCCTAGAACTTCATCCTGTAGTTACTTTTCAGATCTAATAGCAAAATAATGGCAGAGGCGTTTTGGAGAGAAGAAATTGCAGTTATGGGGAGAAGAAGCTGCAAGTCCGTGGGTGGGGAGAGTCTGCAGCAGCCAGAGACGCTCCATTCACTTCTTAAAACGTTCCCCAGACCCTTAGCAGGTGCCATCTAACAGCTGGCTAGTTCCCTAATCCTTCTCTCTAAGTAGGGGATTGCATTTCCTAAGCCCCACGTGGACTTGTCTACCTGCTCCTACTTCAGAGACTCCCACCAGCAGAGCTGCATTAAGGGATCGACCAAAGCAGCAATTCCTTATTTCCCAACTCAGGATTGCTCGGCACCGAATGTAGTGATGAAGGAACAATTTCAAGCCATAACCCTCAAGCGGGGATCCCATTTCACACTGAGAGTTGAGCTTAATGCAATTTGCCGACGACTTTGGTGCCACATTCTCCCTTGGAGAAGTGTGAAGGAAATTGGCAGCTGTTCCTCTGATGACGGCTGCTTGTCATCCCTTTTTAGATTAGATCAAAGCAAATGTCAGTGTTTTCATTTTGATTTATGAAATTCCCTCTGTTTTGCCTTATTTTTTTTTTTGTTTGGTTTGGTTTTTCTGTGGGTGTGGCCTTTTCCCCTATTCTCTACTTCTTCATTATAGTAATGACATAATTCTTAAGATTCTATAGCAGGCATGTCAAACTCGCGACGTCACGTGACGTCACGCGACGTATCGGAACTTTTTCCCATTGCCGAAAATGGGATGGGCGCGGTTTCTCCGTGACGCTCCGGCCTGTGGGCTGGCAGTTTGACACCCCTGTTCTACAGTATAGTAATTCTTCAGGGATTGTAATCCTGTCATTTTCTGCACAATCACTTTTATGCGAGGGGTAACAGGTAGAGCACTAGAGGGGTAACAGGTAGCACTAGAGCAGGGCTCTTCAAACGTGGCCCTTTTATGACTTGTGGACTTCAACTCCCAGAATTCCTCAGTCAGGCACGCGTGGGCCAAGTTTGAAGAGCCCTGCTTAAGAGTCTCCTGCTTAGCAACCACTCCAGGTTACAGTGGCGTGGGGAAAAATAACTTTATGACTGGTCCTCACCCCTATGACCATTGCAGCATCCTGCAGTCATGTGATCGCCATTTGCCAGCTTCACACCTGGCTTAGGACAAGCAGAGCAAGTGGAGAAGCTGTCAGTGAAATGGCAAGTCACGGCCACGGGATGTTTCCCTTAACAATTGTGGCCCTCTTCAGCCAAGTTGCCAGTCCCAACCGTGGCCATTCAGCGAGGACCACCTGTAGCGTTTTCCTCTTCACCGCTCCGGAGCAGATTTTGCACTCCTTTAAAATCTGAAAATACCTGTCCACGTTAGATAACCTTATCCGAATCCCTCATTTGCAGGCAGCACAAGGATGAAATAGCTGGAGACATTTTTGACATGCTTCTCACATTTACTGACTTTCTGGCCTTTAAAGAGATGTTCCTGGATTATCGAGCTGTAAGTATTTTAAAAGTGAGCTGGCGGTGAGTGCGGAACACCGGTATGCCGGTCCCTCTGACCCGGGATCATGTTTTCCCATTAACAGTGGTTCTCAAGGGTGATGGGAAGAAAAAGAGCAGGCAGACGTACAGGGAGCCAGTGATTTGCTCATGATCCCTTAGAATCCTCTCTGATCCCTTCCAGCTTGCCCCTCAACAGTGTCCCACCACTGAAATCCTTGCTTTTCTGCGTTTTTACAGGCGGGGTTAGAGTGTGGTGGGATTTCCAGTCCAGCGCTCTGCAGACAGTAAAAGCCCAGTATTTGTAAATTGCTTTCCTTTTTTCATCTGCCGCTCTCTTCTGTAGAAATGCTTTCGAACTGAAGTGTTTTTGTGTCTCGCTGTAGGAGAAAGAAGGACGAGGCCTGGATCTGAGTGCCGGGTTGGTGGTCACCCCTTTAAGCAAGCCCTCAAGGTCGCCCCCCCAGAACAGCCTGTGGCATTAGTCTTTGGCTCCAGAGGAAGGCTGCCTCCCTTGGGACGTCCCAAATAGGAAAGAGAGGAATGAAAGTTCTCAGCGGGCATGATCTTCTCTTCAGCTCCTCGTTTGGATGGTCCCCCACCACCTTCTCTCCATCCCAGCACTTGGACTTGCTGTTTCCACCCAACTGGATTTTACGTGGTGGAGATCAATAAGTGCAATCATTTCTCTGAGGACATCCTAGCACTATCTCTCTGTCTGTCTGTCTGTCTCTATCTCTCTGTTTCTGTCTCTCTCTCTTACTCTCTCTTTGTGGGAGGTCATGGAAGACTAGGGTTGGGAGTGAAGGTCTCTATAGCCCCCTCCCCCCCCCCGAGTTTCACAACCACAGGGTCTCTGGCAAATTGTCTTCGTGTGGGCTGTGAATGAAACACGTTGACTGGACAGATAGGTAGTATGCATCGGGGTGCTTTTTGTCTGTGTTTTGACGCAAATGTGTTTTTTTTTTGTATATGTAGCATGAAAACGGTACAGCGGTGTTCTCTACTGGTGGTGAACTTGAGTCCTTCTCCAGTAATCAGACTCTTTTTCCCCCCCTTCACTTCAGGGCTTTCACCCCTTACCTCACAGGTCATGATATTTTTGAAATGTACATTTCACATTTTTTAGGAAAGCTACCATGCAGGGTCCGTGCTGTGTAATATAAGGATACAGCCACCTCCTACAACGAACCTAGCTATTAAGGACTTCCCACAAGGTCTTTGGGAATATTTCTGCTTCCTTCAGTCAAATTCTTGTTCACAAGAGTCTTGCTGCCCTCCATATTGAGCCAAATCAGCTGATCCAAGTGCCAGTGAGGTGAATTGTCCACTCACCGCTAGCTCCTCGTCCAAATTACCTTGGACCCCCTGCATACCTTCGTCCTTCTCCTGCTGGGAAGCATGGAGCAGTTGTAGCCATCTTGAGTGCAATCCAGCAGGAGGATCAGCCATGATCAGTAGGCAGCTGTTCTTTACGCCCTCACTTGCCAGGGACCTGCAGCCCCTTGATGGGGCTGAAAGATGTTTTCTAGGCCCCCTTGGGTAGGGGAGAGCTTCTGCGGTACAGAATCGGCAGCCCCTCGCAGAGAATGTTTTCAGGCAGGAGAGAGTAGAGAGAACATGGTGCTTCTAATAAGCAATTACAATATTTACAGTTGCTGCAGTGTTTTCCTTGTAATTTTTTTTTCCCTGTAACATTCTCAGCCTGAAAGTTAGCCTCCGGCGGCATTTTCGAGATCTTTATCCGGAAGCACGTTCTGCTTTGCAAAAGATATTTTCTTTTAACTTTTCAGCCAAGAGTATTCATCCTTTCAGGTTCTTGCATACGGAAGCTCAAAATGTAAAGGTATTGAGCATTACCAAGATTGAATTGTGCAGGTGATACGTTAACAAACAGGCCTAGTCAAGCATGTTGGAAATATAATCAGTATTTACTTGTTCGCTTTTTTTTTCAAAAGTCCCAATCTCTCCATCAGTACAATCAGTACTTGGATAACGAGGATAAGGCCGCAGGATCACATCCAGAATTTCTCTTTCCCCTTTGCCCTAATTGCCAATTTAATTGTGAAGGCACAATGTTTCGGCATCCCAGGAGCCAGAGCTGCATCAGGAAGAGCGATAAGGGAAATGTACGTTTGTTTTCCCTAGCCGAAATTGCATTTCAGATGCATTAGGTACTTGGATAACAGATGGGCTAGGCTAAGGTTGAACCATAAGTCAACACAGCCGGGGACACCATCTTGGAAAGGCTGAGTTAAGGGTGCTGGATTCACATGGCTGTAGACTAAGTGTGTTTTTTTGAAGATACTCCCTGTAGTACAGAATAGGCTTCGGAAGTCCTTGGAGCATTGCATCGAAAACGTTCTGGAAACTTCTGCCTTCCAGAGTCTCATGCCAGCACCCATGGTGGTATGTGAACACTTGTATTTCACTTGTTTCGTGCTAACAATAAAATCTGTGTGCTTGATAAAAGATATCCTGTGGAGTGTGGCAAATAAATTATTCTGCCAGGTTAAAGATGACCCTCTGTGTGCAGATAAAAAACGATGGGGCTTTTTGAAACAAACAAACAAAAAACTTTTAAAGTGATTTATTCAATGTCTCTTGCCATTTGATACGCCCTTCTTCATATCCCCTTCCCCAAATTCCTGACCTTACAAATTAAGCATGTGGGTCTCTGTTTTGATTCTGCTCTGTGCTTTGACTCCGAAGTAGCTCCTCTGAGTCTCGTATTCTGTGAGCTGCTTAAATTGTCAAAGGTGACGAAAGTTAACGGGGAAACTTATCAAGGAGAAAACCAATTTAGAAGCTGAAATTTCCTGACAGTGAGAACAATTAACCAGGGGAACGGCTTGCCTCCAGAAGTTGTGGGTGCTCCATCACGGGAAGTTTTCAAGAAGAGACTGGACAGTGTTTGTCCGAAATGGTCTGGGGTCTCCTGCTTGAACAGGGAGTTGGACTAGAAGACCTCCAAGGTCCCTTCCAGCTCTCTGTTATTCTGTTAAAGAAATATCTTATTCCCCCCCAAAATAAGACCCAACTGGAAAATAAGCCCTAGCATGATTTTTCAGGATGCTTGTAATATAAGCCCCATGCCAAAAATAAGTCCCAGTTAAGATCATCAGCCGGACAGACACATTTAGTACCCTATTTCCCCCCAAATAAGACCTAACCAAGAAAGAAAGCCCTAATGTGTCTTTTGGAGCAAAAATTAATATAAGACCCGGTCTTATTTTCAGAGGAACACGGGTACCTGGGAGAGCAAAACACGGCTGTTCTCCATAGCTTGTGTTGTGGCCCCGACCCCCGCGCCTGTCCTGACTGAGGAAGAGGACTCTGAGGATGATGGGGAGGGGCTGGCAAGGCCTCCCTCTCCGGGGCCCTCCTCTCTGGCAAGGCCGTCTCCATCTGAAGGCTGAGAGGAGCAGCCTGGGAGTAGCCAAGCTGGGAGGGAGCTTGAGCAGCTGCAGCAAATACAGTCTAGTGAAGATGACTCATGGCTAGACCCTCGAGAAAGACGCAGGGCCAAGCGTTTGCAGCAACGTAGGTTGAGTAGGAGGGCCAGGGAGTAGCTGAGTCATTGAGCCACACCCCATAAGGTACAAAAGGGGGTGTGGCTGCTCTCAGAACTTTGTGACGAACATTAGTTTAAACAACTTCTGGTCACATCTTTGGAACTCTGCTTCTTGTTTGAAACCCTGGTCTGAATTCTTGGCAACACTTCTGTACATCTGCTTCTGGACTGTTTGTTTGGAGTTATCTCATTTCAGCTGAGGTAACAAGCCTATTTTGCTGCCAAGGCCTTATCAGAAGGCAATTAACTAAAGCCTGTAGAATTAACTCTTGCTAGTCGTGCCTGCTTGTCTGTTTGTTTGTACTCCGGGAGGGGGGAACAGAACAGCTTGTTTGTTCTGTTTCCACAGCAGATGGTGGAGGTGGCTGCTGATATTCCCCTGGGACCTGAGGTGGAATTAATGAAGGAAAGAGGTGTGGAAGCCAGAGAGCAAGCTCATAATTCAGCTTCCTAGAATTTTAAACGTCCCCTCCAGCCACCCCAAGGATATTGCTTCTGGCCCGGTAGTGCCTGGAAAGCAAATTATTTTTCACCCAGATAGAAGATTCTTCAGGAAGGAATGACAAACTGTAATAGATAACTTCAACAGTTACATGTCCTGGTATGCTTGAAACTCATTAACTCATTAGTTACTCAGCCTCTATTCTGCCTTCTGAAATTTTACTGGACTTCTGCTGTCCTTTTTATTTCTGGAGGTGGGAAAAACTGAAAACGCTGTTTGTCCAACTAGCCAGAAGAAAAACAGAATGACTTCGGCTCTCTCATTTCATACTAAGTCAGTATTGTTAGAGATTTGCAGGGTATATTTTACACACTCCTACCTTGGAAGCTTAGATCAGGGGTGTCCAACCTTGTTGACTTTTAAGACTAGTGGACTTCCAACTCCCAGAATTCCCTAGCCAGCATTGGGGAATTCTGGGAGTTGAAGTCTACAAGCCTTAAAGTTGCCAAGGTTGGACATTCTGACCTAGACCATACCTGGTGCTATCTAAACCTTTAATATCGAAGGGAGGGACTTTCCACATGGATTCTGTGTGCACCTTTCCCAAGCAAATTATATTCTGAAGAACCCTCCTTTTGACAAATGAGAACAAGGCAGGTGGTCTTTTAAAAATGTATTTAAAACGTGTGGGTTGTTTTTTTTTAGAAATAAAACATTTGTTGGGTGCATCACCAGAGGCATTTCTGTTAAACAAAATGGAATTAATGATTAAACATTATTTACAAGTGGTAGCTGCAAGCAGTGAGCCTATGGTAGGTTTCAGTATTCTTAGCTCTGGTGAGAAATGCCTGGCCATCTCTAGACACATGCAAACCTCTGGATTACTTCACACATCTTTGCTGCACTCCTCTGCAAACATCACAGCAGGGGTGTCCAATTTGGGAAACTTCAACTCCTGGAATTCTGTAGATCTGTGGACTTCAGCTCCTAGAAATTGTAATGCCGGGGTGTCCAACTCTGGCAGTTTTAAGACTTGTGGACTTTTAACTCCCAGAATTCCCTAGCCAGCTGGCTGGGGAATTCTGGGAGTTGAGGTCCACAAGTCTTAAAATTGCCAAGGTTGGACACTCCTGCATTAGCGAGAAGAGCCAAGTTACCTTAAGACAGCTGTTCCACCTGTGCATCTGAATGGGCCAATGAAGGCACGCCAGTAACAGGCCTGAGAAATGCCCATTTAAATGAGAATCTGCATAATTTCCACCCAGGGCTATTCCGGCTTTGCTCTGACACTATGCCAATCAATATTAGTAATCCCAATCGTTTAGCCAAGAGACACGAAAGGCTGTTTTGTGTGTGCCCTTCCACGCCACTGTAACGCTCAGCTAAAGTGGTCACCTCGTCTTTGCCACGGGGGAATAATAAGGTTGAAAGTTAGCATTAGGCACTTTGAAAGGTCTAGCTCTGGGGTTAGGAACAAACCAGGAATCATGAAAACCAGCAGGAGGCTGCTTATCTCATCCAGGCCTTAGTCACTCTGTCCAGGATGCTGGTTTAGCGCACAGGAGAGGGAGGTGAGGCCGGTGATCAGATTAGCTCTGTTGAAGCTGTGATGGGACATTTAGTTTCCAAGCCAGGCCACGTCTGGAAGAGAAGGGACAGAAGCCGCAGTAGCCACAATCTCCGCCCACAAGCCATCCAGCGTTGATTCAGAAGGATCCCGAGTTCTTTAGGCATGATTGGAGATGCTACCTTGAATGGTGGCTGCATTGCTTCCATAGCCCCTCCAGGCTCGGATGCTGAGGCAGGAACTGACCCCGTAGCCGATCATCACCAGGCAGGCAAAGAACTGGGAAAGACAAGCAGTGAACAAATTAAAGCTACAAAGCCAACAGAAGAGGGAGGGGGCTGCAGGTCCACCTGGATCTCGAGTCCATTTCCAAGCGATCTGGAACTTCAAACCTGACAGAGAAGGAAGTCTTAAGACTACAGATAGTCCTCGGCTTACAGCAGTTCATTTGGCAACTGTTCAAAGTTACAACAGCACTGAACAAAGTGACTTACGACCCTTTTTTCACCATAATTTTGGCAGCATCCCCCTTGGTCATGTGATCAAAATTCAGAGGTTTGGCAGCTGACTCATATTTGTGGCGGTTGCGTGTCCCGGGGTCACGTGATCACCTTTTGCGACCACCTGACCAGCAAAGTCAATGGAGAAAGCCAGATTCACTTAACAACCGGGTTGCTAATTTAATAACTTCGGCGATTCACTTAAGAACTGGGGCAAGAAAGGTTGTAAAATGGGGCAAAACTCACTTAACAAAAGTCTCATTTAACAGACATTTCCGGCTCGTAAGCCGAGGACTACCTGTACTTGGCAAAGGCAGAGACTTTTGATTCTTCCCACTGACTCTACATAAGCTGCCCAACAGCCCGTTCAGCTGAAGACAGTGAAAATATTTCAATTGTAAGAGGAGACAATACTGGAGTTTCTTCTAGATTTTCACAGTAAACAATCGCACAATTCACTATTCAGTTCAAAATGCAAATACGGTCGCGCAGGAGCGGAGAAACTGAAAAACAGTATCAGTAAAAAACAAATCACTCTTGGGTTGTGATCTCTGTTATTCAGACATCATAAAACCCATCAAAAATCCCTGCCCCATCAAAGCAAAATTTGGCAGGGGGGCGGGGGGAGGTGATGGTAACTTTTCCGGAAGCAAACGATGCTAAAGTTCATTTCACCCAAGACAAGCTGTTTCAAGAGCTGCTTCTCTCCATCTGGCCCCTTTCAGATGGGTTGGCCAATGACCAACTGGGGGGGGGGGAAGGGGGGGTCCAGGACCCACAGATGGTGCCAGGTTGAGGACAGCCTGATTTAGACGCTGGTGACTGACATTTGAGTACAAGCTTGCATCTTGGAAAGCAAAGGGCGCTCTGATGCGTGATGTAGCTCTCAGCTGCTGCTTCATTCATGAATGGAGATGAGCTCACTGCTGGCATAACAAGACTTGGGGCTTAAATAGCCAGCCCCGTTTTAGAGAAAAAGCACGCTACGTGATAAGGGAAAGAGGACTAGGAGAACAAGAAAGATGGGCGAAATCGTCGTATTTCGTATCATCATATGAGAAATCATATCATTATACAGTTCTGCAGAGGAATTATTGAGTCTGTCATTTGCACCTCAATAACTGTCTGGTTTGTCACTGCAACCAAGCAGGGCAGGTACAGACTTCAAGGGATAGTTAGGACTGCAGAAAAAAAAGCCATTTGCAACCAGCCTGCCTTCCATTGAGGACCTGCGTACTGCACAGGCCAGAAAGAGGGCTGAGAAAATATCTACAGACCCCTCACATCCTGGACACAGACTATTTCAACTTCTCTCCTCTGGACGCCATTATAGGACATTGCATGCCAAAACAAGTAGACATAAAGACAGTCCCCCCCCCCCCCGGTGCCATCACACAGCTGAACACCTAATTCTTACAGCACCATCTTAGGCCTACAGATATTTACCCACGTAGTAAGGCTGTATTGCAATTATCCTTCTCATATCTCATCTTCTTACCTTTCCTACTATCTTCTCCTATTGGTAGCTTATGATTTATCACTTGTTGCTTGTATCTTACAATTAATGATTGTAACTACAATTTATGATCTATGACCTATCATTTTGTTATTTGTATGTACACTGAGAGCTCGTGCACTGGAGACAAATTCCTTGTATGTCCAATCACACTTGGCCAATAAAGCCTATTCTATTCTATTCTATTCTATTCTATTCTATTCTATTCTATTCTATTCTATTCTATTCTATTCTATTCTATTCTATTCTATTCTATTCTATTCTATTCTATTCTATTCTATTCTATTCTATTCTATTCTATTCTATTCTATTCTATCCTATCCTATCCTATCCTATCCTATCCTATCCTATCCTATTCTATTCTATTCCCTGTATAAAGCAGGAGAAAACATGATAGATTTGTTAATGAAGATGACAACACTTGCTGAATTTACACCATTCTATCCTATTTTCCAGATTCTATTCTATTCTATTCTATTCTATTCTATTCTATTCTATTCTATTCTATTCTATTCTATTCTATTCTATTCTATTCTATTCTCCTATCCTATCCTATCCTATCCTATCCTATCCTATCCTATCCTATCCTATCCTATCCTATACTATACTATACTATACTATACTATACTATACTATACTATACTATACTATACTATACTATACTATACTATACTATACTATACTATACTATACTATACTATACTATACTATTTTCCAGGTTCTATTCTATTCTATTCTATTCTATTCTATTCTATTCTATTCTATTCTATTCTATTCTATTCTATTCTATTCTATTCTATTCTATTCTATTCTATTCTATTGTCTTTCTATCCTATCCTACCCTATTTTCCAGATTCTATTCTATTCTGTTCTGTTCTGTTCTGTTCTGCTCTGCTCTGCTCTGCTCTGCTCTGCTCTGATTGAGGAGAGGGACAGAAGCTCAGCTCCATTTGGAAAGGGGGGAATGAAAACTTGATGGGACTGGCAGCTGCCCCATGGCCCAGCCTGAAGAAATAACATGGCTTACTGGTTACCTACCGAGGCTGCAGCCCTTTTGTTGTAGTCCGGGGAATGGGGCCAGGAGTATGGTTCAACCGATGCAGCGCTGGTTATGAAGGCTGTTGCATACATGATGGCGGCTGAGACATTTAACACCACAAGCTGGGGAAAAGAAGAGAGAGCCATGGGATTCAGATGTGAAAATCTCTTTTAAGATTCTGGACTGGGTCTTGGCAGGATCTCAAACCAAGTTTAGCCTTCTTGGCCCCCGTTTCTTTTACCTTTTTTAATTATTTTATTTGCAACGTTAAAAATACAAACTCCAAAAAGAAAGAAAAAAATACAAAAATGTAACTAAACAAGACATAAAATAAAAATATAATGCATACAAAAGAGAAAGAAAAAAATGCACATAAATTCCCCCGCCCAGTTGAATACTGATAAATACATTTCCAAAATAGCAGTTTCCCACCCCACTTGCAAAACAGGCATACAGTTTATGTTTACAATTCTATTTACTCAATCAATTCGCGCTCTCCCCTTCCTTTTTGATAAAAAATAGATTGTTCTGACAAATTGGCTTCCTTCTTCATCTCCCTCCCATCTAAGCCAACATGCTACTTTTGGGGAAGAGGCAAAAACTTTGCTTTGATTGTACAGACACTCGCCAGTGGAGACTCACCCTGGGAGGGTTTGCTTTAACCTGTAGGAAATCTTCCTTCTCAAAGAGAGAGGAAACAGGCATTATAGGAGATATTAAGAGGCAGATTCATTTTCAGATTAGTGAAGGCCCTTTTGGGTCGCTTCTGCCACACATAGAGAAGATGTAAATAAAATACAGGACAAGGAATAGAATAGAATAGAATAGAATAGAATAGAATAGAATAGAATAGAATAGAATAGAATAGAATAGAATAGAATAGAATATAGAATAGAATAGAATAGAATAGAATATGGATGGGATGGAATAGAATATGGATGGGATGGAATGGAATGGAATGGAATGGAATGGAATGGAATGGAATGGAATGGAATGGAATGGAATAGAATAGAATAGAATAGAATAGAATAGAATAGAATAGAATAGAATAGAATAGAATAGAATAGAATAGAATAGAATAGAATAGAATAGAATAGAATAGAATAGAATAGAATAGAATAGAGTAGGGTAGGGTAGGGTAGGGTAGGGTAGGGTAGGGTACTGTAGAATAGAATAAAGAGTAGAGTCGAGCAGAGCAAAGCAGAGCAGAGTACAGTAGAATAGAATAGAATAGAATAGAATAGAATAGAATAGAATAGAATAGAATAGAATAGAATAGAATAGAATAGAATAGAATAGAATAGAATAGAGTAGAGTAGAGTAGAGTAGAGTAGAGTAGAGTAGAGTAGAGTAGAGTAGAGTACGATAGGGTAGGGTATGGTATGGTAGGGTAGAGTACTGTAGAATAGAGTAGAGTAGAGTAGAGTAGAGTAGAGTAGAGTAGAGTAGAGTAGAAGCTGGATGGGACCTTGGAGGTCTTCTAGTCCAGCCCCCTGCTCAAGCAGGAGAACCTATGCAATCTCAGATAGGAGATAGTCTTGAAAACTGGAATACTGATCCTGACAAAGAGAATACTTTAGTCCACAGATGTACTGTATAAGGCAAATCATATTTTAGTGCTGACTGACAAGGAAAGCAAATGCAGAAGATGGACAATGGAATGAGATGCAGCTATTCATCTTATTTTCCAAGGCATGAGACCTGGAGCCACTGAACGTGACACAGACGTGTGAAAGGGCGGTGCAATGCACATTAAGAGAGGAAAGGCAGCCCTTGGTTACCTCTCACTAAAACAGTCTCATCTTTTTCTGGGATCACCCAGCTGTTTGGGAAAAATTTCTGCAGCCAGGGAACCCTATGAGAAGATGAGACTGCTTTAATGAGTTGCAGGCAAGGCCCTTCGCTGGCGTTCCTGCAAATTCCATTTCTAGCTTTTTGACAGCGTGCACAACCCTAATGCTCCGGAGTGGTGCTTTCTTCCACAGTGTGCTGGTTTCCCATGACTGAAACACGATAGATGCGGTCATTCCCAGGAGCTCAGCTACCACTCAAAGAAACAACATCTGGATCACTGACAGAATAACAGAGTTGGACGGGGCTTGGAAGTCTTCTAGTCCAACCCCTTGTTCTTCAGATAAGAACTGAGTTTGATTTGTAGACATACAAATCAAAATAAGTTTGTATCCGAAGAGCAAGGGGGCTGGACTAGAAGACTCCCAACTCTGTTATTGTGTATTCTGTAAGGCAGCCACGCAGAGATGATTGGTCACATATTTTCATAAAGGCCAAACGGCGTTGGCGTGGGGTGTTTTCTGGCTGAAACAGGCTTCCTTCTCTGACGTGCCTTGAGTCCACAGTCAGCGCTGCCCTTTCAGTTGAGGAAAGGATAACAAAAGTAGCACTCTTACTCTCCTGCACCCAGGGCGAGGCAACCAGAAATGAAGAGGCGGTGGTTGGTTACATTAGGACCAGTGGTGGGAATTCAGCCGGTTCGCACTACTTTGGCAGAACCGGTAGCTAATTTTTTGTCGCCCAGGCCCAGAACGGACTTCCGGAAGTGGCATCCGCACAGAGAACCGGTTGTTCACCTACCTGAATCCCACCACTGACTAGGACAGATGAGATGGGACTCTGAAGTGCTGGGGGAGAGGGCTCTAAGTTGGAGCTGCTGATGGGGATGTAACACGAGACCCAGTTCTCTGTTATGTAACAGAGACCCACTATTCTTCCTAGCTGGACCTCGTTAGGACAATTCTCTGTGTTGCAAGTGCCTAGGGCAGGGGTCAGCAACCTGAAACAGTGAAAGAGCCACTCAGAACCGGTTCCCTCACAAAAGGAAAAACTGGGAGCCGCAAAAAATGTGTGCGCATGTGTGTACATGCGCGCATGCGCAGAACAGGGTTTGACTGAAGAGTGGAGCCAAGGCGAGATATGCACCTACCCTGCATATTTGAATTGATTGAACTTTTTTAGTCCCACTTTTTTTTTTTGGACTGCACATGGCAGAGGACTGGGAGCCACAGGAGACGGCTGAAAGAGCCGCATGTGGCTCCGGAGCCGCGGGTTGCAGACCTGTGGCCTAGGGAGATTCTCAATCATCCAGATCGTGGTTGTCCCAAAGGTGCTTTTCCAAAGGCAAGTGGACTTTCTTGGGGGGTTTTTTTCCCCTTGAAAACATTTCACTTCTCATCCAAGAAGCCTCTTCAGTTCAGAAGCTTCCTGGATGAGAAGTGAAATGTTTTCAAGGAAAAACAAACAAACAAGGAGTCCAGTTGCCTTTTGAAAAGTACCTTTCGGACAACTGAGAGTTGGAAGAAAAAATAATGAATGCATGGTATGGTTACACTGTGAGAAAGCCGGATGCTTTTTCAGTGCAAGCCCAAAAAGATTCCTTGAGCAGGCCAAGGAATCACAATTAAATCCAAAATGCAACTCACGGCACAGCAAAATGTACAAAAATAAGTTTTGCCCCAATCCAGGCAGGTTAACTCGCAAGGAAGGGGGCTTATTACTAAAAATCTAAAAGCCAGGTTTCTCACAAGCATTTCTGGTTTGTGAACGTGGTGTGCAGTTCTTCCTTCATTGTACAGGTGTAGGGAGTGCACAACTGAAATAGTAACCACAAAAGAGCTGGCAATCTCCAGCCTACTGGTTTTATTTTATTGATTAAATGTACACGCTATCCAACTTACTATTAAGCGACTGATAAAATCTATCTTTTTGGATGATAGCAGCCAGACAAATATTACTCTGCCTAGTTAATCAAGCTAAGCTATCTCAAAAGCTCATGATAAAAATGCATTCCCTTGGTCATATGCCTTAGAGCAGAAGAAGAGGGGCATAAGTGAAGGCATGATTCATTTAGGGCAGGGGGTAGGCCACCTTGGCTCTTTTATGACTCGTGGACTTCAACTCCCAGAATTCCTGAGCCAGCATGGCTCAGCTTGGAAATCTCTCCCTTTCCCCTCAGCGTGGCTGGCTCAGGAATTCTGGGAGTTGAAGTCCACGAGTCATGAAGGGGCCATAGTTCCCCCATGCTGGCTCAGGAATTCTGGGAGTTGAAGTCCACGAGTCATGAAGGGGCCTAGGCCTAGGCCAGGGGTAGGCAACCTTGGCTCTTTTATGACTCATGGACTTCAACTCCCAGAATTCCTGAGCCAGCCTGGCTCAGCATGGAAACCTCTCCCTTTCCCCTCAGCGTGGCTGGCTCAGGAATTCTGGGAGTTGAAGTCCACGAGTCATAAAAGAGCCAAGGTTGCCTACCCCTGATTTAGGGAATGACCAGGTCATAAACTTATTTCACCTCACTCAGTATTGGCTCTGTTTACCCAATTTATTTAAACAAGTTACTTAACTAGTGGCTGCACCTGCATCAAATATGAAGCTTTTATTGTGGCTAAGTGCGCCAGGCAAAGCCTATTTTGGTGAGGTCATGGTTGACAATACGATGCAAGTGCAGGAAAATGAATCAGGGCAGCAACTGAGTTCCACGCTTGGGGCACAATGCTCTTTGATCAGGAGCATCTCACAGGCTTCAGGGTGAGTCATTCTAGCTAGAGAAATCCAGGGATCTCTCCAGATGCCAGGAGTTTGCCGTTCTTCAAAGCTGAAGGGGCATTTCAGTTCTCAGCAGAGCTTCAAGAGAATGAGATCTTTTGAGAAAGATTTAAGACATGTGCAATTATTACGGATGCTCTCACAAGACGCCCCGTGATCACACGTAATTTAAGAGAAAGCAGAGGTGGACTCATTCTTCACCATTCTCTTTAGCCTTCTTTTCCCCCAGGGGTGTCAAACTCGCCACATCACGTGACGTGTCACAACGTGTCGTGACCATTTCCCCATTGCCGGAGCTGGGGCGCAGTTTCGGCATGACGCACCTGGCCCGCGGGCCAGCAGCTTGACACCCCTGTTTTACCCTATAGGTGGCCCTTGAGATGTAAGCAGAAATGGGACCAGAATCTCAGTTGTTAAGCAAAACGGTCATTGAGATGCTCACATGAATGCTTTGCTCAACAACCGCAAACCCAGCACTCACAGTTGTGGTCATTGAAGGATCCCTTAGGTTGTTAATTGGGCAGAGAGAAAGAGTTGTCAGCTGGGTTCATCTTCCCTCTGTGCACGGAAGAGAACTGCCATCCGGCAGGCTGCAGAAACGGACCTTGGATTCCGGGATGAGTTCTGTTTCTGCAGCCCGCCAGAGAAGTTCAGCTGCTCTCAGTGGGAGCTCTTCCAGCCAGCTCCCAGAGATGAGGGAGTCTTCTAGGCCAGGCAGCTGCAGCAACTTGCAACCTTTTCTGCCGGCTTCCCCATCGACTTTCTGGGGAAGCCAGCAGGAAAGTTTGCAAATGGCAATCACATGAATCATGGAGTACTTGGCAACCAATTGTTAACGTAAACTGTTAGGCACCCAGATCATATGGCTGCAGGAGGGAGTGCAACATTTTACAATGCCTAGAAGTGCTTCACGAGATGTAAAGCACCCTTTCTGAAGCCGCTGCCCCTTTGAATGGTTGTCATAAGTTGAGGACTACCTGTACATGACACTCTCTGATAGGGATGTGAAATATTCTGCCTCTTCTTTACTTCCCACTTTATTTTCCTCCTTTTGAAGGGACTGGGCCAAAAAAGCTAGAGTTTTCAGGTCTACTGCTACCTATAGTTATACGCAAGGTCTCAGGTGGGACCAGATATTCCCAGACCAAAGATTGCTTCTATGTAAACTTAAAATAACTACCTGGCTCAGGAACTTGAAAACAGACTTGAGCTTTTGGGGCAGCATTTCACCTCTCATGGTAGCCTACCAGAAGCATCTCAGAAGTCCACATATAGGAGATCAAGGTTGTCTTCCCATTCAGGCTCCTGGGCACCCAATACCTAGAGATGAACTCTTCCATGCCTGGAGGCAAGAGCCAAAAGCCACCAATAGACCTGTCCTTTAGACTTGAAGGCCATCAAGTATCCAATAATTTGTAAGAAACATGGAATTTAAATTCCCCAAAGCAGAAAGGTAAGGGACATCTTCTTACAGCCAGTAGGCAATCAACTTTTAGTGTAGCTTTATTCTCAGAAATAAAGATTTTAAGCTAACCAAGCCACATCGGAGACGTTTTAGCCAAGTCAAGATGAGGAGTCCAGGGTCAGGAGATCTGACACCGCACAAGCACCTCAAAGTTAACCCCACCATGTTACTATCACTCAGCAGTGAAAGGTCCTCCAGTCCAACTGAGCTGGTCAAAGGCCAACTGGGAGGAAGCTAAAACGACATATTCCCCTAGCCTTCCACACTCACCACAATAGGCCAAGGGATCATGTAGAGTTTCAACTGAAGCTGAAACAGATACATCACAAAGAGAATGACCGTCACCATCCAGAAGAAGATAGCTACAAACATCACCCAGCCA
Source organism: Vipera berus (assembly GCF_964194415.1). Classification (NCBI taxonomy): domain Eukaryota; kingdom Metazoa; phylum Chordata; class Lepidosauria; order Squamata; family Viperidae; genus Vipera; species Vipera berus. Next base: position 18,276,578 of record NC_138213.1, read on the forward strand.
TAGGATGGATAGGGTTGGTAGTACGTGTCGGCAATCAGGGCCCACACCAAGCAGCCCAGCACCTGTGAAAAGCACAAGAAAAAGAAGGTCACACTCATCCTGGGATCTGATCACTATCTTCTATAGCCTATATGCATTAATTATATATTAGTTACATATGCCGAAGGAGCCGCGCATCTCTTTAATTCTCACTGAAGGAGGCTGCCAAGCAATTGCTGAAACTCAGTGGGTCTCTGGGTATGTCTCGACTAACAAAGAGAAGGGCTAGGAGTGACATGAGTCACTCACTCCCTGAGTCCTTCAGGAGAAGGGCGGTATACAAATAAAATTATTATTATTATTATTATTATTATTATTATTATTATTATTATTATTATTATTATTATTATTATTATTATTGTTGTTGTTGTTGTTGTTGTTGTTGTTGTTGTTGTTGTTATTATTATTATAGCAGGGGGTTGGATTAGATGATCTCCAAGGTCCCTCCCAACTTTTATTATTGTTGTTGCTGTTGTTGTTGTTGTTGCTGCTGCTGCTGCTGTTATATTATCTTTATTGTCATTTTTTACTGTGAACACACTGGCCCACATTAAACATGAAATTCTGTTGCCTGTAGGCTGAAACAGGAAATAAGATTTGTCCCGTGTCTGGGACTAAGCAAGTGTGCAATCCAAAAAAATTTACACACACACACAGACACAGACACAGACACAGACACACACACACACACACACACACACACACACACACATATGTATGTATGTATGTATGTACAGTAGGTAGGTAGGTAGGTCTTGGCGTATTCAGGTCTTTTCCTGTGTAAGATAGTGTCTTGGCGACATTTCAGTTATACACACACACCTATGCCCATACATATATATATATATACACCTATCACCTGTGCCCATACATATATATACATATAGATATAAATCACTGTCCATTTTGAACACATAGAGGAAAGAGGAAACTTGAGAGTTCACAAGGTTGAGGCTCTGTGGAACAAAACTGTGGCTGAATCTGGATTTTCTGCTTCGGATAGCACGAAGCCCCCCCCCCCCCGTTCTTCCCAGAAGGTCACAAGGAAAACAGGTCATGGAGAGGATGTGCGGCGTCCCAGACAATCCTGCGGTCCCAGCTCAAGCATCTCTTATATGCCATGTCCTGGATGGAAGGGAGGGAGGGAACCGCCAATCATCTTTTCTGCCATCCACACCACCCTCTGCTCTCCAAACCACCTGACGTAATGGATGGCAGCTTATCAAAGAGAGAGAGATGCAAGCTAGAACTGAGGAGAAATTCCCTGACAGTGAGAACAACTAAGCAAAGGAACAGCTTGCTTCTAGAAGTCGTGGGTGCCCCATCGCTGGAGGTTTTCAAGAAAAGTGTCAACCATCCCACTCAGTCACCTGGCAAAGAAAGACCCCCGACCATTGGTTTTTGCCAGTGTATCCTTTACTCAGTGGTGGGATTCAAATACGTGAACAACCGGTTCTCTGTGTGGATGCCGCTTCCGGAATCTGGGCCCGGGCGACAAAAAATTAGCTACCGGTTCTGCCGAAGTGGTGCGACCTGGCTGAATCCCACCACTGACCAGAGGGTTGGACTAGAAGACCTCCAAGGTCTCCTACAGCCCTAGGATTCTATATTCTACAAAGCTCTTAGTTGCAGCCACGAGACAGCCACAGAGCTGCCAAAGAGACATTGTTTGATTCAACAGAAACCCTCTGATTTCCCCCAATTCTTTCGGCCTGGACAATGGTGTCCTTTCCTCCCCACCCCACCCCACCCCTCCATCAGCTCCCAGAACAGATGAAATACAAGCATTTCTTTTCTTTAAAAAGAAAAAGTCCATTTGTTTAGGAGCTGAAAAAGTACAGCATAAACACAGCTCTTGACTGAGCCAAGGTTCCCACAGTGGCGTAGCTCTGGATGAGAGGTTTTGTCCAGTAGAAAAAAGATTGGGTATCGTTTCATTTTTTTTCCAGAAAGGGGAAGAAAGAGGGAGATTTATTTTAGAATATTTGTTGCAGTTCCTCCCCCTAACCCCCACCCCCCACCCCCGCTTCCATTTTTGTGAAGAGCAAAACAAGAGGCAATCCACAAAAAAATAATTAGAGATAGTCTGAAGCAACATTTCTCAACCTTGGTGACTTGAAGATGGGTTGACTTCAACTCCCAGAAAATGGATGGAGGTCAGTTCCACCCATTTTCCAGGAGGAGGAGGAGGAGGAGGAGGAGGAGGAGGAGCAGCAGCAGCAGCAGCAGCAGCAGCAGCAGCAGCAGTAGCAGCACAATGGGGTCCTTGATGCTCTCTTATTTTCCTGCAGACCAGGGACCCCACAGTTACACTGCTGATTTGTGGTCTCTGAATTATTCACACGACCGCCACGATTTATGCTATTCTACAAACCAAGCCACGAGACTGCAGTTCGACGCAGGGGCTGTGGAGTGGGAGGCTGCCAAGAAAATCAGAGTCTGGGTAGCTTTAATGCCCTGTTCCCTAGATATCCCAGCAGCCATGAACTTCCTGCTCTGGGATGAGATCAAATTGTAGGTGTTGGCTAGGAATCCAACCAGGACTTTTCCGTAGAAGAACAATGATCGGATGGAGGCCAAACAAGCAAAATAAAGAAAATAACTTATCTGGGTATTAGCCTCATTCCCAGGGTTCTAATTATGGTCTATCAGGAGTCTTTGATGGAAAAACAGACCAGCGATATTAAATATAGCCTCTAGACCAGGGCTGTCCAAACCCGGCAACTTTAACACTTGTGGACTTCAAGTCCCAGAATTCTAGGAGTTGAAGTCCACAGGTCTTAAAGATGCCACAGTTGGACACCCCTGATCTAGATTATATTCACCTCCAGCTCTGTGTTTATTAGGGCATCATGACTTTGGTGGGTCTAGACAAGATGTGGTTCCTGACTGCCCAACTGAAACTCCAAGTTGTTCTATGTATAGCACATTACAATGACACATGCACAACAAGACAGGCTTTGGGTCCTCTGGTTGCAATCATAATCTGGATTTTTTTTTATCCCCCCGCTCCCTTCCTTCCTCACTGGTATCCCCCCTCAAACTAATCTCTGAGTTTGTAGAAGTAAAAAAGTTGAGGCAGGAAATTCTCTTTTGTATTTTACCGTGCTGAAAAAAGGTTGGAAGTCACTTGTGGTTTTTTTTCCCTTTTTCCTTTATCCCTCACTCCTCCTCATCCTCCTCTTCCTTTCGTCCCACTTCCCATTTCCCTATTACCTTGATTTGCATGTCTATATTTTACGTTACTATAATATCTTAAGGGAACGTGGTGGCTCCGTGGGTTAGGATGCTGAGCTTGTCGATCAGATGGTCGGCAGTTTGGCGGGTCGAATCCCGAGTGCCGCGTAGCAGAGTGAGCGCCTGTTACTCGTCCCAGCTTCTGCCAACCTAGCAGTTCGAAAGCACGTAAAAATGCAAGTAGAAAAATAGGGACCACTCCGGTGGGAAGGTAACGGCGTTCCGTGCGCCTTTGGCGTCTAGTCATGCCGGCCACATGACCACAGAGACGTCCTCGGACAAGCGCTGGCTCTTCGGCTTTGAAACGGAGATGAGCACCGGCCCCTAGAGTCGGAAACGACTAGCATGCATGTGCGGGGGAACCTTTACCTTTACCTTTTTAATATCTTAATAAAAATGTATACTTAAAAAAAACCCTTTCCAACTCAAAGCATGATGGTGTGGTCTTTTGCAAAACATTCTGCCTTCAGCAAGGCCCACAAAAGGCCGATGTTAGGACAAGCTTGGAGATGTAAAAAAACCCACAAAAAACAGCTGTTTGTTTGTCTATGGAGATTCTCAGTCATCCGGGTCATGGTTATCCCAAAGGTGCTTTTTTTCACAAGGCAACTGGACTTACTTGTTTTTCTTTGAAGACGTTTCGCTTCTCCTCCAAGAAGCTTCTTCTTTCCTTCCATTCCTCACCATGCAGTCAGAGCTGAAGAAGCTTCTTGGAGGAGAAGCGAAAGGTCTTCAAAGAAAACCAAGGAAGTCCAGTTGCCTGGTGAAAAAAAGTATCTTTGGGACAGCTATTTGTTTGCTGGTTTAGAAAATGTATTTGCTGCCTACCTCATACTCAATAACTCTGGGCAGCTTACAACAGAACAACACTGGAAAACATTAACATTATCCACCATAAAAAAACACAGCGGATAAAAACATTAACAGTGTGAGAGCGATTTATGGTTAGCAGATTTTACTCAAATTAACCAAACTTTCATAGAACATAAAACACAGAATAACGAAATTGGAAGGGACCTTAGAGGTCCTCTAGTCTAACCCCCTGCACAAGCAGGAGACCCTATACCAGGGGTAGGCAACCTTGGCTCTTTTACGACTTGTGGACTTCAACTCCCAGAATTCCTGAGCCAGCCACGCTGAGGGGAAAGGGAGAGGTTTCCATGCTGAACCATGCTGGCTCAGGAATGCTGGGAGTTGAAGTCCACGAGTCATAAAAGAGCCAAGGTTGCCTACCCCTAGTGTAGACCATTCCAGACAAGTGGCTCTCCAGTCTCTTCTTAAAAGCCTCCAGTAATGGGGCACCCACAACTTCTGGAGGGAAGCTGTTCCACTGGTTAATTGTTCTCATTGTCAAGAAGTTTCTCCTTATGTCTAGGTTGGGTCTCTCTTTAATGCAGCGGTCCTCAACCTCGGCAACTTTACGACTTGTGGACTTCAACTCCCAGAATTCCTCAGCCAGCATGTTGTAAAGTTGCCAAGGTTGAAGACCCCTGCTTTAATGACATTCCACTGGTCGCTTCTTGTCCTGCCCTCAGGTGTTTGGTGCGAATCAATTGACTTTTTGCGCTTCACAGTTTGGTGAGAGCAAGTGGAAAGAAATTCATTTCCCATTCATGCTTCCCTTAAGGGCTAATCCTTGCTTGAAAGCTGCTGCGGCCTCTTCTCCTGGCCTGCTTGCTTTCAGGTTGACTTCTTTGTCTTTCCTCTTTCTTTCTTCTTGTAGCTTTTGTTCCCTCCGTGGATTATGATGAAACATTACGAGACATTGAAAGCCGAATAGTTCTTCCGTGAGAAATACAGGTTAGGAAACATCCAAGCAAGTGTGGATCAAGTAGCACGTTGAAAGAGGTTTCTGAATACAAGGAGGTAAATATGCAGCTAGTCCTCCATTTGTGACCATTTTTGAATAAAATGGCTTAAAGGCGAATGGGCACTCTACGGTCCGTAAAGGAGAACAGGTTTACAGGTTTACAGTTCATGAAGTCCTCGGCAAATTGCTACGCCACCACTCCATGGTCATATGGTCACATGTCAGCACATGTCCCAAAGGTCTTTTTCAGGGAGTGACTGGACTTCCTTGTTTTTCCTTTGAAGACGTTTCCCTTCTCATCCAAGAAGCTTCTTCAGCTCTAATTGGAGGGTGGGGAATGGAAGGATTCCTATTCCTTGCAGACAGCTGGTCGTTTGCCTTCTTTTAAAGAGTCCTTGTGGCCACGTGAAGGCTTATCAGTGTCCTCAGGGTCAGCTGAGTGGTGCAAATGGGTGTGGAGCCTTCTTGGAACTGCTGAAGGGACTGTCTTGTAGACTGGAGATAGAGGATGTCGTATCCCTCCCCCTCTGTTGAGAGAGGGCTGTTCAATTTTGACAATTTTGAGAGGCTTCTTGGATGGGAAACGAAAGTCCAGTTGCCTCGTGAAGAAGCACCTTTGGGATGTGTGTTCTCTGGTTCCCTAGAAAATCTGCGCGAAGCAACGCCAGATGTGATCGCCTGGCTAGCTGAACTGGATATAAAGTTAGGAGTCCACTTCCATACCTTCGTAGAAATTTTACTTAGAATTACGTAGTCTGTGTACACAGGCAGTCCTCGGCTGTTCGTATAGTGACTGTCTGAAGTTACAACGGCACTGGAAACAAGGGACTTCTGACTGTTTTACATACTTACGACCGTTGCAGCCATGCCCGTGGTCACGTGATTTACATTTGGATGCTTGGCAACTGACTCACATTTATGACGGTCGCAGCGTCCTGGAGTCCTGTGATCCCCTTTTGCGACCTTCTGCCAAGCCAAGTCAAGGGGAAAGCCGGATTCACTTAACAACCGTGTTACTAACTTAACAGCTGCAGTGATTCACTTCACAACTGTGGCAAGAAAAGTCATAAATTGGGGCAATAACTCACTTCACAAATTTCTTGCTTAGCAACATGAATTTTGGGCTCGATTGTGGCCGTAAGTCGAGGACTACCTGTATATGTTTACTTCTCTTCTGTCATGTTCTCATCACATGCTAAATAATAATAATAATAATAATAATAATAATAATAATAATAATAATAATAATAATAATAATAATAATAATAATAATAATAATAATAATAATGGACTGACAGCGAAAAGCAGGTACCTGTTACGCTCCGAAGTCTGATAAACTGAAAAGGATGTTCACAGCAGTGTAAATAAGTCGAATTTCTGTGGTGAGGTCATTACACAACCAAAGCACCATTTGTGTAATGAGGTCATCACACAGTTGGCAGCAACTCATACGAATGGTGTCATCTGGGTCGCTTGCACAACCATGCAGATGATGTCATCTGCACCAACTGTATGTAATGGTCTCATTGTGTGACTGGCTTAATTCCCAATTTAGTCTAGTTTGTGGTAAGTGCACTGTCCTGTAATCCATTAAATCAAGGCACCGATTGCAATTTATAGTATGGGTGTGTGCGGGCTTGAGTCCGTCTTCCATGGAGTTTTCTTGGCCATCTTTCCAGAAACAACTTTGCCTTGCCTTCTTCTACTTCCTCGGGCTGACACTTCCCCACCTGGCCAAGTCACACAACTTCATTACAGCCCTATTATTCTAGACCAGGGCTGTCCAAACCTTGGCAACTTCAAAGCTGTGGACCTCAGCTCTCAGAATTGCCCAATCAAATTCTGGAAGTTGAAGTCCACAAATCTTAAAGTCTTCAAGTTTGGAGACCCCTGTTACAGGATTAAAAGGTAATGGTTCCCTCGCACATGCGTGCTAGTCGTCTCCAACTCTAGGGGCCGGTGCTCATCTCCGTTTCAAAGCCGAAGAGCCAGCGCTTGTCTGAGGACGTCTCCGTGGTCATGTGGCCGGCATGACTAGACGCCAAAGGCGCACGGAACGCTGTCACCTTCCCACCATAGTGGTCCCTATTTTTCTACTTGCATTTTTTTCGTGCTTTCGAACTGCTAGGTTGGCAGAAGCTGGGACGAGTAACAGGTGCTCACTCTGTTACGCGGCGCTCGGGATTCGACCCGCCAAACTGCCGACCTTCTGATCGACAAGCTCAGCGTCCTAACCCACTGAGCCACCGCGTCCCTTTTTGTTACAGGATTATGAGAAGGTAAAAGGCATTTCTCTATCTACTTTCTTTCTCCACAAAGCAAAGGATCCAACTCAGCTAGAATCCCCCCAAAAAAACCATCTCAGAAGAACGGACAATCCAACTGCTGCTAGAAAACACCTCATCCCTTCCTGGGATACTGGTCCAACTTCTCTTGAGGTTTGAGGTTTATCTGTGTCCTTAGGGTCACCTGAGTAGTGCGAATAGGTGTGGATACGACATCCTCTATCTCCAGTCTACACCACAGTCCTTCCAGCAGTTCCAAGAAGGCTCCACACCCATTTGCACTACTTAGGGGATCTTGAACACACAGACAAACCTCCAAGTGGCCTCAACGACTCTCTAAAAGAAGGCAAATGACCAGCTATCTGAAAGGAGTATAAATCCTTTCATTCCCCACCCTCCAATCAGAGCTGAAGAAGCTTCTTGGATGAGAAGTGACATGTCTTCAAAGAAAAACAAGGAAGTCCAGTTGCCTCTTGAAAAAGCACCTTTGGTGTGACCTATATTATTTCAGATAAATGGTTGTCCAGTCTCTTCTTAAAAACTTTCAGTGTTGGAGCACTCCACAATTTCTGGAGGCAAGTCGTTCCACTGGTTAATTGTTCTGTCGGGAAATTTCTTTTTAGTTCTAGGTTGCTTCTCACCTTGACTAGTTTCCATCCAATCCTTCTTGTCCTGCCTTCTAGTGCTTTGGAAAATAAGCCGGCTCCCTCTTCTTTGTGGCAGCCCCTGAGATATCGGAACACTGCTATCATGTCCCCCCTCGTCCTTTTCTTCATTAAACTAGACATACCCAATTCCAGCAACTATTCTTTAGATGTTTTAGCCTCCAAGTCCCCCGATCATCTTTGTTGCTCTTCTTTGTACTCTTTCTGGAGTCTCAGCATCTTTTTTACATGGTGATGACCAAAACTGGATGCAGTATTCCAAGTGTGGCCTTACCAAGGCATTGTAAAGTGCCTTCACGTGATCTTGATTCCATCCCTTTAGCAGATGGAGGAGAGGATGTTGAGGTGGGGGTGGGCACCTTTGAAGCACCCACTCTCATGTCAAGGGTCTGGGGAGGCAACTGCCGCACGAAAGTGAATCAGCATCCAGAAATTCATGTAGGAATTTGCTTGAAAACATTTCCCAACTCTGCATACTGCACCATCAACTAACTAAAGGAGATGGATTAAACCAATACATAAAAGTATCCCCCAAACCAGGGGTAGGCAACCCTGGCTCTTTTACGACTCGTGGACTTCAACTCCCAGAATTCCTGAGACAGCCATCCTGAGGGGAAAGGGAGAGGTTTCCAAGCTGAGACATGCTGGCTCAGGAATTCTGGGAGTTGAAGTCCACAAGTCATGAAGGGGCCATAGTTCCCTATGCTGGCTCAGGAATTCTGGGAGTTGAAGTCCACGAGTCATAAAAGGGCCAAGTTTGCCTACCCCTGGTCTAGGCCAACCTTGGCATCTCTATGATTTGTGGACTTCAAGTCCCAGAATTCCTGAGTGAGCATGGCTCAGCTTGGAATCCTCTCCGCATGGCTGGCTCAGGAATTCTGGGAGTTGAAGTCCACCAGTCATAAAAGGGCCAAGGTTGCCTACCCCTGGTCTAGGCCAACCTTGGCATCTCTATGATTTGTGGACTTCAAGTCCCAGAATTCCTGAGTGAGCATGGCTCAGCTTGGAATCCTCTCCGCATGGCTGGCTCAGGAATTCTGGGAGTTGAAGTCCACCAGTCATAAAAGGGCCAAGGTTGCCTACCCCTGCCCCAAACTAAGGAAAACCAGAAGGCGCCTGGGAGCACGTTTTCCAATTAACACATTTTAGGAAAAGCCAGGTGCTTCCCTGTTACTTTTGGCTACCACAAACTAACACAGCTTGCCTGCTGCAAAATCTGAGCAGGGGATGGTGGGATGGCAGGGGTGGGGGGGGGGGGTGCTGTCATGTGAATGCAACCATTATGCATTTCCTTAGCAGGAATACAAATGATAAAAGATTATATAGATTGAACAAACAAAGAAACAAATAAACAAACAAACATGTATGCTGTAACTCAGGTTTGTGGGAAGATTGACAAGTCTGTTTAGCTACCATCGGGTCTCGGTTTACTGAAAACAACTCCGGAGTTGTATGAAGTGTTCTGCCACCCTGATCTTTTTTTGTGGTGTGTCCATTGTCCTCTCCGAACGCGTGGGAGGACTGTTTGGCACTTTCCAACTCTATACATTTTTTAGAGGAAGGGGTCAAGACAAGAATTGGGGAGGGTTTTTTGAGAAACAGCATGGGAATTTCCTGACATTATCTGCTCCATTCCCCCTTTGAGATGATGGATACCTCTCTGCTCTGGATAAATGTTTTCTTTTGTGGTTTTAGGACAGACAGGAGTTGAAATTTGCCCTTTATTTATTATTTATGCATTAGATTTTTATCCTGCCTTTCTTACTTTAAGAAGTAGCTCAGAGCAGCAAACATACATAATACTCTTATTTCCTCCTCTTTTGCCCACAACAACCTTGTGAAGTGGGCTGGGCTGAGAGACAGGAACTGGCTGAAAGTTACCCAGCTGGCTTTCATGCCCAAGGCAGGACTAGAACTCGCTGTCACCTGGTGTTTGCCCCCAGTCGCCTAGCTGACTTTCGTGCCTAAGGCAGGACTAGAACTCACCATCTCCTGGTGATTGGTCCAAAGTCATCCAGCCAAGCTTTCACACCTAAGGTGGGACTAGAACTCCCTGTCTCCTTGTCTCTAGCCCGGTGCCTAACCGCTAGACCAAATTGGCTCTCGCAGGGAAGCACCCCCACCCCACTCCTCATAGCAAAGTCTGTGTCCCGTGAGCTTTGCATCCTAAAGCCCAACAGAGGTAACGCGATTTACCCCTGTCCCTTGGAGACCTGCGGCCTTGCAGCCCAAACATCTCAGCCTTGGAGAGAAGAATCTCCTTCTCGTCTTTTCCCAAGTCTGTGCCCTCCAACTGGTTGGCACTCTAAAGCTCATACCACAGGGTGACCCAGCTGAGCACCTCAGTTGGTGTAAGAATGGTGTCCTCTGTCTACGGCCCCACTCTCTGGTCTCTTGGAAAATGCCATGGGAGTCTCAGCTACTCTTGTTGCGATCCAAACCAAAACAGGAAACACCGTTCTCAGTAGAGAGCTTGATTATTATGGGAAATACTCTAGTCTACTCCAGGTAGCATTATTCCACTTGCAGGAAGGTGTGGAAGTTTATACAGCCAAGAAAAGAATCTCTGCTTTTCCCTGAAGGACTGAAGGCTACTCCACCCATCACAATTTGACAGGGCGGGTTGAATAGAATAGTATGGTATGGTATGGTATGGTATGGAATGGAATGGAATGGAATGGAATAGAATAAGGAATGAATAGAATAGAATAGAATAGAATAGAATAGAATAGAATAGAATAGAATAGAATAGAATAGAATAGAATAGAATAGAATAGAATAGAATAGAATAGAATAGGATGGGATGGGATGGGATGGGATGGGATAGAAAATAGAATGGAATGGAATGGAATGGAATGGAATGGAATAGAATAGAATAGAAGAATAGAATAGAATGAATAGAATAGAATAGAATAGAATAGAATAGAATAGAATAGAATAGAATAGAATAGAATAGAATAGAATAGAATAGAATAGAATAGAATGGGGTGGGGTGGGGTGGGATGGGATGGGATGGGATGGGATGGGATAGAAAATAGAATGGGATAGAAAAGAGAATGGGATAGAAAAGAGAATGGAATGGAATGGAATGGGATGGGATGGAAAATATGGTAGGATAGAATGGGATGGGATGGGATAGAAAATTAATAGAATAGAATAGAATAGAATAGAATAGAATAGAATAGAATAGAATAGAATAGAATAGAATAGAATAGAATAGAATAGAATAGAATAGAATAGAATAGAATAGAATAGGAATTGGAAGGGACCTTGGAGGTCTTCTAGTCCAGGCCCCTACTCAAGCAGGAGAACCTACACCGACTCAGACAGGTGAATGTCCAGTCTCCTCTTAAAAATCTCCAGTGATGGAGCACCCACAATTTCTGGTGGCAGGCTGTTCCATTGGTTGCTTGTTTAAAGGCAGAAATCCTGGAAGCTTCTACTCCAGTGAACCAAGGTGGGAAATAATGGTGCTCAACTACCAGTTTCTGGGGGCAGCATGAGAGCCCCCTCCCACCTTGCCCCAGTAGAACCCGTGGCCCTGTTCGGAGGTGGCCACGTTTCATATCTTAGGCTGAGACTGAGACTCTGAAGAGAGCAATACCTTATACAGGGAGTCCTCGACTTACGACTGTTTAGTGACCGTTCAAAGTTACAACGGCACCGGGGGGGGGGGAAATAATGACTCGGGACCGTTTTTCACCCTTACAGCCATCGCAGCGTTCCCCGTGGTCACATGATCAAAATTCAGACACCTGGCAACTGGCTCATACTTGTGACGGTTGCGGCGTCCCGGGATCACGTGATCCCCTTTTGCCACCTTCTGACGAGCAGAGTCAACGGGGGAAGCCAGATTCACTTAACAACCGTGTCGCTAACCTGACAACTGCAGCGACTGGCTTAACGACGGTGGCAAGACAAGTCATAAAACGGGGCAAAATTCGCTGAACCATTGTCTGGCTTAGCAACGGCAAAATTGGGGCTCAATTGTGATCGTAAGCCGAGGACCTCTTGTAGCTTTTTTTTTCCCTTTAACAAAAGGGAAGATGGGGCTCCTGGCCGTATTCCCACTCCTGACAGGACTGGGGGCTTCCTTCCCCCTCCCCAGAAGCCCCCCACCCACCTCCTTCTCCCCTGAAGTCCCTCTGTCCAGCTGTCTCTCTTCTCCACCGTTCCTCTTTCTCCTTCCCTGGGATGCCCTGCTCTGCAAAGTCAGCCTAAGATGGACCCCCTCCACCCCCCCCCCCACCCCAGTCATTTTGCCCCTGATCAGAGCTCCCCATCTTTAGCATGGCAAAGTTTATTGCTGGCTCTGGATCACTCAGCCCAACCCAAAGTGGCTGCTGGGGTCAATAGTCCTGGGGGTTCCTGCCTTGGGGGGGGGGGCTGTCTGTTTCCAGGGGTACATTCCAGTCTTGGCCTCCTGGCTGGGGAGGGAGATTACTTTCACTCCCCTGAGTCTTTCTATTGAGTGCCTTTCTGGCAAAATGGCCCCCACGGCTGGGGGGAAAAAAACACACGACACTTTTGAACATTACAGGCAGAGCGTACAAAGCAACGTAGCCTGGTGTACTGAGGATGTTAGATTTTATTAGTTTTGGTCAACGGCTAGGTTAAAAAGAAAGCAAAAAGGGGAGAAAGGGGAGGGAGAGAGGGAGAGAAGAGGGGAGGGAAGGGAGAAAAGGGAAAGGGAGGGAGAAGGGAAAGAATAAGGGAAGGGAGAAGAGGGGAAGGAAGAGAAGAGATGAGATGAGATAAGGGAAGGAATAAGGGAAGGAATAAAGGAAGATATAAGGAAAAAGGGAAGGTGGGGAGGGGAGGGGAGGGGAGGAAAGGGAAGAAATAAGGGAGGGGAGGGGAGGAAAGGGAAAGAATAGGGGAGAGAAGAGAAGAGAAGAGAAGAGAAGAGAAGAGAAGAGAAGAGAAGAGAAGAGAAGAGAAGAGAAGAGAAGAGAAGAGAAGAGAAGAGAAGAGAAGAGATAAGGGAAGGAATAAGGGAAGGAATAAAGGAAGATATAAGAAAAAAGGGAAGGTGGGGAGGGGAGGGGAGGGGAGGAAAGGGAAGAAATAAGGGAGGGGAGGGGAGGAAAGGGAAAGAATAGGGGAGAGAAGAGAAGAGAAGAGAAGAGAAGAGAAGAGAAGAGAAGAGATAAGGGAAGGAATAAAGGAAAATATAAGAAAAAAGGGAAGGGAGGGGGGGAGGGGAGGAAAGGGAAGGGTACTACAAGATCAAGTGCACCGACACGATATGAATAAAACAAGGGTTAGAATGATGCACACTAGAACAAAAATTCTTAGATAAAGCGCCTCTCTAAATTTCTAAAGCGGAAGCAAATATTCAACTTAGAAGGAAGGTATAATATAAACAGAAGTATTCTGCACCATTAAAATAAAAAAATCTGGAGTATTCCTCACCAGGAACTGAAAAGAAGACTGCTATGAAAGGACGAAGTTCAGCTGGAAACTAATTGTCTATATATATTTAATTGCCATAATTGTATAAAACGTAGCTTTATGGGACAGGACTGTTCTTAGCTAGAAGAAAGGCCGTATAAAGTTCCCAGGCAAGGCCAATCCGGCAGGGGAGCGGGTGGGAAAGTGTCGGACGGGGGGGGGCGGGTTGGGAGACCCAGATTCGGATCTTACTCGGGCCCCGGACATCCCCCCCCTCTCTCAGACCAGCCTACCTAGCAAGGAGATAGTTGTAAGTAGGAGAGGGAAACGCCTTGTGGTCCCCCCCCCCGCCATCCTTTCTCCCGGGCGCAATAGGGAGAGAAAGCAAACCCATAAAGGCTGCGGGTGCTTTTGTCCGCATCTAAGTTAACGGACGGTTCGACGCCCAGACATCGAGCTTCTCGCAAGCCAGGATTCAGGGTTAGCGCTGCGTTGAAACCGGTACCCTTCAGCAAGCCCCGGGAAGCAGCTGACCCGCTTCTCCCCACCCACCCACCCCCGTGCAAAGGGACCGATCCAGAGCGCAGCAAGAGCAGACACCTTCCCCCCCCCTCCCCGTCCGCTGGAGAGAGGGCAGAAAGGCGGCTTTCCCGGGCTCGGGGCGCTCTGCACGAGCTCAGAGGCACGCTCGGATGGATGTGTAATAATTTAATAATAATAATAATAATAATAATAATAATAATAATAATAATAATAATAATAATAATAATAATAATAATAATAATAATAATAATAATAATAATAATAATATAAAGTTGGAAGGGACCTTGGAGGTCATCTAGTCCAACCCCCTGCTCAGGCAGGAAACCCTATATACCATTTCAGGCAAATGGCTGTCCAGTCTCTTCTTAAAACCCTCCAGTGTGCGTGTGCGTGTGTGTGTGTGCGCGGGTGGCGGCGGTCCGCTACTCACGATTTCCACGGCCATCAGGATCCCGACGGGGGACCGGAGGAAGTCCAGGTCCAAGGCGGGGGCGTGCAGGGCCGGCTCCCCGGCGGGGGTGCTGGTGCGGGTGTTGACTTTGGCCGGGAATTCGGCCATCCCGCCGGCGGCGACCCCCGGCCCGGAGGAGGAGGAGGAGGAGGAGGAGGCGCTGCGCCCGGGGAAGCCGCTGCCAACGGCCGGGGGAAGGATCGGGCCGAGGCCGGCCGGGGAACGCAGGGGACGCGGCGGCTCCGGAGCTGGAGCGCTGCTGCCGTCGGGGTGGCGCTGGGGCGGGGATGCCCGGGGCGCGGCCGGAGGGGCGCTCCGGCTGCTGGTTGGCGGCGCCGGGAGGCGGAGGAGGAGCGAGCCGGGCGGAGGAGCCGCGTCCCCCGCAGAGCCGCGCAGCCCTTTCCCTGAAAGCTGCGGGGCGGCCGGCGCTCCTGCCTTAACAGAAAGGAATAACAAAGAGTTGGAAGGGGCCTTGGAGGTCATCTAGTCCAACCCCTCCCTCTTAGGCGGAGGACCCGCAGGAGCCCCCGAAATTGAGGACCAGACGCTTTCCTGCCTTTCCAAATACGGGTTTGTTGCTCCCCCCCCCCCCGGCCGCCTTCACACGACCACCGTCGCATCCTCCGCTTCCAGGAAGGGCGCTGGCTGGGTGCGCGCCCGCAGCTCGACCTCCTCTAGAAAGGAGTGCAGAGAAGAGCAAGAAAGATGCTCAGGGGACATCTAAGGAACGGGGGGGGGGCTGGAATTGGGTATGTCTAGTTTAATGAAGAGAAGGGGAGTGGTGACATGCTGGCAGTCTTCCAATATCTCAGGGGCTGCCCCAAAGAAGAAGGAGTCAAGCTATTCTCCAAAGCAGCTGAAAGCAGGGCAAGAAGCAACGGATGGAAACTAGTCAAGCAGAGAAGCAACCTAGAAATAAGGACAGTGAGGACAATTAACCAGTGGAACAACCTGCCTCCAGAAGCGGTGAATGCTCCAACCCTGGAGGTTTTTAAGAAGAGACTGGACAGCCATTTGTCTGAAATAGTATAGTGTTTCCTGCCTGAGCAGGGGGTTGGACTAGATGACCTCCAAGGTCCCTTCCAACTATGTTTTCTGTTATTCATGCTCTTTCTGGTTCACTCAACCCACCAAAGCATTAACTAGTCCCAAGATGTGAGGCGGGCAGCTGCTGTCTCTCCCCCCCACCCCAACAAGGATGGAGGCAGAAATGCAACAGGTCCAAACAAAGTCGGCCTAGTCACAGCCAGGTTCACGCAGTGCTTTATTGCTTTATTGATAGGTGAACTCCCCTGACTGTAGCTTAATCCGCAGATATGGAGTTACCTTGGTAACAATGTGTTGCACAAGTACATTAATCGCAAGGGAGTCCCTTAGCTAGCAGGCTAAGCCAAAAAAGAAAGTTGACTGATATTGCCAAGGCCTGAAACCCAGAATATAAAATTAACCAGCAATTATTTATTTATTTATTTAGTTAGTTAGTTTTCTATACCGCCCTATTCCCGAAGGACTCAGGGCGGTTTACAGGGCAATATTTAAAAAACACTATAAAATGAAGATGAAAAATAGAATTAAAAAGAATTCAATTAATTAATAGCCCAACAATAAAACAATGTTAAGCACTTGGTTAAGCACTTGAAACTAAAAACCCCCTCAGTCCAGGCCAGATAGATCGAAAAGCCAGGTTTTCAGGTCCCGGCGAAATGAGCGCAGGTGGGGGGGGCAGTCCGGAGTTCCACAGGTAAATCATTTCAAAGGGCAGGCGCGCTCACAGAGAAACGCCCTCCCTCTGGGGATCACCCGCCGGCATTCCCTGACCGGCGGCACCCTAAGGAGGCCCTCCCTATGGGAGTGCACAGGACGATGGGAAGTTGATGCTGGCAGCAGGTGCTCCCTAAGATAATCCGGGCCCATGCCGTGTAGGGCTTTATAGGTCATCACCAGCACCTTGAGTCTCAAATTTGAAAGGTGAAGGCCCTGGTGCTCTCCTAGCGTGGTGGTTTTCTTGCAAAGGTTTCATTTCCATCCTTCCGAGGTAGGTAAAATGAGGACCCAGATTGTTGGGGGCAATTAAGCTGACTTTGTAATAATGCTGCTTGGGGGTGTGTGAAAGCCCTAATAAGCAGGCATATACATAGAATGAAGGCTACTGCTAAGCTTGTAAGCCGCCCTGAGTCTTCGGAGAAGGGCGGGATATAAATGGAATTAAAATTTTTTTAAAAATAAATAAAGGTTATCGTTTGCACTGCTCAATGCGTGGATCCTGGGATTCCCTGCATATAGGGCAGACCTTCTCCCTGACAGGCTAGATTTCTAGGCGCAGGGAGGGTCTAGGAACAGCTTTTACAGGGGGCCCTCGACTTACAACAGTCCGTTTAGTGACCGACCCAAGTTACAACCGCCCTGAAAAAAGTGGCTCATGAGCAGGGGTCTTCAAACGTGGCCCTTCAATGACTTGTGGACTTCAATTCTGGGACTTCAACTCCCAGAATTCCTCAGCCAGACAAGCTGTGGTGTGTGTGAAAGCCCTAATAAGCAGCCATATACATAGAATGAAGGCTACTGCTAAGCTTGTAAGCCGCCCTGAGTCTTCGGAGAAGGGCGGGATATAAATGGAATTAAAATAATAATAATAATAATAATAATAATAATAATAATAATAATAATAATAATAATAATAATAATAATAATAATAAAAATTACTCAGTTAGGTAAGATCCTCGGCACTCAGAAATCCTCAGCCTCCTAAGAAACAGGGCTCTTCAAACTTGTCCCCTTTTCTGACTTTTGGACTTCAACTCCCAGAATTCCTCAGCCAGCATGGCTGGCTGAGGAATTCTGGGAGTTGAAGTCCAAAAGTCAGAAAAGGGGACAAGTTTGAAGACACCCCCCCTGCTCGGAAAGCACAAACATTTGCAAACAAAACAAAACAATGGTGGTTTGGGAAGGCTGCAATGCAGAGCAGCAGGCTGGAAGCCGTAGAAGACAAAGAAAAATCGGATTCGAGGTCCGATTGTCTGCGTTAAAGCCTCGTCTATCCGGATCGAAGCGCGTTTTAACACGGAGCCGCTGTTCATTGGGAGGGATCCCGGCGCTACTTCCCAAGCTCGGAGCCAGTTGAAGTTTGCGGTGCTTTTTCTCTCGCCTTGCGGAGATCTGGGGCGTTGGTGACGGTTGGTTAAAGGGGGAACTCAACGAGAGACCGTCTGCAAAAAAGCAAAACGCAGGGGAGGGAAAAAATAAAATAAATAAAAGGGAGCCTTGTCAGAAGTGGGATTCGAACCCACGCCTCCAGGGGAGACTGCGACCTGAACGCAGCGCCTTAGACCGCTCGGCCATCCTGACTGCTTAGCCAATCCTTTCTTTTTTCTCCTACAACATTTCCAAAACAGGCTGCTGTCGCCCCTATTTCAGGCGGAGGGCTTTTCACGCAGGCGCAGTTGAGCATTCAATGGTGCTTTTAATATTCTCCTGCTGGGTTGTCCTATGCAGATCGGAGGCAACGGGTTCGCGGCGGCAGGAAAGGGATCGCCGGTGTCCTCTGGGTCTTAGCGCCCTTCCGGGTTTAGCATGCGCGGAGTCCCTTCGACTCGCGTTTCGCTGTTCGTTTGCAAAGACGCCCGTTAAAAAGAGGGGAGGCTTCGAGACCCTCAAGCGACAGCATCTGTATGCAACGAAAGCTCATTTTAATATGTGCTTATTAGTGTACATTGAAAGTGACACTCTAATGGCAGAAAGTGAAGAGCCTCTTGTTGCGGGTGAAGAAGGAGAGTGCAAAAGTTGGCTTGAAACTCAACATTAAGAAAACCAAGATCATGGCATCTGGCCCTCTCAATTCCTGGCAAATAGATGGGGAAGAAATGGAGGTAGGGACAGATTTTATTTTCCTGGGCTCCAAGATCACCGCAGATGGGGACTGCAGCCAAGAAATTAAAAGACGCTTGCTCCTGGGGAGGAAAGCCATGGCAAATCTAGACAGCACACTAAAAAGCAGAGACATCACCCTGTCAACAAAAGTGCGTATAGTCAAGGCTATGGTCTTCCCAGTTGCAATGTATGGCAGTGAAAGCTGGACCATAAGAAAGGCTGAGCGCCAAAGAATTGAGGCCTTTGAACTATGGTGCTGGAGAAGACTCCTGCGAGTCCCTTGGACTGCGAGGCGATCAAACCGGTCAGTCCTAGAGGAGATCAATCCTGACTGCTCTTTAGAAGGCCAGATCCTGAAGCTGAAACTCAAATTCTTTGGCCACCTAATGAGAAGGAAGGACTCACTGGAGAAGAACCTAATGCTGGGAAAGGTTGAGGGCAATAGAAGAAGGGGACGACAGAGAAGGAGGTGGCTGGATGGAGTCACTGAAGCAGTAGGCATATGAGCCTAAATGGACTCCAGAAGATGGTAGAGGACAGGAAGGCCTGGAGGAACGTTTTTCCATGGGGTCGCGAGGGGTCGGACACGACTTCGCAGCTAACAACAACAATGGCAAGAAAGATGGTGAGGGGCTTGGAGGCTAAGAGGAGGTACAGTATTTCATTGGTTGAAGGGCTGACACAGGGAAGAGTGTGTGGATTTATTCTCTGTAATACCCAGTGGTAGGACAAGCACCAATAGGTGGACATTTTACACAGAGAGATCCAAACTAGACAGAGGGAAGGATTTCCTGAGAGACTTAGCTGTGAAATAGCCTCCCTCATAAAGTCCAAGCAAAGATCCATAAAGATCATAAAGTGTACTAATCAAACAGGCTGTGTCTGCACAACACACAAAACTGCAAAGCTCACCAAGGTGACACAGTTTAGCAAATGGAAACATAAAGCTTGTAAATAACTCATTTAACCACCTTGGTGAACTCAGCCTATACAGGTAGTCCTTGACTTACCAGCATAACTGAGCCCACAATTTCTGTTGGTAAGTGAAACATTAGTCAAGGCTATGGTCTTCCCAGTTGCAATGTATGGCAGTGAAAATTGGACCATAAGAAAGGCTGAGCGCCAAAGAATTGAGGCCTTTGAACTCTGGTGCTGGAGAAGACTCCTGCGAGTCCCTCGGACTGCAAGGCGATCAAACCGGTCAGTCCTAGAGGAGATCAACCCTGACTGCTCTTTAGAAGGCCAGATCCTGAAGCTAAAACTCAAATACTTTGGCCACCTAATGAGAAGGAAGGACTGACTGGAGAAGAGCCGAATGCTGGGAAAGGTTGAGGGCAAGAGAAGAAGGGGACGACAGAGAATGAGGTGGCTGGATGGAGTCACTGAAACAGTAGGCGTGAGCTTAGATGGACTCCAGAAGATGGTAGAGGACAGGAAGGCCTGGAGGAATATTGTCCATGGGGGTCGCGATGGGTCGGACACGACGTCGCAGCTAACAACAACAAAAGTGACAGTAAAGTTATTCTATTCTATTCTATTCTATTCTATTCTATTCTATTCTATTCTATTCTATTCTATTCTATTCTATCTATTCCACTATTCTATTCTATTCTATTCTATTCTATTCTATTCTATTCTATTCTATTCTATTCTATTCTATTCTATTCTATTCTATTCTATTCTATTCTATTCTATTCTATTCTATTCTATTCTATTCTATTCTATTCTATTCTATTCTATTCTATTCTATTCTATTCCCATTGGAAGGACTCAATAGGTAGATAAAAATGCCAAATCCAGTCTAAACATCTGACTAGGTGGCAAAGGAAAAATAAGGAGAATAACATAGAAGCCACCAAACATCAAAAGCAATATAAATGAAAACCTGACCGTTTAGTGTGGATGTCTCTAATCAGACCCCACTAGCTGTAAACCTCAGATGGCCTTTCAAGGAATAAACTGAAACATCTCATTGAAAGGTATAAGCCAGGGATAGGCCACCTTGGCTCTTTTATGACTCGTGGACTTCAACTCCCAGAATTCCTGAGCCAGCATGGCTCAGCTTGGAAACCTCTCCCTCTCCCCTCAGCATGGCTGGCTCAGGAATTCTGGGAGTTGAAGTCCACGAGTCATAAAAGAGCCAAGGTTGCCTACCCCCTGGTATAAGCATTCTCTCTGCAACAGCCCCCCAGAAGAAAATTCTTCTTCTGAAAAATTCTTGTCGATTAAGACTTGAGATTACTCTTCTCGGGGGTCAGAAAAGTGGAAGTTGAACCACATCATCACTTTGAATGCACCATTGCCTCCTTTAACAAGCCACGGTCTTGGAGAAAAGGAATTGATGGTCCATATACCATCAAGTTGGTGTTGACAATTAGCAATCACGTAGACAAACCTTCTTCAGGATGGTCTATCTCAGACCTGGTTCTTCACATTTTCCCAAGGTGCACCCATCCCTGTAACTCAGTCCATCCCCCCTGTGGCTGGTCATCTCTTACGTTCCATCTTTCCTAGCATTAAAGCCTTCTCCAGAGGGCTGGTAGGTCTTTGCTTGTGTATCCACAAGAGGATAATTTACAGAGTAGAAAACAGTGTTGGAAGGGACTCTGGAGGTCTTCTAGTCCAGCCCCCTGCTCAAGCAGATAACCCTATACCATTCCAGACAGGTGGTTGTCCATTCTTAAAAACCTTTAGTGATGGAGCACCCACAACTTCTAGAGGCAAGTCATTCTACTGATTAATTGTTCTCGCTGACAGGACATTACTCCTTAATTCTAGGCTGCTTCTCTCCTTGATACATTTCCATCCATTGCTTCTTGTCCTGCCTTCAGGTGGAGAATAGGTTGATCCCTCTTCTTTGTGGCAGTCCCTCAGATATTGGAGGAGTGCTGTCATGTCACCCCCTAGTCCTTCCTTTCATTAGACTAGACCAGAGGTCTTCAAACTTGTCCCTATTATGGACTGTGGACTTCAACTCCCAGCGTGCCTGGCTGAGGAATTCTGGGAGTTGAAGTCCACAAGTCATAAAAGGGCCAAGTTTGAAGACCCCCCCTGGATTAGACATACATGGTTCCTGCAAATGTTCTTCATATGTTTTGACCTCCAATCCCCTAATCATCTTTGTAGCTCTTCTCTGCACTCTTTCTAGAGTCTCGGCATCTTTTTAAATATTGTGGCAGCCAAAACTGGATGCAATTTGAACCTGGTCATTTGTGTCTCTTGAATGATAACTTTGAATTGGTGTAATCATGAAGGATTATGTCTGTGGAGATTCTCAACCATTCCTGTCACAGTTCTCTCAAAGGAGCTTTTCTAAAAAAAATTCTTTAATTTTATTTTAATTTTACATTGTATTGTTTTTAAATTTTGCCTTGTAAACCGCCCTGAGTCCTTTGGGAGTAGTTCGGTATATAAACCGAATTACTAAATAAATAAATAAATAAATGGCAACCGGACTTCCTTGTTTCCCCCCCCCCCTTGAAAATGTTTTGCTTTAAGTCCAAGAAGAACTGAAGAACTTGGAGGAGAAGTGAAACGTTTTCAAGGAATAAAAGCAAGGAAGTCCAGTAGCCTTTTTGAAAAACCACCTCTGGGTCATGAACCATTTGTTTGCTTTGTTGTTTTTCGGCGGTATTCTGAGAATAATGTCAGTACTCTTTCTACCTGCTTCTTCAAAATGCAACTTTCGCTTCCAGAGAATGCCACAGGAATACCACTGTTGCTTGCATTAGTCTGACAGCCGTAGCACTAATGACATTGCCACAGGAGGGCAATGCTGGCTGCAGAATTTTACCTCCGCTCATATAACAGCTTTGCGATTTTCTGATTAATATAAACTACGAATCTCCTTGTTGTTCAGACTGTATTGAAAGAGGCGCTGCTGGATTAATTGCTCTTCTTTTCCGATCATGTTCCCTTAAACCAGACATGTCAAACACAAGGGCCGGGGTCCGGATCCGGCCCGCGAAGTGGTTTCATGCGGCCCATGAAGCCATCCTGGAAACAGTGAGGGAATGGCCCCCACTGCCTTGGCCCTGGCCCAGAGACCCTCCTTCTGCCAGAGACCCTCAGATCTCTCCCACTCCTGCCCAGGCCCCCATAGGCACCCTTGATGCGAACGATGTAGAGCTGGCCACGCCCACCCAGTAGGCCATACACACTCTAGCCACGCCCACCCAGTAAGGCCACGCCCACCCTGGCCATACCCACCCGGCCCCCTCAGGGCAACCGTAATGCTGATGCGGCCCTCAATGAAATTGTGTTTGACACCCCTGCCTTAAACTATTATTCCTTAAACTAGGGGTCTTCAAACTTGGCCACTTTAAGATGTGTGGACTTCAACTCTCAGAATTCCCCAGCCAGCCATGCTGGAGTTGAAGTCCACAAGTCTTAAAGTGGCCAAGTTTGAGGACCCCTGCCTTAAACTGACCCTTCTGGAAAAATGTATAGTTCCATCCTACTATTCTGTTCAGACTAAGCTCCATGTCTTAGCAGTTCACTTAAGAATGGTGACATTTTTATTCTCCAGCATTATTTTACACACACACACACACACACACACTATGAAGGTTTGCTGATTTGAGCATTATCCTAGAAAGCCCTGGATCCCAATTAATGGTCTTATGTTCCAGGAGGGCAGATTTTGGCTGAGTGCAAGCAAAACCGTCCTAACAGCAATTGGAAGCAAGGACCATCAGAAATGGCAGGCTCCCCTTCTTTTGTTGCTGTTGTTGTTAGTTGCAAAGTCATGTCTGACCCATCGCGACCCCATGGACAATGTTCCTCCAGGCCTTCCTGTCCTCTACCATCTTCTGGAGTCCAGTTAAGCTCACGCCTACTGCTTCAGTGACTCCATCCAGCCACCTCATTCTCTGTCGTCCCCTTCTTCTCTTGCCCTCAACCTTCCCCAGCATGAGGCTCTTCTCCAGTGAGTCCTTCCTTCTCATTAGGTGGCCAAAGTATTTGAGTTTCAGCTCCAGGATCTGGCCTTCTAAAGAGCAGTCAGGGTTGATCTCCTCTAGGACTGACCGGTTTGATCGCCTTGCAGTCCCCTTCTTTCAATGCATTAAAACCCAAGAGCTAAGGGTGGGTTGTTCATGTAAGAATTTGTTTCTGGTCCTCTATGGAGCCCCAAACCGTGGGGCTGTTTTTAAGAAAACAGAGGTCCAACCGAACAGTCCCTAATGGTAGGAGCTGTTCAAGATTACACAACTTTGGTTTAATGAAGTCCGACTGGTTTGTAGCCTAAGTTCTGGAGAGGGAGGCACTTTTCAGGATTGAGCTTCTGGACAGTTTGGGGGTCCTGGACTCATGGACTCAAGGAGCAGGTGGCTAGGGGGGAGACGCTTTGTACAAATTCCTCTAGTATGCAACTGCACACTTTCCTGGACCGGGAGGCCTTGCTTGTGGTCACTCATGCCTTGGCTAGCTCCCATTTGGCCTAGAACAGAGGTCTCCAACCTGTTGGGCACCAGGGACCAGTTACGTGGAGAGAGGTTTTTTCGCGGACTGGAGGGGGCGTGGTTTTGTGTGCTGACTGCATCCTGTGGATGGGGCTTCGCTTGTTTACGCGGCCTGGTTGCTGGCATGCCGCGGCCCGGTACTGGTCCAAGGACCGGGGGTTGGAAACCCCTGGACTAGAAGATCAGGCACAACTGATGGGCAGAGGTAAGTGGGCCATCAGCCTAGAGTCATCACGTTCCCACAAACATTCTAAGCCCAACCCCTCTCAAATTCCATTGACCCTTATCTGGCGCAAAATTTAGCATTCAGCTTTTATCAACCACAGATGGTCTTCAGCGTATGACGCAGTTGAGCCCAAAATTTCTGTTGCTAAGTGAGACATTTACTAAGTAACTTTTGCCTCATTTTACGACCTTTCTTTCCATACTTGTTAAGGGAATCCCTGCAGCTGGTAAGCTACAGGGCCGTTAAGCGAATCTGGCTTCCTCCTTGACTTTGCTTGTCTGAAGGTTGCAAAAGGGATCACGTGGCCCCCGGGATGCTGCGGCTGTCCTCCATAGGTTGCCAAGTGCCTGGATTTTTATTTTATTTTTATTTTTTAAAATTTTAATCCCATTTATATCCCGCCCTTCTCCGAAGACTCAGGGCGGCTTACAATCTAAGCACAAATCAAATGTGCTTAGCAATAGCCTTCATTCTATGTATATGCCTGCTTATTAGGGCTTTTGGGGGGCCCCCCAAGCGGCATTATTACAAAGTCAGCTTATTGCCCCCAACAATCTGGGTCCTCATTTTGATCCATGGGAATGATGCGACGGTTGTATGAAAAATGGTCGTAAGTCACTTTTTTTAGTCCAGGACTAGCAGTTGATTCTTGTGCATAGGCACGAGCAATAAAACCTCTGAACTGCAATTGAATGGATGGCCCGGATCTTTTGCTCCTGACAGACTTTGGCTCAGCTTTGCTGAACCAAAAGGTCAACAATCCTGACTTCGGACCTAATCTCTTCCTGGGGGCACTGGGTTGGAGAAGGCTGGTATCATCAGAGCCAGAACAAGTGGTAGGAAATGGGGGGGGGGCAGGGATTCCAAGGCCAATAATCTTCTCCTCTTTGGCAAATCAGCTCCTCCACTCAGCCTAGGGCAAACTTCTCTTTATTTGTCAAAGTTAATCCATGCCTTTTACCTGGGATTTTCCCACTGGAGGGCCTTTTCTTGGGTAGCTGTGGGAGAAAAGTAAATTCTCAGCTAAATCATCATTTCCTGTCCTTTAGGTTAAGCTGACTAATCCCCTGGGCTGTTGCCACTTTCCCTGACAAGGAGAAAGTGCTGTTTGTGGAAAGCAAAAGGCAGAATGGCCTTTTCGACCTTGGTGTGTTGCCAGTCCAGGCCCTTTCCGTGGCTATCTCCTCCCCTCACGCCTGGCCCATTGTGGAAACAAAATGCAGAATGCAAAATAACAGAGTTGGAGGCCTTCTAGCCAAACCCCACTGCTTCAGCAGGAGACCTGTGTCATTCGGGACAAATGGATGTCCAATCTCTTCTTAAGAACCTCCAGTGATGGGGCACCCACAACTTCTAGAGCAGGGGTCTTCAATCTTGGCCCTTTTATGTCTTGTGGACTTCAACTCCCAGAATTCCTCAGCCAGCCAGGGAGTTGAAGTTCACAAGTCATAAAAGAGCCAAGGTTGCCTACTCCTGTTCTATGTGAATGTCAGTTTCTATTCTATCAAAGTTTCTCAATCTCTTTGAAATAGTCCATCTTTATATATATATATATATATATATATATATATATATATATATATATATATATACACAAGATTGGCTCATTTTTTAATGTGTGCCAGTGTGCCCACAGTAAAAATTGACAATAAAGATTTTCTATTCTGTTCTGTTCTGCTCTGCTCTGCTCTGCTCTGCTCTGTTCTATTCTTTGAAGACGTTTCACTTCTCATCCAAGAAGGTCTTCAGTTTTGACTTGGTTGGTGGGGAATGGAAGGATTTATACTCCTGGCAGACAGTTGGTCATTTGCATTCTTTTAGAGAGTCATTCAGCAGTTCCGAAAAGGCTCCGGACCCATTTGCACTACTCAGGTGACCCTCCCAAATGGCCTCAACAACTCTCTAAAAGAATGCAAATGACCAGCTGTCTGCAAGGAGTATAAATCCTTCTGTTCCCCACGATCCGGTCAGAGCTGAAGAAGCTTCTTGGATGAGAAGTGAAACGTCTTCAAAGAAAAACAAGAAAGTCCAGTTGCTCATGAAAAAGCATCTTTGGGATGTGGTTGTTAAGCAAATCTGGCCTCCCCTCTATTGACTTGGCTAGTTGAAAACCAGCTAAGAAAGTTTATTTATTTATTTATTTATTTTATTAATTCAATTTGTATACCGCCCTTCTCCCCTACGGACTCAGGGCGGTGAACAGGGCAATACATAAAAACTAGATACAAAAATTAAAATTATTAAAACAAGATTAAACAATGCCCATAAATTAATACAAATTTAAAATTAAAGTCGTTTATAAAAATCCCACCCCGTCCCATCAGGCCAGGCCAGCTTGTTTAAAGAGATAAGTTTTAAGATCGCGCCGGAAGGAGCGGAGATCGGGCGCCATCCGGAGCTCAACCGGAAGATGGTTCCATAAATCCGGTTGTAAATGTAAATGGTGACCCCATGATAAGATAAGATAACCTTTATTGTCATTTTTTTTACCGTGGGCACAACGGCACACATCAAAAATGAAATTTAGTTGCCTGCTCTCAAAGTGAAACACATACACGATACACACCTATACATACTATATACAACATATGTATATAGCTTCCCATCGTCCTGTGCGCGCCCACAGGGAGGGCCTCCTTAGGGTTCTGCCGGTTAGAGATTGCCGGCGGGTGATTCCCAGGGGGAGGGCGTTCTCTGTGAGTGCGCCTGCCCTTTGGAACGAACTGCCGATGGAGCTTCGGACTGCCCCCGACCTTCGCTCGTTTCGCCGGGACTTAAAAACTTGGTTGTTTGAATTGTCTGGCCTGGACTGAGGGATTTTAAATTATATTAATTAAATTAAATTAAATTAATTTTTAATTTTTAATGTTATCTTAATTGTGGGCTGTATTAATTTAATTTAATTTTATTCTCTCTTTTGTATTGTTTTTAACTTGCCCTGTGAACCGCCCTGAGTCCTTCGGGAATAGGGCAGTATATAAATTCAACTAATAAATAAAAATAAATAAATATGTTTAGACCCACACCACTACATATACATAACAAATGAATATTAAATACTGTCCATCTTGAATACATAATGGAAGGAGGAAGCCTGAGAGTTCACAAGGTTAATGCAACTATGGCTGAATCTGGATGTTCTGCTGCGGATACCTCGAAGCCGCCTCCTCCCAGAAGGTAACAAGGAAAACAGGTCGTGAAGAGGATGAGTAGTGTCCCAGATAATCTTATGGACCCTGCTCAAGCAACGCTTATGAGCTACCATATTTTCCGGCGTATAAGACGACTTTTTAACCCATGAAAATCTTCTCAAAAGTCGGGGGTCGTCTTATACGCCCAGTCGTCTTATACGCCGGAAAATAGTACATAAATCAATCGAGCGCCCCTGTTCTTGCAAAGCAACTTCAAGCCTCCTTAGTCCAGTACCCCCTCCAACGTGACCCTCCCTTCCCACCCCCAAGAGCCTCTAAGCCCCTTCCCCTCCCCCTTGCAAACGCCAGACCCCGGGAGCGGCAGGAAGCCTCTACCCCTCGCCCAAGCAGCATCTGCGCATAAGCAGAACACGCCCTGCTACCCACTATCTCTCCCGGCAGCCGGGACAGCGGTACTTGGCCTGGCGCCCCTCTCGCCCGCAGACCACGCAGCGGCCGTCACCAGCCGGCCTCGGCATGGCCGCCCCAAGCCTGGCTCTCCAGTGCGTCTTCCGGGCCCGCCTGGCCGACCGCCTCCCGGGCGGGGCTTGGCTCCAGACGCAGCGGCTGCTCCGTCTGCAAATGCGCTCTCAAAGCCAGATCGCGCTTGGTTGTGCAGGCTGCCAAAAGGCGGGGACTCGGAGTTCCCGCGATGGTTGCGGCTTCCGGTGTGCCGTTTGCAGAGTCTGGCCTGGAAGAGCGCGTCATGTGAACGCAGCTCTTGCGTGTATTCCAAAGGGTGGGTGGAAGGAAAAGCCCCTTTGGGCTTCAAAAGGGCGGCTTTGCACCATCTGCATCAGACGGGGCTGAATCGGGCTTGTGTCGGACACTTGGCAACTGGCATGTAAGTATTTTCCGGCGTATAAGACGAAAAATCTTGAAAATCTTCTCAAAAGTCAGGGGTCGTCTTATACGCCCAGTCGTCTTATACGCCGGAAAATACGGTATGTCCTGGATGGGAGGGAGTGAACTGCCAATGATCTTTTCGGCCATCCTCACCACTCTCTGCACCGCCTTCCTGTCTGAAGCAGGGATGCTTCCAAACCAGACTGTGGTGCTGTATGACAGGATGCTCTCCATCGTCCCCCTGTAGAAAGTGGTCAGGACAGGGGAAGGAAGATGAGCTTTTCTCATGCGATGCAGAAAATGCAGGCACTGCTTTGCCCGCTTCACCAGTGTCTCACTGTTGAGCGACCAAGCCAGTCTACTCGTTAGTTGCACACCCAGGAATTTAATGCTGGTAACTATCTCCACAGATGAGTCATTTATGCACGTATGAAGCTGCAAATTGTTGTAAATACAGGCTGGTTGCCAAGGGCCCAAATTTCGCTACCGTGTATGTGTTGCTGTTGCAACAGTCCTAAGTGCAAGAACTGATTGTAAGTCACATTTTTCAGCAGTAACCTCAAACAGTCACCAAAGAATCATTGTAGGTTGAGGACCGGCACATTTCAAGAAACCAGGGCTGGCTATATGCACAGATTATCCAAAGGTTTAGCAATACTCTCCATGCTTGGGAATTATGTGGAGACTATGGAAAAAGTGCAAGAAGAGCAAAGAAGATGATTAAAGGCCTGGAGACTAAAACATAGGAAGAATGTTGCAGTAATTGGGTATGGCCAGTCTAGAGTGAAGAAGGATGAGGGGTGACATGAGAGCAGTATTCCAGTATTTGATGGGCTGCCACAAAGAAGAGGGGGTCAATTTATTTTCCAAAGGACCTGAAGGCAGGACAAGAAACAAGGGATGGAAACTGATCAGGGAGAGAAGCAACCTAGAACTAAGGAGAAACTTCCTGACAGCTAGAACAATTAACCAGTGGAACAACCTGCCTCCAGAAGTGTTGAATGCTCCAACATTGGAGGTTTTTAAGAAGAGATCGGACAGCCCTTTGTCTGAGATTGTATAGCTTGAGCAGAGGATTGGACTAGATGACCTCCCAGGTCCCTTCCCACTCTATTCTGTTTATGAGAACAGAGGTCTGATGCACATGGAGGGCATTCAATCAGAGAAAGCCTGCTAAACCGTTTCACATTTGACTGTGGAATTCTGGGAATTGAAGTCCATGTGTCTTGTGAAGGCTGAGAAGAAACACTGGTATGCAGGTTGTCCTCAATTTACAGCCATTCACTTAAAGACTGTTCAGGGTTGAAATGCACTGCTACAATGGCGCTGAAAAAGATGACTTATGACCGTTTTCCACACGTACAACCATTGCAGTATCCCTGTGGTCACGAGATCAAAATGTGGGTGCTTAGTAACCGCCATGTAAGTATGACAGTTGCACTGTCCTGGGGTCATGTGCTCACCATCCATGACCTTCCCAGACACCTTCCATCAAGCACAGACAATGGGGGAAGCCAGATTTGGTAATCAACCACGGGATTCATTTCACTGCAGCAATTCGCTTAAGAACTGTGGGAAAATCAGGCATGGCTCCCTGCCTTGCTTAACAACAGAAATTCCGGTCCGAATTGTTATAACTCGAGGACTTCCTGTATTCGATTATGTTTACAAACTTTTCACGGTCTTTGAAATTCCCTACCTACCTCCACTGTAATTCACATTGCAGTAAAGCGAGGCTCTCCAACCTTGGTACCTTGAAGACCCGTGGACTTTTGTACTGTTATAGAAACTAAATTGATGTTGAATTTAATAACGGCAGCAAGACTTTTGGTATCACAATATTGGAAGAAGGAGGATCTGCCTACTATAGAAGAGTGGACTCTAAAAGTTTCAAATGTAGCAGAAATGGCAAAAATTTCAGCATATTTGAAAGATCAATCGCAACAAAGATACATTTCGGAATGGAGAAGATGGATTGACTACATTCAGAATAAATATGGGACTAAAAAGTTTCATTTAGCATATGAGTGAGTATCAGAATTTAATAAGATGCATTATTTTTTAGTAATGTTTAATGGGAGTTAAAGTGTGATAGGATTTAAAGTGTATTCATAGATAGTTAGCATACTCTAGTTCAAGTTTGTTAGTGGCAATACCCTGTATTCAGCTCTGGGAAGTCGGGGGGGGGGAGGGGGAGGGAAGGGGGGGCTTTATGGGGAGGTGGGGGGAAGTCGGGGGGGGGAGGGAAGGGTGGGTTTTAGGTAGGGTCAATTTATGTTTAAAATGTACTGTAAAACTTTTCAATTAAAAAAAAAAAGACCCGTGGACTTCAATTCCCAGAATTCCCCAGCCAGCCATGCACATTGGATTATAATGCCAATTGATAAGAGAGAGAAAAATTGACCCTGGCCATTTTTTCTTTCTTTCGTATAAGCACGAGATTGTCCGTGCTGGCTGGGGAATTCTGGGAACTGAAGGTCTTAAAGTGCCGAGGTTGGAGAGCCTTGCACTAAATCCACTTGGATTCTGCTTTCGGAGATGAAAAGCATCTGAGATGACCCAGGCTGCAGAAGAGCTGGCCGCATCAGCTCCGTCTTGCTTTCGTTTCGGAACCAGTTCTTTCAAACTCTTCTCCCTGGGCACTTTGACAAATGTGCAGAAACGCTTCGTTTTCCTGGACAAGATGATTGTTGTCCCGGGGACCGCTCGAATGCCGGGAAAGTTGTGCCAGGCGAAAAACTCTAGGAACTGGCAAGCCTATCAAGCGTTCACGGTATTGTTCATAGCAATGCTTTTAAAAGCAACAAGCACAAAGGGTTGGGTCACTGTGGGGCCAGGAATAATTGAGGTGACGTGCCTGGACGGGCACAAAGTTTCTGGCGTCTCTCAGAGAACAACGGAGACAGTAGTCTGGTCCCCCATTCCGTTACATCCCAACGTGCCAGGTTGGTCCTGCGTTGTGCGAATGGAGCCATTCTGCTTTATAAAATATAGGTTATAATCTAGTGTTCATGTACACAGGGTAGTCCCGGATTTACAACCTTCGTTTAGTGATTGGTTCGAGGTTACAACAGCACTGAAAAAAATGTGACTTATGACCAGTGGTGGGATTCAAATAGGTGAACAACCGGTTCTCTGTGTAGATGCCGCTTCTGGAAGTCCGTTCTGGGCCTGGGCAACAGAAAACATAGCTACCGGTTCTGCCGAAGTGGTGCGAACCAGCTGCATCCCATCACTGCTTATGGTCATTTTTCAGACTTACGACCTTTGTAGCATCCCCGTGATCACGTGATCAGAACTTGGCCGCTTGGCCACTAACTCACATTTATGGCGATCGCAGTGTCCCAAGGTCGCCTGATCCCCTTTTGCGACCTTCTGACATGCAGAGCCAATGGGGAGCCAGATTCAACTTAACAACGGTGTTACTAACTTAACAAGTGTTGTGACTTCAAACCGTCACTAAAAGAAATGTTGTAAGTCAAGGACCTGCTGTAATCAAGATCAGCAGGCGGAGACCGAAGAAACTCTGTGACAGGTCAGAATGCAGTTCTGGAGATGTTGTGACTGTGATAGGGCTGCTCAGTTGTGTCTTGCAGATACGTGGAATGCGTTTACCTTCAGGTGGGCCCTTGTGGGGGGGGGAGGGACTGGAGGAGGGGGATTCTGGAGTGTTGGGAGGTACATTTCCTCCCCCACCCCACCCCACCCCCCACCCCGCAGTTCCTCAGCCATTCTTGTTCCAGGAGACTTTGGCTTTTGCCTTTGTCCGTGGCTTTGAGTTTTATTTTATTTCCTGAATTCTTTCTAGGCTTGTCACAACTGCTCACACACACCCCAGACCCCCCACCCACACCCCCGTTCTTGAAACCACCTGATTTTTCAAGAAGAAGAAGAAGACAGAGATTAACTT
This sequence comes from Vipera berus, assembly GCF_964194415.1. Classification (NCBI taxonomy): domain Eukaryota; kingdom Metazoa; phylum Chordata; class Lepidosauria; order Squamata; family Viperidae; genus Vipera; species Vipera berus. The sequence goes on from NC_138213.1 coordinate 18,308,504, forward strand.
TTTCTGTGGGAAAGAGAAGGGTGTGGTGTTTGTTTGTGCAAACTTTATTAGATTTTTAGACAAGAAAGGTCAATATTTAAGGTGGAAGGAAGGGAGGAAGGGAGGGAGGGGAGGAAGAAGAAGGGAAGAAGGGAAGAAAGGCAGGAGAGCAGGAGGAAGAAAGAGAGAGAGAGTGAGAGAGAGAGAGAGAGAGAGAAAGAAAGAAAGAAAGAAAGAAAGAAAGAAAGAAAGAAAGAAAGAGAAAGAAAGAAAGAAAGAAAGAAAGAAAGAAAGAAAGAAAGAAAGAAAGAAAGAAAGAAAGAAAGAAAGAAAAAGAAAGAAAGGAAGAAAGAAAAGAAAGAGAAAACCCAAAGTACAGGGGGAAAAAAGAGAAATAAAACAAAATAACTTCAGACTTTCTTTTACAAGGTATCAATTTAAAATAAACTGTTCCTCTACCGTCACAATGTACTGTTCCCTTTTTTCTGTCATCTATTACATTATTTTTCTAGTCACCACACCCATATGTCACAATTTCATTTTTCCTCCCCATTTGGTACAAAAAAGTCCCCCAAGGAGTAGAAGGGTGTGTTTCGGCCTGTATTTCTACTTGTTCCTTACATCTGACACTTTAATCACACTCCTCAACCTGCTTGCACCAAAAGGAAATGCCCAAAAAGGATAAGAAAGAGAAACAGGCAAAACAACCTAGCAAGGCCCAGGTATCCCCCCCCACCCCCCACTCTGACCACAGAGGCCAGTTGGTGGAGGTTATCCCCACTACCTGGTGCAACTACTAATCTACTTTTAATCAATTCTAGAACATAGAACATAGAATACAGAGTTGGAAGGGACCTTGGAGGTCTTCTAGTCCAACCCCCTGTTCAAGCAGAAGACCTATCCCAGGGGTGTCAAACTCAATTTCACTGAGGGCCGCATCAGCATTGCGGTTGCCCTCAGGGGGCCGGGTGGGTGTGGCCTGGGTGGGCGTGGCCTACTGGGTTGGCGTGGCTAGAGTGCGTATGGCCTACTGGGTGGGCGTGGCCAGCTCTACGCATCAAGGGTGCCTATCGGGGCCTGGGCAGGAGTGGGACAGATCTGAGGGTCTCTGGCAGGAGGAGGGTCTCTGGGCCAGGGCCAAGGCAGTGGGGGCCGTTCCCTCACTGTTTCCAGGATGGCTTTGCGGGCCGCATGAAACCACTTCAAGGGCCGCATCCGGCCTCCGGGCCTTGTGTTTGACATGTCTGACCTATCCCATTCTGGATAGATGTCTATCCAGTCTCTTCTTAAAAACTTCCAGTGTTGGGCGCATCCACAACTTCTGAATTCAAATTATTTTGCTGGTTAATTGTTCTAACTGTCAGGAAAATTCTCCTTAGTTCTAGGTTGCTTCTCTCCTTGATTAGGTTCCATCCGTTGCTTCTTGTCCTGCCTTCTGGTGCTTTGGAGAATAAGTTGAGCCCCTCTTCTTTGTGTCAGCCCCTCAAGTACTGGAATACTGTTATCATGTTCCCCCTGGTCTTTCTTTTCTCTAGATTGGCCATACCCAATTCCTGCAAACCGTTCTTCATATGTTTTTGTCTCCAGGCCCTTAATCATCTTAGTTGCTTCTGAAGGCAAGCTATGGGTCCGGATTACCTACGGCAACACCTGCGGCCGGCATCAACTTCCCTCCGCCCAGTGCGCTCCCACAGAGAGGGCCTCCTTAGGGTGCCGTCGGTCAAAGAGTGTCGACTGGCGGCCCTCAGGGGGAGGGCGTTCTCTGTGGGCGCGCCAGACCTTTGGAACCGTTTACCGGTGGAGCTCCGGACGGCTCCCGACCTTCGCTCCTTCCGACGTGACCTAAAAACATATTTATTTGAACAAGCTGGCCTGGTCTGATGGGTTTAGGGGTATTTTAATGCTATTGTATTAACTTATTGAATTGGGCTGTAATATTTAATATTTTTTTAACTTTTATATATTATATTTTATTGTATTGCCCTGTACACCGCCCTGAGTCCTTCGGGAGAAGGGCGGTATAGAAATTAAATAATAATAATAATAATAATAATAATAATAATAATAATAATAATAATAATAATTATTATTATTATTATTAAAAGAGCCTTGGTGGAGCAGTGGGCTAATGCCTCCTTAAGTAACACCAGCTGCCTGCAATTAGTGCAGGTTCGCATCCCACCAGGCTCAAGGTTGACTCAGCCTTCCATCCTTCCGAGGTAGGTAAAATGAGGACCCAGATTGTTGGGGGCAATTAAGCTGACTTTGTAATAATGCCGCTTGGGGGGGGTGTGTGAAAGCCCTAATAAGCAGGCATATACATAGAATGAAGGCTACTGCTAAGTTTGTAAAGCCGCCCTGAGTCTTCAGAGAAGGGCGGGATATAAATGGAATTAAAAATAAAATAAATAAATAAAAAATTATTATTATTATTATTATTATTATTATTATTATTATTATTATTATTATTATTATTATTATTATTATTATTATTATTCCCTGTGTTGATTGCTCTCACCATTCGGAAATTTCTCCCTACTTCTAGGTTGTGTTCTCTCCTTGGTTAGCTTTTTTTCTTGTCTTTTTTTTGGAGAATAGTTTGACCCCTTTGTCTTTGTAGGAGCTCCTCAAATATTGGAAGATTACTATCACGTCTCCCCTAGTCCTTCTTTTCATTCATCTCTAGACACATCCAATTCCTGCGACCGTTCCTCGTATGTTGTAGCCTCCAGTCCCCTAATCATCTTTGTGGCTCTTCTCTGCGCTCTCTCTACAATCATTCAATCAGGAATTCAGAGTTGGAAACAGCTATGCTGAGTGGGGAATTCTGGCAGCTGAAATCCACCCATCTTCAAATTGCCAGGGTTGAGAAACACTGTTCGGGAGATCTTGTACAATGAAAACACTAGGCTTTTTAAAAAGTCTTTGTTGTCTTCTTTCGCAGGATGCAATTGAGAGAAGACGTTCTTTAACACTGTAGAGGTTTTTTTTTCCTGCTTATGTTTTAAAAAGTAACTTCTTGACCTAGAAAGAAGGTGCCAACTCAAGGGCGTGGAACTATGGCGGGGAATTCTCAAACTATTTGACCCCAGTTTATAAATAATCCTCAACTTATGATTACAGTTGGAACCAAAATTTCCATTACTAAGCAAGATGGGTGTTCAGTGATTCACACCTGATATTACAACCTTCCTTTCCATGGCTGTTAAGTGAATCACACCGTCATTAAGGGCTTCCCCCATTGACTCTGCTTGTGGGATGCCATTTGGAAAGTTGCAAATCATGTGGTCCCCCCCCCCCCAGGATGCGGCAATCATTGTAAGTACACGATGGATGTCAAATGCTGCAACGGTTGTTAAGTGTGAGGACCGGTTACAGGTCACTTTTTGCCGTGTTGTTGTCTCTTTGGACAGCCACTAAGCAAATGGTGGTAAAATGCGGATTCTCTGTAGCTGGGTTTGGAGCCTTGAATGACGTAGCCAGGCGCCCGGCCTATTTCACGCTGCTTCAGTTCATGACAAAAATCTGCTTCAGGAAGTTGAACTTCAGTTCCTCACTGAAGATCCATACAGTAGCAGGGGGTTGACTAGAAGACCTGAAGGGTCCATTCCAACTCTATTATTGTTATTGTTATTGAATGTGTTGCGGTAGTCCAACCTGGAGGCCAGAAGGACACGAGCGACTGTGAGCAGCGCTCCTGCTCTTCTAGCCAAACAGATTTCAAAGAGATCTAACCTAGAATTAAGGAGAAATTTCCTCACAGTGAGAACAATTCATCAGTGGAACTGCTTGCCTCCAGAAGCTGTGAGTGCTCCATCACTGGAGGGTTCTCAAGAAGAGATTGCACAACCATTTGCCTGAAATGGCATAGGGTTTCCTGCTTGAGCAGGGGGTCGGTCTAGAAGACCTCTAGGGTCCCTTCCAGCCCTGTTAGTCTATGTTATTCTACGTTTTAGTTAGTACTTCTCAATAGTTGCAGTAAAAAAAAATGTTTACCTCACAAGGCACATAAAAAGGGGCAGGGCTTTGGATTATATGGACAAACATGCCGTCTTGCCTTTTTTTGAATTCGCTGCCTCTCTCCGCTCCCCTTTGCATAAAATGAAACATGAAATGTTCAGTAACTTTTACCAGCGAAAGAGAATATTTGTAGCTCAGGGTTGAACTGAGGGGTCCTTGGTGCTCTCTGAGCCTGGTGGTTTTCTTGCAAACATTTCATTACCCAACTAGGTAACATCATCAGTGCCCGAAGGAGTTGTGGAATGGAGGAGGAGGACTGTGGGGGGTCTTTGGTGCTCTCTGAGCTGGGTGGTTTTCTTGCAGATGTTTCGTGTCCCAAACTAGGGGATGGTGTTATTTAGTTTGGGTAATGAAATGTCTGCAAGAAAATAACCAAACTCAGAGAGCACCAAGGATTTCTCAACTTTTACCAAGGTGAAAGTTCCTGGCTCTGATCCAATAGGATAAAAAAGAAAGAAAGAAAATCTAATCTGCAGTCAAATCTTTCATTAGGTGCCGGCTGTCCTTTTGCGGATTCTGTGTAAGGGTTTGGCTTATTTTACATCTAACCCTGTCATTTCCTCGCAGAATTATTGATTTATCATCTCGCTTTTTCCTAAGAACCAGGGATGGTTGACATCTAATGACAAGACACTTTTTCCAACCTTAACCTGAACTCCCCCATTATGATTGCACTACAATAAATAAATACACCTGTTTCCTTGCCAGTAAAATTATTTATATTGTTCTGGGTTAGTAGTATGTATAGATAAAAGTATGTATTAGATAAAAGTCCTTTTGCTTGCTTCCTTGGAAATGCAAGGTGTGTCTTTTGACAATAAATTGCTAAATGACCTTTCCAAGGACATTAGATTTCTCAAACCATTTTTCATTAAGGTGAGATTAAACCAAGACACCCCTTTTGTCTGAATGGGCTTATTGTAGCCGCTGGAAATCCAGGGTGGGAATTCTGCTTTAGTTGATATTTCTACCTGCAACTGTGGGAATGTAAGCTTGTGGCAAGGAGATTGTGACTCAATTTTTCTGCACAGCCTGGAGCCAGGCCATGGAGTTAAGAATGGGATTTCAGCAAATACCCTCAACTTTGTCAAATGTATACAGATTGGTTTGTCCCTTTTCCTTGTTTTCAAGCTTTATATTTGGCCTTTGGTCTTACTACGGGAGTCAGTGTATCTTTGGGTAGATTTAAGCACATTTGGAGTTTGGGAGGGGGGAAGGAGGGAGGGAGGAAGGAAGGAAGGAATGAAAGAGAGAGAAAAGAAGAAAGAAAGAAAGAAAGAAAGAAAGAAAGAAAGAAAGAAAGAAAGAAAGAAAGAAAGAAAGAAAGAAAGGCAGATGTCATAGGGAACAAAGCTGTTACAGAATCTGGTAGTCCTGCTATAAATACTTCGAAACCTCCTTCCAGAGGGGAGCAACAGAAACAGGCCATGAAGTGGGTGTGTGGGGTCTCTAACAATGCTTTGAGCTCTAAGCACGTAGCGCTTGTAAGCAGCATAGTCCAGAAATGCGACACAGTCCAGCTTTTTCCAATTCTGTGGACTTCAGCTCCCAGAATTCCTTGAGTCTGGGTGGGAATTTCAGGGCATTGAAGCCCACCCACCTGGAAAAGTCTCTTCCTCCAGGAGTGACAGTTGTGGTAGAGAGATGGACAGCTTGTTTTAAGGTAGGGTCTGGTTTTCTGGCTTGTCACTTTGTTTTTTTGGCTAACATTGATATCAAATTGATGTGTTTTTTGCTCCTTTGGGATTGAAGGAATTTCTCCTAAACACTCTGCATCAGTGATTAAGTTTCACTTCTTGCTTGTCACTTCTCTGAATTACGATGGATCAATGTGTTTGGGGGAAAAACACGATCTGGACTTTATGAAACCATAAAGCCATGCTTTCATTCTTGACTGCCCAGTGCAATGTTTCTACATATTTTCCCCATGAAATTATCCCCATCTCTTGTTCTCTTTCCCAAAAGTTGATAGATAGCTCTCATTTTCATTTTTAATCACAAACGCTTCTTTAATTCTTATCTCTATCCAACTGGCTTGGGGAAAAAGAAAATTAAAATGTTTGGGGAAAACCTAACATACACAACTCTACGGAACTACCATGAAACAGGCATTGTCTGGCTGCAGACCATGGGGCGGTGGTGGACATCTGAATTTTTGCAAGAGATTTTATGCAAACGTCTTTCTTTGTTCTTGATTTATATTTATCATATTCCATAGGAGAACTGATAGGTCTGACTGCTGAACAGATGCAGACTTGTTAAGAAAGGTGGATCCTCAGTAACATGTTATTGCAAAACATTTAGTATATCTGACGTTGGTTACAGTAAGAGCTTCCAGGCACGCAGTTCCTTGGATTGTCAACTGATGTTTAAGGACAGCACTAGAGTAGCTGTAAACATCATTTTATTCTTAGGAATAACAAGTTAAAAAAAGACAAAAAGGTTATAAATGCAAGTCAAAATCTTTTGGATGTCTCTAATAAAATTCCAGAATAGCGCAAACAGAAAGTCTATTTGCTTTTTGCCTGCTTATAATCTGCTCCAATCTTGAAGGACTCTTGACGCAAAGAACAATCAGAAAATATGACAATAAAAAATATAGAATAGATATCAAAGAGGGAAGAAGAGGTTACCGTACAGACAGCACATGATGAATGAACCCCCAAATGTTGGGAACAATTTATTATGAACCCCAAAGCAGGAAGAATGCAGACTTTGATTTAGCAATTGATTCCTTGCAAGTCAAAACCCCACTTTTGAACTCTGGATCTTGAGACCAAGGAGAGAGGAACCCACCCACCCATAACTGATCTCCAGCCAAGGTTCTGCTTGCAAGACATGCTTATCCATGATTTGTTTAACCACGGTTTTCTGAATTTGCACCAAATTAAATGGGCTGGCTTCATACAGTCCGCTAGACTGAAAGGAGATTGTTAGTTTTCAGGTTCAGCAATTGCATCCTGTAAAGGTAGCAGAAGCTCCTGGAAGTGCCCATGGTGGCTTTCATTGGCCAGATGTATCCAAGGTTTTTTGTTTTTTTTTAAATCAAGATGGTAGCAGTGAGTGAAACGGTACCCTTGTGTACTGGCAAAAGATCATGTTGTGACTTGAGGTCTACAAACCATGCCTTCCCGTCTCCGCCTGCCTTCCCGTGGCTCCAGCCCCGGTTACGAGATCCCTGGAGGGTGTGTGTGTGTGTGTTTGTTTTTGTGTAAGTTTGTGTGTGTATTTGTGTTGGGTGTGTGTGTGTTTGTTTTTGTGTAAGTTTGTGTGTGTGTGGGTATTTGTGTTGGGTGTATGTGTGTGTGTTTGTTTTTGTGTAAGTTTGTGTGTGTGTGTGTATGTGTGTGTATTTGTGTTGGGTGTGTGTGTGTGTGTGTTTTTGTGTAAGTTTGTGTTTGTGTGTGTGTATTTGTGTTGGCTGTGTGTGTGTGTGTGTTTTTGTGTAAGTTTGTGTTTGTGTGTGTGTGTATTTGTGTTGGCTGTGTGTGTGTGTGTGTGTGTGTGTTTGTGTAAGTTTGTGTTTGTGTGTGTGTGTGTATTTGTGTTGGCTGTGTGTGTGTGTATTTGTGTTGGGTGTGTGTGTGTGTGTATTTGTGTTGGCTGTGTGTGTGTGTGTGTGTGTGTGTGTGTGTGTGTATTTGTGTTGGGTGTGTGTGTGTGTGGCCTGCCTGTCCCGCACGCCCCCCCGTGACGTCAGCGGAGAAAGCCTAGCGCCCCGGCCGAGAGCCGCGCGGAGTCCCCAGCCGGCGCCGGGGCCAGCCCAGAGCAGCAGCGGCGGCGGCGGCGGAGCGAGCGAGCGGGAGGTAGCAGCGGCGCAAGGCGACCGTGGCCCGCCGGTCTGCCCCGAGGACGCCCCGCTCTCGGCGGCGGGACCATGCCGGATGCCGCGCGGAGCCTGGTGGCGCTGGCGGCGCTGGCGGCGGCCTGCAAGGGGCTCATCCTGGCGGTGGCAGGTGAGGCTGGATTTGGGGGTGGGCGTCGGGCGGGGGGGGAAGGTCCTCAAACCGGCAGCCGTCGGGGAGAGACGGCGGGAAGCCGTGCGGGTAACCCCGGGGTAGCTGATTTGCGTCCGCACAGCCCGCCGCACCTGGATAGGGATGGGGTGTGGGGGTGTGGGGGGGTTTCACACGTGGCATCGAACCCGAAAGTCATCCAAACTCACAGCCGGCTCAAATATCCATCCGAACTAGCCGGGGTCGTGAGAATGCAGCCCTTGGGCTTTGGCTGACCCAACTGGGTGGCTTGGGTTAGTTTAGCAACTGGCAAACTGGGTGACAGTCTAAAACCTGATGAGTGTTTTTTTTTTTAATACAACAGTGTAACTAGGACCTGGCCCGCCAAAATCAGCTTCATCTCCCGTTTTTCTCTTGCTAAAACTCGACGTTCTGCCCCAGCGGAATAATCCCAGAGATTTAAATTGCTCACCTACACAGAGAGAGATACGTTTCACTTTCTTTCACGTTGCACTTATTGCAGTGTTAACTTTCCAAATTCTTCCTGGATTTGTTTGTCATTATTCAGGTAATTATGCACCACAGGCTGTGGGGAAAAGGAGAAGGCTCAGCTTTCTCTGCCTGTGTGTAGGGATGAACTGTACACACTAGTAGAGGCAGTCTTGCGTAGCGGTTAAAGGCATCCGCTAGAAAGTGGGAGGCGGTGAGTTTTACTCCTGCCATAGGCACAGAGGAGGCAATGGCAAATCGTTTCTGGAAAACCTTGCCAGGAAAACTGCAGGGACTTAATCCGGCCATTTGCCAGCAGTCAAGATGACCTCAAAAGCCCCCAGCAAAAAGCCTCCGATGACCCTTGTGTGCAAACAGCAGCTCCTTCCGTGTAATGGGTACAAACGAGTTGGACTGCGGTGATGGGAAGAATCGAGAGGTTTCAAAGAGTATCAGGTGCATAATAGGGTGCCTCGGTCGGGCCTCCTATTTAATAAATACATCTTTGGAGAAACCTGATCCAGCCAGAAGCAGCAGTTTTGTTATATAAAATAAAAATGCCAGGCAACCCACTCTTCCCTTTTTTCTCTGACCTACTAAATGAGCTGGAAGGATGGCTGGATTTTTTAATGGAGAGAGAGAGAGAGAGAGAGAGAGAGAGAGAGAGAGAGAGAGAGAGAGAGAGAGAGAGAGAGAGAGAGAGAAGAAAGAAAGAAAAAGAAAAAGAAAGAAAGAAAGAAAGAAAGAGAAAGGGAGACAGAGAAAAGAAAGAAAGAGAGAGAGAGAAAGAAGGAGAAAGGGAGACAAAGAGAGAGAGAGAGAAAGAAAGAAAAAGAAAGAAAGAAAGAAAGGAGAAAGGGAGACAGAGAGAGAGAAGAAAGAAAGAAAGAAAAAGAAAGAGAAAGGGAGACAGACAGAGAGAAGAGAAAGAGAAAGAACGAAAGAAAAAGAAAAAAGAGAAAGGGAGACAGAAAGAGAGAAAAGAAAGAAAGAAAGAAAGAAAGAAAAAAGAAAGAGAAAGAAAGAAAAAGAAAAAAGAGAAAGGGAGACAAAGAGAGAGAGAAAAGAAAGAAAGAAAGAAAGAAAGAAAGAAAGAAAGAAAGAAAGAAAGAAAGAAAGAAAGAAAGAAAGAAAGAAAGAAAGAAAGAAAGAAAGAAAAGAAAGAAAGAAAGAAATTGCCTTTCGCTAAGCCAGCTTCTCTGGGTGACACAATCCCTGACTGTTTTCTTCATCGCCCAGCTGCGTCTGCCACTTGTAGTCCAGTATGGAAGCCCTCAACGATGGCAAGGGGACGTTTCTCTTGCTTCCCCTCTGCACATGTTCAGGTGCTGGAGTTGGGGTGTGAAGGAGGCCGTGCCTGCACCCTGAATCATGTCCCTTCTTGGTTGTCCGATCGCTTCTGATTCTCGGACATTAAGGCCGTGTTTCTCAACTTTGCCAATTTAAGGTGCGTAGATTGGCGGATTCTGGGAATGAAACCCGGGGATCTTAAAGCAGGCAGGCTAGGGAATTTGGGGAGTTAATCCACCTATCTCGAAGCATGCTACCTGGGGGTTTTCTGTGAGTTGGAAACCACATGTCTTAAAACTCGCTGGCTGGGAGGTCTGAGGGTTCGTAAAAAATGCTGGTTGGAGGATTCTGGGAACTGAAGATTAGGCAACTTCAACTTACCAAGCTTAAGAAATACAGATACTCCTCAAGTTTTGTTTAGTGACCATTCACTAGAACAGTACAGGGGGAAAAAAGTGAGTTAGTTTTCACACTTACGACCTTTGCAGCATCCCCGTGGTCAGGTGCTTGAAATTTGGACATTCGGCAACTGACTCATATTTGTGACGGTTGCAATGCCCTGGGGGATCCCCTTTTGTGACCTTCCGACAAGCAAAGTCAAGGGGGAAGCCAGATTCACTTAACAACCGGGTTACTAACTGAACAACTGCAGTGGTTCGCTTAAGAAATGTGGCAGGAAAGGTCGTAAAATGGGGGCAAAGCTCCCTTAACAAGTGTCTCACTTAGCAATGGAAATTTTGGGCTCAATTGTGGCCGTATGTCGAGGGCTACCTTTACCACCCTAGGGAGTTACTACCACACCAGTATCTGCACAGCTCCAGGCAGCCTCAGAGCCTGGTAAATCAAGGCTGCCCCACTCTTGCTCGGTGGCTTTCCCTTCTGGTGGTTCCCCCACCCTTTAATTTCCTTTCTGGAGATATTTGTCATCCCAGAATACTGGAGGAAACGAAGTGGCAGCTTGCCCAGTGGCTGGCGCTGCCTGGAAATTTCCCCAAAGCAGAATCCTGTTGCTTCTTGTCACAACTCCTGCAGCCTCCTGGCTTTGTGGATTCATCAGATAGGATCTGGGAATAAATCTTCCCCTCTTTCGGATGAATTTTCTTCTGGAAAATATGGAAGTGGTTTGCCCACTTTGGTTTTACTTTTTCTGAGAAGGTTGATTGGATTTCCCACTCCCTCCCCCTCTCTGGGCTAGCCTGTGATTTCCTAGTGGTCTCCCCTCCACGTAGCAACTAGGTTTCAAAGTGGCTAAGCAGTGGGACCCTGCATCGGTGGGACGTAATTGCCAGATGTTGTTGAAGTATTAAGCGCCTTTAGCAGTGAACAGTTCTCCCTCCTGCTATTGCTGTGGCCTGATGCAAACAAAACAGCTGGATCCCTTCATGATTTGGCTGAAAGACCAACCAGAAGCCTCTTTTCTCCCACAAAGCTTGGCGTCAATCTGCTTCCTGGCTTCCAATTGGCCGGCTTGAGAAACCACAGTGATGCCTCTTTCTGTCCTCCAGGGATATGCAGCTGGGCTGGTTTTAAACATGCTGAGCATGGCTCAGATTCTTTTCAAACACCAGCCCTGGATGTTGCAACAGGATCCGGAGAAATGGGATGCCTTCGGTGCAAAACCACACAACTCCCTTTTGCTTTGGAGGGTGCAGTGGGGTCTTGCAGAAGGAAAAGCAGAGAAATATTTCCTTCCATTAGCCATGTGGGAAGGCCCAGAATAGAAGCAGGTGGCTGCAGCGAGGGTGCACCGATTCCTCCAAAGGGGATGAGGGTGAAACACACCTGCTCATGCGCAACACTTTTGCTTAGCCCGGGGGTCTTCAAACTTGGCCCTTTTCTGACTTGTGGACTTCAACTCCCGTTTCTTACACTTAGGACCATTGCAACATCCCCATGGTCACGTGATTAAAATCCAGATGCTTGGCAACTGGCAGTTGCACCATCCTGGGATCACGTGCTCATCATTGGTAAGCTTCACAGTCAGCTTCCTACAAGCAAAGTCAATGGGGGAAGCCAGTTTCGTTTAACGACTGCATGATTCACTTAAGAACAGCAGTGATTTGCTTCACAACGGTGGCTAAAAAAAACCCCAACCAAACAGTAAAACCGTGGGGCAAAACTCACATCACAACATAACTCTTGCCTTGGAAAGTTTGGGCTCAGATTGTGATTGTAAGGTGAAGACTACCTGCACAGGATTACAGAATAAGAGAGTTGAAAGGGACCTTGGAGGTCTTCTAGTCCAGCCCCCGTGCTGCTCAGGGCCGATGGGGAGCATACTTTGACATGTCTAGAGCGGGGGTCTGCAACTGTGACAACTTTAAGACTTGTGGACTTCAGCTCCCAGAATTCCTCAGCCAGCATTCTGGGAGCTGAAGTCCACAGGTCTTAAAGTTGTCAAGGTTGCAGATCCCTGCTCTAGAGGATACAAACTTGGAAAATGTGGCTTTCCAAAATACTCAGGTGGACCTTGACAAGAATGGACTTGGGGGGGGAGCCAACTGGAGGGGCAGGAGAGGGACAGTAAAAAAAGACAACGCTGGATTTTTTAAATAGATTTTTGGTCTCTTCAGCTCTTGTCATCTTTTTTTGAGGAAGGGGATGGATTTGATTGGCAGAGTAGGAGTGGCAGGTTGGTTTAGCCTCCCCTCCGCTTCTAAATTCATTCCAGGAAGGGTCAGTTTTTGAGGGAGGCAGGAAAGGAAGGAAGACCTCCATCACTTGTCTTCCCCTTTGACTGTTTAGCTTCTCTTTGCCTCCATGACAAAAGGTAAACTGGGAGAGATCTAAGCTTGTGGGCTTCCTTGGGCAGGAAATCCAGAGCAGGGAAGGGAAAAATGCAAAACACAGGAATGTTTCTTAGAATTGAGGATGTTTCGCCAAGGCAACTGATTTTCTAACAGAAGGGAACCTCCATAGCTCCGGGTTGAACTTCGGAATCCTTGGTGCTCTCTGAGTTTGGTCGCTTGCTTGCTTGCAGAATGTTTGGCGACCCGACTAGGTAACGTCATCGGCAGGGCTAGAAAGGAGTGTGGGGGGCGGGGCTGCTCCCCGTTTGCAGGCATTTGTGCAGGAAGAAGTTGGGGGAGGTTTGCCTGCATGCACATTACCCCCATTTCTGGGCTTTCTGAAGTCCCTGATGCACATATGTGGTTCCAACAGAAGAGGATCTCTGTAGCTCAGGGTTGGACTGTGGGGTCCTTGGTGCTCTCAGCTGGGTGGGTTTCTTCCAGGTGTCTCATGACCCAACTAGGTAAGATCATCAGTGCTCAGCTAGGTAGCATCATCACCACTAGTGATGTGACCTAGGTGGATAATGAGATATCTGCAAGCAAACCACCAAGCTCAGAGAGCATCAAGGACCCTCCTCCTCCTCCTCCTCTTCCTCTCCTTCCCCCCAAACCCCCCTCTCTTGTAGCACTGATAACGTTACCTAGTTGGACAACGAGAGGTCTGCAAGTAAACCATTGAGGTCAGAGAGCACCAAGGATCCCACAGTCCTCCTCCTCCTCCTCCTTCTCTTCCTCCTCCTCCTCCTCCTCCTCCTCCCTTGTAGCACTGATAACGTTACCTATTTGGACAACGGGAGGTCTGCAAGTAAACTATTGAGGTCAGAGAGCACCAAGGATCCCACAGTCTTCCTCCTCCTCCTCCTCCTCCCCCCTTGTAGCACTGATAACGTTACCTATTTGGACAACGAGAGGTCTGCAAGTAAACCATTGAGGTTAGAGAGCACCAAGGATCCCACAGTCCTCCTCCTCCTCCTCCTTCTCTTCCTCCTCCTCTTCCTCCTCCTCCTCCTCCTCCTCCCTTGTAGCACTGATAACGTTACCTATTTGGACAATGAGAGGTCTGCAAGTAAACCATTGAGCTCAGAGAGCACCAAGGGCTCCAGAACTGATTTTCTCCACCTGCTGTCTGTGTTTTTTGGAAGCTTTGACTGTTACATGTTTGGCTGTAACCTCATGGCTAACCAGATATTGCTAGCTTCTCCCCCACACCCTTTTGGTCCAGCCATTCCCCACCCCAATCCACCTGCTGGGTTCTCACTTCACTATCATCATGAGCAGGTTTACTTCCAGAAGCAGGTTTTTAGGAGAGAGGTACAAAGAAGGTCTGGTTTCCAGAGAATGTTTGGTTTCCAGAGAATGCTTGGTTTCCTGAGAATGCCCTGGACAGCAAGCAAAACAAACAAATGCATCCTGAACAAATCAACTCAGAGTTCGAGGGACAAATGACCAGGCAGAAAGTACCATATTTTGGACACTTTATGGGAAGACCTCCTAGCAGCTCTCTGGAGAAGATTCTGATGCTGGGAAAGGTGGAAAGAAAGGGAAGAAGGAGGAAGCACGTAGGAGGGACCCAGTCCCAGTGGTGATGGGGGCACCAAGGGATAATAGGCTAGGGATTGATTGTCCTGGGAAACAATCTGTGGGGTTGTCGATACTGATTTGGAAGCAGGTCAGCTATCCTTCAGTGCAAGGCTCAGCACTCTTGAGAAGCCAAAAAAACTGGGAATGGTGGAAGGGAAGAGAAGAATTTGGCCAGCAGCAAGGCAGAGGGTCTCGGCTTGCAGCGACAGTGGGGCCATCATGGAAGGCCTGCAGGACTAGTTGGAGACAGGTCGTGTGGGTGAAAGTCTATGCCTGTGGTTGTTAAGAGTTGAAATTGACTTAAAAACATATCAATCATTAATCAGTCTATCAGTGCAAGACCCGGTACTCTGCTGTTGGGAAAGTTGGAAGGCGAGACAATCAGCAGCAAGGTTGCTGCAGAGATAGCTGCATTATTACAAGATCCAAGGCCAGGCTGGGGACAGATTGCCGTGAAGAAAAAAAAATCTATGCAGTTATTGAAAGTCTGCACCCACGGAAGGCCGTGAAGTTCCTTTAATGCTTCCTACACTGAGGGGTCCTTGGTGCTGTCTGAGCTTGGTGGTTTTCTTGAAGAGGTTTGCAAGATGTCTGCAAGCAAACCAGCAAGCTCAGAGAGCATCAAGGGCCCACAGTCCTCCTCCTCCTCCTTGCAAACCCCACTCCCTTTTAGCACTGATGATATTACTTAGTTGGATAATGAGATGTCTGCCAAACAACCAAGCTCAGAGAGCATCAAGGAACCCACAGTTGTTGTTGTTGATGATGATGATGATGATGATGATGATGATGATGATCATCATCATCATCATCATCATCATAATCATAATCATGATATGATAATGATATGATAATGATATAATAAATAACAACAACAACACAACAACAACAACAACAACAACAACAACAACAACAACAACAATAATAATAATAATAATAATAATAATAATAATAATAATAATAATAATAATGTTGGAAGGGACCTTGGAGGTCATCTAGTCCAACCCCCTGCTCAGGCAGGAAACCCTATGCCATTTCAGACAAATGGCTGTCCAGTCTCTTCTTAAAAACCTCCAGGGTTGGAGCATTCACCACTTCTGGAGGCAGGTTGTTCCACTGGTTAATTGTCCTCACTGTCCTTATTTCTAAATTGCTTCTCTCTTTGATTAGCTTCCATCTGTTGCTTCTTGTCCTGCCTTCAGGTGCTTTGGAGAATAGCTTGACTCCCTCTTCTTTGGGGCAGCCCCTGAGATATTGGAAGACTGCTATCATGTCCCCCCCTCGTCCTTCTCTTCATTAGACTAGACATACCCAATTCCTCCTCCTCCCAAACCCCACTCCTCTAGCACTGATGATGTTACCTAATTGGGTCATGAAACGTCTGCAAGAAAACCACCAGGTTCAGAGAGTACCAAGAATCCCTCAATGTCAACCCTAAGTGACAACTATTCCCCCTTATTGGCGTCCTACATTCCAGTTGTCTATCCTGCATCACAATAGTGCACTATTCTGTAAATGTTTAATTGCTAACATTTGAATCCCATACTGAACAAATGAAAGGCCGAATGACTAAGTGGGTACATGGTGTGATTGTGCAACAATGGGAATTTCATTGGAAGTCTAATGTTAATAGAGCCTTGGTGGAGCAGTGGGCTAATGCCTCCTTAAGTAACACCAGCTGCCTGCAATTAGTGCAGGTTCGCATCCCACCAGGCTCAAGGTAGACTCAGCCTTCCATCCTTCCGAGGTAGGTAAAATGAGGACCCAGATTGTTGGGGGCAATTAAGCTGACTTTGTAATAATGCCGCTTGCGGGGTGTGTGAAAGCCCTAATAAGCAGGCATATACATAGAATGAAGGCTACTGCTAAGCTTGTAAGCCGCCCTGAGTCTTCGGAGAAGGGCGGGATATAAATGGAATTAAAAAAAATAAAATAAATAAATATCAGGCGAATGACATAATAGAAAAAAATGGGCATGAAGTGTTCTTTCATTAGATTATCACACTAATTGTGATTGCTGAAATGGATCCTGAATATTCCAGCATTTGTCAGAAAGATAATAAAGAAGTGAAAGCTTCTGAAGAAAGCTTAATCAATCGTATTTGCCTTCTGAGTACGTTTTTACGTCATGGATTCCATCAGACTAGGAAAACCTGTTGATGACTGTGCTTATTCACATATTTTAAACCAGGAACATCTGCAGAATATTTTTAAAAAGTCAAGATGACAACCACAATTGTACGATTGCAGCTTTGTGCGCTTTGTTTGTGCCGGTCATAATATTGTGGCTGCCATCTTGATTGCTCCTATGTATATGTTTTTAAGACATATACAGGTAGTCCGTTTAATGACCATTTGAAGGTATAACAGCATTGAAAAAAGTTAGTTATGACCATTTTCCCCCACTTACAACCATTGCAGCATCCCCCAAGGTCATGTGTTCAAAGTCAGATGCTTGACAACTGACTCATATTCATGACCACTGCAGTATCCTGGGGTCACATGATCCCCTTTTGCGACCCTCTGACAAGTAAAGTCAAAAGGGAAGCCAGATTCACTTAACAACCGTGTTACTAACTGCAGTGATTCACTTAACAGTTGTGACAAAGGTTGTAAAATGGGGCAATATTCACTTAACAAATATCTCACTTAACAACAGAAATTTTGGGTTCAATTGTGGTCGTACATTGAGGATGACCTGTATGAACACTTCCAAAAGACTTTCTTCCCTATTTTAAGGGCTACCATAAAGTATTTATGTTAAAACTGCTTTGACAGTTCTTCTCTCATACTTTCAAATAGAATAGAATAGAATAGAATAGAATAGAATAGAATAGAATAGAATAGAATAGAATAGAATAGAATAGAGCTGGGAGGGACCTTGGAGGTCTTCTAGTCCAGCCCCCTGCTCAAGCAGGAGAACCTATGCCATCTCAGACAAGTGGCTGTCCAGTCTCCTCTTAAAAACATCCAGTAATGGAGCGCCCACAACTTCTGGAGGCAAGCTGTTCCACTGGTTCATTGTCCTCACTGTTAGGAAGTTTCTCCTTAATTCCAGGTTGTGTCTCTGATCAGTTTCCAACCATTGTTTCTTGTCCTTCCCTCTGGTGCTTTGGTGAATAACGTGACCCCCTCCTCTTCTTTGTGGCAACTCCTCCAATACTGGAACACTGCTATCATGTCGCCCCTATTTCTTTTCTTTAGACTAGCTAGCCAAACCCAAGTCCTGCAGCCGTTCTTCGTATGTTTTAGTCTCCAGGCCTTGGATCCTCTTAGTTTCTCTTCTCTGAATGTTTTTCAAACTCTCAACATCTTTTTTGTGATATGGTGACCAAAATTGGCTGCAGTATTCCAGGTGTGGCCTTACTAGAGTTTTATGAAAAGATAGTAGTACTTTGCATGATCTTGATTCAATGCCTCTGTTGATACAGCCAATATCTCAAAACTTGAGATATTCTTGTTGTTACAAATATATAATAAATGCACAGAGCAAATTTGTATTTGCTATTTGTATTTTAATACAACCAAATAGTAGTGAACTCTGCAAATTTCACGTTTGGGATTGATGATCAGAGGTCCTGGTGATAGCAGCCGCCAGCTTCGATAGCTTTCAAAGAGGATTGGGTTCATTGCTGAAGGACAGACCCTTTGAACGCTATCAGACTTGAAAACTGAATGTTATCTCTGAGTTGGGGGCAGCACGTCTCCAAAATACTCTTCTAGGGGAACAATGGTAGGAGAGACAGAGGTCTCTCTCTGCTGCTTAAGAGCACCTGACATCACGCTGGCCACTCTGGGAAGCAAAATGTTGGATAAAGAAGTGCCTTGGCCAGATCCACCAGATCCACCGCCATAATAGTCCTGCGGGACCTGTTTCAAAGCATGCCGGTATCCAATATTTTGCAATGATGTGTGGTTGTGAAGCATGGCTGTTCTCCTGGATTCTTTTTTCCTCTAATGGCTGAAGACGGCAGTCAAAAACCCATGATATGGAGTTGTTTTGCTGTTTGACTGCCTGCTGCTTGGACTTTGTAATTTGAATTGTCCTTGAGATTCTGTAAGAGCAGAGGTAGGCAACCTTGGCTCTTTTATGACTCATGGACTTCAACTCCCAGAATTCTTGAGCCAGCTATGCTGGCTCAGGAATTCTGGGAACTGAAGTCCATGAGTCATAAAAGAGCCGAGGTTGCCTACCCCTGTGTAAGAGTGTCATGTCTACCGCATCCCACGCCTGATAAAAAATATGGACAAATCAAACAGTAAAGAAACCCAAAATATTTTCTCTTTCCCTTTATATTTTTATTTATTTTATTTATTTTTATTTTTTATTACATTTATATCCCGCCCTTCTCTGAAGACTCAGGGTATTATTATATAGTATTATTATATATTATATACTATTAGTATATATTATACACATATATAGTAGTATTCCAATATTTGAGGGAGTGCCACAAAGAAGAGGGTGCTATTCTCCAAAGCACCAGAGGGAAGGACAAGAAACAACAGATGGAAACTAATCGGGGAGAGAACCAACTTAGAACTAAGGAGAAACTTCCTAACAGTGAGAACAATTAACCAGTGGAACAAGTTGCCACCAGAAGTTGTGGGTGCTCCATCACTGGAGACTGGACAGCCACTTGTCTGAAATGGAAAAGGTTCTCCTGCTTGAGCAGGGGGCTGGACTAGAAGACCTCCAAGGTCCCTTCCAGCTCTATTCTATTCTAAAATGATGATATATTTAGATTATCGATGACTGCCATTGTTACACTGATGCAGTGAAGAGAATGAAGACTATTATACTCTGGGGAACAAATTTTATATACATATACACATACAAGCTGGATAGACAGATATATAGATATACAGTAGATAAGGATTTAAACATAGATATATAGATATGACAATCCATGACTGTAGAGAAACTTTCTTACACAAACAAGAGAAATAAAGTAACTATGGGCAGACAAAAGAGCAGCGGGACTTCAGGGACTTCTGAATTTCTGCTGGCTTCCCCATTGATTTCATTTGTGGGAAGTTGGCAGGGAGCATTGAAAACCATGATTAAAACTATTGTGTAGTGGGTTTTGGACTGCGTGGACCGCATGGAAAGACCCCAGGCAGATGAGCGCAGCATATCAGCTCTTTATTGTGGTCAGACTGAACTGGAACAAAGGGGCTGCCTGATCCCTTATATACCTGGCCAGGTACACCCCAGGCCAATCCCTTTAACTGAATTTCCCGCCGTCCGCAAGCCAGCCAATCCTGTCGCAGTATAGCGCCACCAGTGGTGTAGCGTAGGGGGGGCCGGGCGCAACATCTGGGGGGGCGCGCTCGCACTTGCAGCTCTCTGCCCCTGCCTGGCTCACTCACTCTCTCTCACTGCAGCGCTGGCTGTGCGAATTCGATCCGAGCCGCCGGGTCGCCGCCGACTGTGGAGGGGGGGGTGCCAGGCGTGCGGTGCGACTATCTGGGGGAGGGACAGTGCAGCGGCCGGGTGCTTGCCCCGGGTGCTGACAACCCACGCTACGCCACTGAGCGCCACCAGGTGGTGTCAGTGGCCACTGCTAATATGATCACCCAACTATATACATCTATATACATAACAAAAACCAGAGCTGATTACAGCGATGCTGCAGTGCTTGCAACTTTGTGGATGTAACTGGTGTGAAGACCCTTCAAATTTCAATTTGATGGGACTAATGGGACCCTGATTTTGTTTGCCTTTTTAAATTAGCGAATTCTCGATTCAAAACATTTTTGCGCTCTGTGCTTTTGGGCTAATTGAAGGTTACAAGCAGGAGAGTTTTAATGTATAAGTATATAATAGCTTTAGCTTTCTAAAATACAGTAGGCACAACTGTATTCACAAAGTAATATTGAGGGGTTCCCACAAAGAGGGGGGTCAACCTATTTTCCAAGCACCAGAAAGTAAGACAAGAACCAATGGATGGAAACTTTTCAAGGAGAGAAGCAACCTGGAATTAAGGAGAAACTTCCTAATAGGGAGAACAATTAAACACTGGAACAGTTTGCCTTCAGAAGTGGTGGGTGCTCCATCACTAGAGGCTTTTAAGAAGAGACTGGACAACCATTTGTCTGGAATGGTGTAGAATCTTCTGCTTGTGCAGGGGGTTGGACTAGAAGATCTCCAAGTTCCCTTCTAACTCTGTTATTCTATGTATTTAAAATGAAAAAAAGAGGAAGAAGAAAAAGTCATAGTTGTAGTCGTAGCAGCCTCAAAAAAATAAGTCCACAGACAAAACAATTTCAAAAGAGTTAATTAAATCTCCTTGTAAGATCTCTTCCCTTGCTGCTTTGGGGGAAAAAATTAAATGCGGACCGATGACAAATGTTGACATTATGTCCAAAAGACATACATTTGTGCACACCAGATGTGGCTCTGGGAGGTGGGTTATAAAAAACACTCTCCTCCCTTCTTTTATAGCATCACCTTTCTGATCCACAATAAAAAGGGAGCAAGGCTTTGATCATATGGTCATGGCAACATCTTGACTTTTTAAATTCTTCTCCCCAAGGTGTATGCAATCACTAGCAAACAAACAACGCTCAATGGCATGCAACAAAGAAATGTTGCATTGCATTGTATTGCTGCAAAGCAAGTTTAACTTTGTAATTCCAGAGTTGGTTAAGGATTTTTCTGCTTATTTTCCAATGCCTGAAAAATTTTCAGGTCTTGCTATCTTGATAAGATTCCAGATAGGAGGCCAAATAGCTCAGAAAATGACTTTCTAACGTGATGGTTCTTAAAGAAAGGGACTAAATCCTTCTGTCTCTTTATATTACTCTGTGCTTTGAAAAGACTGATAATAAATAATCAATTCTGTCTGAGCTGGTATCGCATTAAGGGCCCTGAGATACTAAAATGATATCAGGTTTACTGATTAACAGCTAAATCCTTTGATCCTTGGCCACCTTCCCTAAGTAAAAGGCTGTAAATTTATAGTATTTTGCGCCTTGAAAAGACTGGTGTTAAAAAAAAATTGTTCTGTCTGAACTGAGTATTACAATCTGGGCTTTGAAATAATAAAATGATATAGCTTCTACTGATTAACAGCTAAATCCTGTGATCTTTGGCACCTTCCCTGATTACAAGGCTGTAAAATGGATTTTTCTCTATCACTCTGAGTGGCATTTTTTTTCCTATAGTCAGGTTGTAATTCTCTCTGCCCGGCGGTGGGTCTCTGCTCTGTTCTTGGCAGCCTGCGTTCCTCTCTAAGATTTATCTTGAAGTGGTGTCAGAAGAAAACAGTACTTTAATTTCAGTTCAAGTAAAGACAATTGAAATCAAGTGTGTTTCAAACTTGGCAACTTTTAAGATGGGTGGACTTCAGCGCCCAGAATTCCCCAGCCAACTAATTAAATTCAATAATAAGCAATGCTCTGTGTTCTAAGATTCTGTATTTATCCTGGTTTATAGCAGAAAGACACCTTATTGAAATCGGGCTAATTCTTGCTTCTCATGTTGCCCAGTTGCACGGACCTTGATGCTCAGGTGAAATAAGCCAGCACAGTGGATGTTGGCATGTTGGATACCACAGCACTTGACCCCTCCTAGATCAAAGCAACAATATCTGGGTGGTTTCCTCTTTCATTTGTACCAACTTCAGAAGACGACGGCAGCAATTTCCCAAAGTTTGAGGAGCAGTTAAAAATTAAAATAAAAATAAAAATCCAGAAACATTTTTCAAGAGGTGAGACACCCATAATTGCATAGTTCAATATGTATTGAGCCCATATAAGACTAGAAGCAGGGAGCATCTGCTTTGTAAATTGCCAACCCTTCTTCCTTCCACTTTTTTCCTATTTTAAAAATCATATCTCTAGGGCAGGGGTAGGCCACCTTGGCTCTTTTATGACTCGTGGACATCAACTCCCAGAATTCCTGAGCCAGCCATGCTGAGGGGAAAGGGAGAGGATTCCAAGCTGAGCCACGCTGGCTCAGGAATTCTGGGAGTTGAAGTCCACAAATCATAGAGATGCCAAGGTTGGCCTAGACCAGGGGTAGGCAACCTTGGCCCTTTTATGACCCGTGAACTTCAACTCCCAGAATTCCTGAGCCAGCATAGGGAAGTATGGCCCCTTCATGACTTGTGGACTTCAACTCCCAGAATTCCTGAGCCAGCATGGCTCAGCTTGGAAACCTCTCCCTCTCCCCTCAGCATGGCTGGCTCAGGAATTCTGGGAGTTGAAGTCCACGAGTCATAAAAGAGCCAAGGTGGCCTACCTCTGCTCCAGGGAATCCATTGATAGAGTGCCTGGAATCCAGTCTATTACACTATTTTATACTGTAGAGAGCTGGCCAAATGCCAGGCCACTTCTGCAGTTTTACCTTCCACAGAGATAAATCTGCAAGTCGGAATGATTTTGAAACAGGGATCGTGCAGGTGAAACCCCATAGGCATGTGTGTGCAAAAGACAGAAAAAGGGAAAAGTGTGATTCACTCCTGGAGATATGCAAAAAGCGGGTTTTTCCCCCCAGCTTGTCCTGAAGTAGAGTATCTTTCATCTGAAGATTGCCAAAGCCTGCTAAAATGAAAACATGACGTCTACCTGATTTTCACGTATAGAGATGGGTGTAATCCCGACAGCCCCAGGCATCTGCCTTTAAATAATGCTGTTTATTATAGTTCGGGAGGCGAGATCCATGGAGTAGCTGTTATGAACAGCCCCAGAAGTCTCTACTCTAACTGCGTGGATGTGTTAAGACAAACAAAACTCTTGCTTCATCCGTCACACCCCTGCTCCTCCATCACCCCTGCACAAAGGCGCTCAGAGCATTAAAACAAGGCAGGATTGTGCAATTCGTGCCTATCCTGGCAGAGCTGGACGTATTTGTCACTCAGCTTGGCTTGGGATGGGAAACCCCTTTGGGGGCTGTTAGCAGTGTAGGGGGGGGTATTTGCAACCAAGCAGAGTTTGAAAGAAAAGAATCCGTGCACACCATCAATCCCAAGGCTCCTCCTGGTTTTAGATGTGGAAAAATGCAACAGGCAATTTGCATCTGGCGCTTTGTAGCTAAGCCAATATTTTTCTCTGGAACTGAACTGGAATTCCTTACTTTGGCCTGCCCATGATTTATTCCTCTGTCAAACAAGGCAAGTCCTTTTTTTAAAGATGCAGTATCTCTAGTCTCTTGAGAAAACAATGTTTGTGTGTGTGTGTGTGTGTGTGTGTGTGTGTGTGTGTGTGTGTGTGTGTGATATCTTTCTCTCAGGCCCATTCTGTTTTTGGAGTCATTTCTGTAATCAGTTGCAACTATCTTAATTTTTATGAGAGAAATTGATCTGCTCAGATTCCTACTTCCTGGGAGCTGTTTCCAAATCCCTAAATGAAAGTCGCATTGCTTATTTCCCCCTGTTTATGGCAAGTAGCATCCGATGGAGGGGGTGTCAAAAAAAAATTATGGAGGTGGCTGCAAGCATGTGACTGAAGCTCCCTCCTCAGCTGTTTCTGGTTGATATCCTTTCCCTTGGCAGGGATCCCATAAAAGCAGCAGATTGTACCAAATCCTGAAAGACACCACACATTGGTGCTTCTCCATCTTAGCAACCTGAAGGCGTGTGAGTGTCAACTCCCAGAATTCCCCAACGGGCAAAGTTTCACAGATGACGCTACAGACCTACGTTCAAGATGTGGGGAAAAATGACGGGAAATGAATTTGATTCTCAATCAGTGATTTTAAACCTCAGCAACTTCAGCTCCCAGAATTCCCCAGCCGACAAAGCTCTACTGATCTTTGGATCAGACTTTTAGATCCAGAAGTTACACATCTGGAGATGTCTTTGAACCATTAGAGGTGTGTGCGTGTGTGTGTGTGTGTGGGGAAATGAATCTGATCCTAAATCAGCGTTTCTAAACCTCAGCAACTTGGAAGATGTGAGGGCATCCACTTCCACAGTTCCCCAGTCAGCATGCTGGCTAAGGAATTCTGGGAGTCGAAGTCCCCACATCTTCAAGTTGCTGAGGTTGAGAAACATTAGTTGCAAGGTTCCTGGAAAAAACCTGAGTCCAACTATCGTCTGCTCTCAGAATGAAGCAATTCTCACACCAATGCAAAATAAAAAGCAGAAGGAAGGGTTGGGTTTCTTTAAAAGCTGCAAAGGTGTTGTGACCGTGGACTTCGCCTGTGGGAATGCTGAAGCTGCAGAGTTATAAGAAAACTCAAATATCACAAAACAGCTGTAAGCTTCTGGTGACTACTGTAGAGAGGAATCCAGATGTACGTAGATAAGATGTGCCCTCGTGGAATGTTTGCAATTTAGAGATTTGGGGAAGGTATCGTGCAGTGAGGGAAACCTCTCCTCGTTACTCAGCTGATCAGAGCCAGATGTTGGGAATTGACAACTGTTCAGAATAAAATATATACAGGTAGTCCTTGGCTTAAAACTATTTGTTTAGTGACCGGTCAAAGTTACAACGGCACTGAAAAATAACTTATGACCATTATTCACACTGACAACCATTGCCACATCCCCTTGGTCATGTGATCAAACATTCAGAAGCTTGGCAGCTGGTTTCATATTTATGACGGTTTCCGTGTCCCGGGCTCATGCGATCCACTTTTGAGACCTTCTGACAAACAAAGTTAATGGGGAAGCCAGATTCACTTAGCAACCGGGTTGCTAACTTAACAACTGCGGCAAGCAAAGTCATAAAATGGGGCAAAACTCACTTAACAAATGTCTCACTTAGCAACGTAAATTTTAGACTCAGTTGGGGTCATAAGGTGAGGACTACCTGTATGTCATCGAATGGAGGGCTGTTGATTGTGAGGTTTTTTAGAACAGTTTTGTTTCAGAGTGTTGAAGAATTTAGGGTAAGCTTTCTCCATCTTACAATTTCTGGATTTCATCTTCACTGCCTCGTTTACAATGAAATTGGAGCCAAACATTTTGTAGTAGGTAAACTCAAAGGTTCTTGAAAAATTGACCTGTCTTCTTGCGGACATATGTCCATCCATCAGAACCAATGTGCTACTTTTACTCTGTAGTCATTTAAATATAGAAAGAAAAATTTTAAGTTCTTAGCTGCAGCTTTGACTTCACCTTGCTGTAACCTTTTTCCTTCTAATACTGTACTCTTTATTACTGTCTTTTACAGCCTTACCAGATTATTGTTATTACGACCTATGATTAGACCAATAAAATCACTCAGTTACCATGAAGTCTTCTCTGAGATACAAGGTTAATCAGATATTAAGTGGTGGGGAGCCTGTGTCCCTAAAATGTTGAATTGCAGCCAGTTCCTGAGAATAGAATAGAATAGAATAGAATAGAATAGAATAGAATAGAATAGAATAGAATAGAATAGAATAGAATGGAATGGAATGGAATGGAATGGAATGGAATGGAATGGAATGGAATGGAATAGAATAGAATAGAATAGAATAGAATAGAATAGAATATGGAATGCAATGAATAGAATAGAATATGGAATGCAATGAATAGAATAGAATAGAATAATAAGATAGGATAGGATAGGATAGGATAGGATAGAATAGGATACAGAATGAATAGAATAGAATAGAATAGAATAGAATAGAATATAGAATAGAATAGAATAGAATAGAATAGAATAGAATAGAATAGAATAGAATAGAATAGAATAGAATAGAATATAGAATGGAATGGAGTATAGAATGGAATAGAATAGAATAGAATAGAATAGAATAGAATAGAATAGGAATAAGAATAGAATAGGAATAAGAATAGGAATAGGAATAGGAATAGGAATAGGAATAAGAATAGAATAGAATAGAATATGGAATGCAATGAATAGAATAGAATAGGAGAGGAGAGGAGAAGAGAAGAGAAGAGAAGAGAAGAGAAGACTTGGAAGGGACTTGTAGGTCATCTAGTCCAACCCTCTGTCCAAGCAGGAGATCCTACACTATTTCTGACATGGCAGTCCAGTCTCTTGTTGAAAAGCTTCCAGTGATGAAGCTTCCACGATCCTGAAGGCAGTCTGTTCCATTGGTTGACTGTTCTCACTGCCAGAAAATTTCTCCTCATTTGCAGGTTGAATCTCTCCTTGACCAGTTTCCATCCATTGTTCCTTCTCTGGCATTTGGGTGCTTTGGAAAATAGGTTGACCCCCTCTTTTCTGTGGCAGCCCCTCAAATACTGGAATCCTGATATCATGTCTCCCCTGGTCCTTCTCTTCCCTAGACTAGCCATGCCCAGTTCCTGCTGCAGCTGGGGTGGTGGTCTGGGACCCCTGATATAAATGTAAGAAGCCTGACTGGATTAGCAACTGACTGACTGGGATAAACGTGTTGTGGTTTCATGCCTGGGTGTTGGTCCTGGAGCAAATATCCCCATTGTTGTGTTTAAAAGAGACCTCACTTGTCTTAGAGAACAGGTTAGATTTCCTGCAAAAAAGGAGAGGAAAAAAAATGATCTTTGGAATTTGAGGATGAGATCTGGTTTGATTAGAGAAATATTGTGCCATGTTAAATATACGGTTATGATTTCTAGACAGATAGATTAATATAGGTTAGATGAAACTATGAATATTGCTTATTTCTTAATGTTGATAGTTAGCATTTTAAAGATGTTTAAGTACTGATTCATTTAAACTTAGAGAAAAGTTATATTTTATTATTGTCTCCATATTGGGAAAAAGTAAAAAGTCACTTTTGAATATATTTGTTTTGGGGGATTTTTGGGTCACTGTGTAACTTTATGCTTTTATCGGCTTGCCTTGTTTCCTTTATATGTTAGTTTGTATTTTATTGTTTTCTTGAAATTGAAAAAAGATATTGTATGTCTGGCAGGCTGAGACAATCGGCTCTGATGAAAGGTGTATCAAAAAGATAAAGGAGTTGTTTCATTGGCTCAAGAGGTCATCACGTTTCTTTGATCGAAAAATGAAGGGCTGGCAAGACTTGTTGAGTTTTATGAGTTCTTGTGACTGATTGGAAAAGTAAGATAGTAACATCAGAGGCTTCCTGATGCAACTGTCCACTAAAGTGTTTTTTTTTTAAAGATAGTTTATCTATATATTAAAAATAACAAATAATGCCCAGATATATTAAGACTCTGGAGGTGCTAAAGAATAAAAAAATGGTTTATCAGTACATCAGTACATTAAAAATAACAAATGGTATATAAAGATAATTGCTAGAAATATTAAAGATAATAAAATGTTCTATCAATACATTGAAAACAACAAATGGCCCGTAAGCAGTACATAAAGACATTTTGAAAATAATAAAAAAAATATTATCTATAATGACATTAAAATAATAAAATGACATAAATATGTATACAGTACTTGTCTACAAATATATTGAGAATAATAAACTCTTCTTGGATTGTTTCCTTGTTCCAGGAGAACCTGTTGCAACCAAAACCTGTACATTTGAATGCCTGAGGTTTACAGAGTACAAATATCCTTCAAGTATACTAGAGAGCTACACAGTTAGCACCTGCAGAGCAAAGACATCAGTCATGTAAGTGCCCTTTTATCACAATATTTTTCTCCTTCCAGTTCAAAGGCTTGGACAAGAATTCTATGCTGGTTTTTCAGAGCCGTTGCACAGAGCTCAAGAAGGGTATTTAGGAATAACACTTAGCAATAGCACTTAGACTTATATACCGCTTCACAGCCACCTCTAAGCAGTTTACAGAGTCAGCATATTTGCCCCCAACCATCTGGGTCCTCATTTTACTGACCTTGGAAGGATGGAAGGCTGAGTCAGGATAGAACTGGTCAGGATTGAACCCCTGGCAGTGGGCTGTGAGTTAGCCTGCAATACTATATTCTAACCAGTGTGCTCCATGGAAGGGAAGGAAGGAAGGAAGGAAGGAAGGAAGGAAGGAAGGAAGGAAGGAAGGAAGGAAGGAAGGAAGGAAGGAAGGAAGGAAGGAAGGAAGGAAGGGCAATAGTAATAGTACTTAGACTTATATACCGCTTCACAGTGCTTTACAGCCCTCTCTAAGCGGTTTACAGAGTCAGCATATTGTCCCCAATAATCTGGGTCCTCATTTCACCAACCTTGGAAGGATGGAAGGCTGAGTCCACCTTGAGCCGATCAGGATCGAACTGCTGGCAGTCGGCAGAGTTAGCCTGCAATGCTGCATTCTAACCACTGTGCCACAACAGCTCTTGTTTACCCGAGAGGCGGACTCAGCTCCATTCAAAGGATGTCTGGGCAAACTGTGAACTAAGGCCTAGGGATACCAAGGTGTATCTAGGAGTGTCGGGGGCACAAAAGTCAATATGGTGGACCCGCCCATGCAATTGAAGCCCTGCCCATTTTTATGTGTGTTGTGCATGTAATGCAAACTGGCAAACAGGCAGGTGAGCATGGTGCCATTTTGACTCTTTGACCATGTCCTACGCATGAGTGCAGGTAGAGCCTCTCTCTGCAGACCACCGAGGTTGAGGGGCAAACTGCCAGTGTGGGTCAACACCATTTTCCGCTTGGTATCCTGACCCATAGAAGCTCCAAAGCAGAGAAGAGCATTTTACAGGTAGTTCTCAACTTACGTCCATTCATTTAACAACCACTCGATGTTATGACAGGACTGAAAAAAGTAACTTTGACTGATCCTCGCAATTATGATTGTCACGGCATCCCCACACTCGCTGTGCTTGCAACCAGCATCTATTTACAATGGTTGCAGCATCCTGGGGAAGTAGAGAAATCAGACTCGCTTAAGGACTATGGCAAGAAAAGTTGTAAAAATCAGGTGTGACTCACTTAACGATCATATCACTTAGTAATGGAAGTTTCCATCCCAATTCTGGTCGTACGTTGAGGGCTATCTGTAAAATCTTTAGCCTGCTCTTGTTTTAATATTTCATCTGAGTTTAGATGAAATTGACTGACCTGCTTATTATTTATGACTTCCAAGAGATCATTTTTAAAAGAGCCTTGGTGGAGCAGTGGGCTAATGCCTCCTTAAGTAACACCAGCTGCCTGCAATTAGTGCAGGTTCGAGTCCCACCAGGCTCAAGGTTGACTCAGCCTTCCATCCTTCCGAGGTAGGTAAAATGAGAACCCAGATTGTTGGGGGCAATAAGCTGACTTTGTAATAATGCCGCTGGGGGTGTGTGTGTGTGTGAAAGCCCTAATAAGCAGGCATATACATAGAATGAAGGCTACTGCTAAGCACATTGGTTTGTGCTTAAATTGTAAGCCGCCCTGAGTCTTTGGAGAAGGGCGGGATATAAATGGGATCAAAATAAAAAAAATAAAAAAATTTGGTTTCCAACTTTTTTTTTTAACTTTTGAAGGTGAGCAGAACCAGACAAAAAACTAAATTACTGTAAAATCAAATCAAACACAGCAAACACTGTAATTCAGGGATGGGGCCTGTTGTCTGTGCTATTCAGCTGAGCTATATTATTTTCCATTTCAATTCATTATTATAGCCAAAGGCCAACACAGAAATTAAACATTCAAATAAGACAAAACGAAACAGAACCAAACACAAGAAGACATAGCAATATATTACAATTGATGATGTAATCAATGGGTGACCAAGGTCTGCCTAGTTTTACAGACAGTATAACAAAACCTAGCTGCCTTCAGAAAAACTGAATCATACTGGCCTGACAATAAAAATAACATTGAGATAATGCTGGATAAAAACACGTAATAAAATTAATTATAAAAGATTATTAAAAAGATCTAAAATGTTTGTTTATGTTTCTGGCGAATCCCCAATGCTGCTGCGCAGAATCTAGCCACCTGCATCGGGATCACTGTCTGCTCGTCCTTAAGCAGCCACTGGAGATAAATACTTTCCGAATGACCAAGATACCTATCAATTATGGGGAGGATATGGTTTTTCCGAATAGCTCTAGAGAAGGAACATCAAAGGAGTATGTGTCCCATGGTCTCCACCTCTCCTGAGCCACAGGAGCAGAGTCTTTCAGCCAGTGGTGTCTTTCTATATTAATTTGTGAGTTTGTACGATACACCAATCTAGGTTAAATTGGGATTGCACCAGATGTGGTTCTGCCTATCAAAAAACCCAACCATTCTTTTCATAGCTTGTGTGAATGTGGTTTACCTGTTTGTGGGGAGCAATTAATGCTTTTGGAATCCAGAAATTATATTTTATTATCCTTGGGTCAGGAGATGACCCAATACTTCAAAATTAAAGGCATTCTACTGAAAGTTAGTGGGATTTAAAAATGCTAAAATGTCCTGGAATGTTAATATGTCCATTCCATCTATTCTTACTCTGGTTTCCCCCCCCCCCCTCTTTCCTTTCTCTAGACTGAAAACAAAGAAAAACAGAACTTTGTGTGCCAACGGAGACCATGACTGGGTAAAGAAAGTTATGCGGGACATAGATGCAAGGACTATTCCTTCACCTTCCAGATATGGTACCACCACAGAAAATCTCCCTGCAGCTAA
Source organism: Vipera berus (assembly GCF_964194415.1). Taxonomy (NCBI): domain Eukaryota; kingdom Metazoa; phylum Chordata; class Lepidosauria; order Squamata; family Viperidae; genus Vipera; species Vipera berus. The sequence continues at coordinate 18,339,010 of NC_138213.1, forward strand.
CAGACATTTAGGAGGGGCTGTGCTGGAGGTGGATGGTCACGTTCAGCCCACAAAAAAGGTTAGCACAACCTCCCACAAGACAGCAATACTTCCTGCGAGAACCACAGAACATCCCCAACCATTCATAGAAAGAGGGTTGGCTTGGTTAGAGACCACAACATCTTCTACGACGTGGTTGACTCCTCAACCAGAAACCATTGCTGATAAATCCACCCTTCAGTCTGGCTTGATTGCAAATAACAAGATAAGATCAGAAACCACTGAGGGGCACCAGAGATTCAGGCAGCATTTCACACCAACGAAGAAAGGCCTGGGGGATTTCGCTAGAACAACTCAGCGTTTGGTGTCCCCTCCAGTGCCTTTTCCAGGAACTGACAAAAGAAGCACCCAGAGTCCTGCCTTTGTTCCAGAGACTCTGACTTCAACACCTCCTTCAAGGAACTCTTCCATCAGCAAGCTTCTCCTGGAATTTGTCACGAAAGATAAGGCGTTGATTACAATACCCATCACGCTTTCAAGCTCCTCTGATCAACGCCACCGTTTGTCTTTAAGCAGCTTCAGCACAAACCATAAACCACAGTCAGTTGAGGAGTCGACGGCTCCACTTCCTACCAGTTCTAGTAGCCATTCAAGCGCACCTTCCAGCTCTGATGGAAACGGCCTCAATTCTGTTCGGCTTCGAGGGGTGATTGATGGAGACCGTGAAGAAGACACCAGAGAAACTTCTTTATTTATCGGAAATGGTACTTCGGATAGAACTTTCTCCAAACCTTCAAACGCTCTCCCAGTTCCAGGTTATCACCCGGAAACTTTTAATGAGAGTACTTTAACGTCCAGACCAAAGGTCCCACAAGACTGCAATCACCCTTCTCAATCCATGGTACAAAATAACATTATCCCTGTGGTTTCTACTGGGCTTGTTCTCTGCGTCCTCTTGGCAATCGGTGGCTTAGTCTATGTTAAACGTAACATATGTACCAAACAGTCACGTAAGAGGCAGGTCCAAGGCCTGTTTTACTATCCATGTGCTTCTCAAGCTGAGTCCTATCCCATGGCAATTGTTTGACCTTTCCATCTTTTTGATTGGCAAAAAAAAATCTATCTTATTTTACAAGAGGGAGGGACTGGGTTAGTAGTGTAACTGATGGGAGTGCTGTCTGCTCTCCTTCTCTGCCAAAGTCCAGATGGTTTGCAGCTGTTGGTCAAAGGATGCACTAAAGCATAACAACCCACTATCGGTCTTATGGGATGTTTTAGCCCATTGGGCCATGGGCCAAGGACACAGTCTTCAATGTGGGAGGCAGGCCTCCATACCAAAGCAAGAACTTTGTCTGGAAGAAAAACAGAACTATTCCTTCCTAGGCTGAATACACCCAAGTGCCACTACGTTGTCGGTACAGTTTGAATGTAATTGATGCTTGGCAGTGTTGAGATGAGCCATAAAGGATGAGCAGGGCTAGCCCAGAACATCTACCTGTTTGAGATGAAAGATGTGCCCACATCTCTACTCTACTCTACCCTACTCTAACCTACTCTACTCTACTCTATTCTTCTAAATTTACTTATGGAGCCTGACCCAGTTGCTGATGAAAGAGTACAGATCCAGGGGTTGTGCTCTGTTGCAGCAGCTCCCGTGCCCTGATATCTATCTTTCTTAGTCCTCTTAGAAGAACAGCAAAGATGATATGGGGACTGGAGGCTAAGACATATGAAGAACAGTTGCAGGAACTGGGCATGGCTAGTCTAGTGAAGAGGAGGACCAGGGGAGACATGATAGCAAAGTTACAATATTTGAGGGGCTGCCACAGAGAGGAGGGGATCAACCTATTTTCCAAAGCCCCGGAAGGCCAGACAAGGAATTACAGATGGAAATTGATCAAGGAGAGATTCAACCTGGAAATAAGGAGAAATTTCCTGACAGAACAATCAATCAATGGAACAGACTGCCTTCAGATGTTGTTGGTTCTTCATCACTGGAGGCTTTCAAGAAGAGACTGGACTGCCATATGTCAGAAAGGGTGTAGGGTGTCCTTGTTCAGGGGGTTGGACTAAATGACTTACAAGGTCCCTTCCAACTCTGTTATTCTATTCTCTTGGAAGGTGCCGACTCTTGGTCTTTGATTGTCCAGCAAGAGTCTTTTAAATTATGCCAACATCAGCTGATAGTAGATCCTGTGGGTGCTCAAAGGGCAGGAATAAGTGGCCTCTTCCACTTAGAAATGATTGTCTTAAGACAGTGGTGGGGAACCTATGGCACGAGTGCCAGAGGCGGCACTCAGAGCCCTCTCTGTGGGCACCCGCGCCATCCCCCAGAGGTGGCAACTGTCCCTCTTCAACCAGCCGCCTGCTAATTTGCTGAAGTCCCATGTGGCCGGATGCATCCCGGCACGGCTGGTTTACCTCCCCCACATCCCGTCCCTCCTGGGCTTGCATGCTCTCCTTTTCCAAGGCACAACCCACTGCATCGCCTCCTCAGCTGTTGGCCGACCATCCATCTCGGAGGCAGCTTCTTTGAACTGCTGGCGACAGGCTGCGGAGCCCCAGAGTGTGCCTGTCAAGGGGCCGGCAGGCTGTGGCTACTTACGGACACCGTTGGCCCCCATGCACTCGCTGGCCCCTGTGTGCGGGGGCTGATGGTGTCAGGCAGCAGTTGCCCCAGCCCTTGCCTTGCCCCATGGCAATGGCACCCCCACCCTGCCTCGCCTCACCTCACAGGATGAGTCTCCTGCCTACCGCCCCCCCGCCAGAGACCTCCTGGAGCTCCCCCAACCCCCCCCACAGGTGTCCCTCCCCACAAGCAACATTGAGGTGACCACGCCCACCTTGGCCACACCCACCCAATCTTCCATGACCACCACAGCCACACCCACCCAGTGAGCCACGCCCACCTGGCACCCAGCGATAAATAAGTGGGTTTTGGGTTGCAGTTTGGGCACTCGGTCTCTAAAAGGTTCGCCACCGCTGGTCTTAGGACTTCTAAGGAAGTAAAAGTTGTTACACCAAAATTGCCATGGTGGGCGGGTGGGGGAGGAAAGAACAACAGACAAAGCTATTTTATTGTTCTCAGAATGCACTTTGATATTTTAAATCCTGCAGGTTTGGGAAATCTGCTTTAAATCAAATCTGTTTTATATATCATCTTTCAAAACAGTAAACTAAATGAAACAATTAAATAAATCAGGGTTGTTTTACATTTATCTTCCAGGCTAATAAAATAAATCAGAACTGCTTTTTTTTCATATGATCTTTAAAAATAATAAAAGAGACAATCAAACTTAAGGCAAGGAGCATGTCATCCTTCATCAGCGCAAGTTGGAAATGAATGATCGTTAAACGCGAAGACCGGTTGTAAGCCCCTTTTTTCAACACCATCCTAACACTGAACAGTCACTAAATGAATGGTCATCAGTCAAGGACTACTACAAGAGTCCTTGACTTACAACAGTTAATTTAAGTTACAGCGGCATTGAAAAAAGTGACTTATGACCGTTTTTCACACTTGTCAAGCGTTGCGGCATCCTGATGGTCACATCATCAAAATTCAGATGCTTGGCAACTGGTTCATATTTACGACGGTCGCCGTGTCCCGGGTGTGTGTGTGTCAGGTGATCTCCTTTTGCGACCTTCTGGTGGGCAAAGTCAAGGGGGAAGCGGATTCACTTAACAGCCGGGTTACTAATTGAACAACTGCAGCGATTCACTTAACAAATGTGCCAGGGAAGGTTGTAAAATGGGGCAAAAGCTCACTTAACAACTGTCTCACTTATCGACTGAAATTTGAGGTTCAACTGTGGTTCTACGTCCAAACGTATAGTACTGATGTATGTGGGATGGATTTCCTAATCCAGCCTGCCCTGAAGGAAGTTATCCGGGGAGCTTTTAAGGCGCGAAAACCTCAGCTCCAGCTTTGCAATTGTGGTAACTGCTTGGCTTTTAGGAAAAGAATGCCTTTCTTGTGTGGACACTGAGAGCTGTTGCACTGGAGACAAATTCCTTGTGTGTCCAGTCACACTTGGCCAATAAAGAATTCCGTCCTATTCTTTCACTACAAATGGAGTTGGGCGTCTTTCTTTCCTGGAAGCCCGAGCCAGGGCAGGCCCGATATTAAGCTGGAACTGAAGTTTTCACCTGTAAAAGCTTCCTGGTTACCTCCCCTGTTCAATTCATTTGAAACAAACTGTTTTGGTAACAGTCCCTGTCTTGGCCTGTTGGGTGATGTCACATTCCATACCTTGACCTTGAAGCAGCGAATGGCTCTCACGGGATGCCACTCTGAGTAGTTTGGATTCTCCCTTCCCAGCCCCCTTTCCTCTCCCCCTCGCCCTTGTCTATGGCAGACTGGCATCTAGCCAGGTTTGGCTGGCACGGCAGAATGACAGTCCCGACGACATTTCCCTCCATGGCTTCAGTGAATTTCTAGGTATAATTCAAGGTCCTGGTCATCAGCCATAAAGATAAGGTGAGATGAGAAGATAAGATGAGACGATAAGAGAGGAGAGGAGAGGGAGGGGGATGGGAGAAGAGGAAAGAGGAGGGGAGGGTGGAGTAGAGAGGAGGAGAGAAGGGAAGGGAGAGAAGAGGGGAGGGTGAAGTGGAGAGGAGAGAATAGAAGGGAGGGGAGGAGAGAAGAGAAGAAAAGAGAAGAGAAGAAAACTTTTATTGTCCTTTTTTTTTACTGTGAGCACACTGGCCCACTTTAAAAATGAAATTCTGTTGCCTGCTTTCAAAAGAAAGTATATGTGTACCCATATTAAAGGTAAAGGTTCCCCCGCACACGCGTGCTAGTCGTTTCTGACTCTAGGGGCCGGTGCTCATCTCCGTTTCAAAGCCGAAGAGCCAGCGCTTGTCCGAGGACGTCTCCGTGGTCACGTGGCCGGCATGACTAGACGCCAGAGGCGCACGGAACGCTGTTACCTTCCCACCGGAGTGGTCCCTATTTTTCTACTTGCATTTTTACGTGCTTTCGAACTGCTAGGTTGGCAGAAGCTGGGACGAGTAACAGGCGCTCACTCTGTTACGCGGCACTCGGGATTCGACCCGCCAAACTGCCGACCTTCTGATTGACAAGCTCAGTGTCCTAACCCACTGAGCCACCGAGTCCCTATGTGTACCTATACCCATACCCAATACATATTCACATGCTATGTACATACATAAATATATATATCTACACCCATACATAAATATACATATAAATATTAATCTCTGTCCATCTTGAATACGTAGTGGGAAGAGGAAGCTTGAGAGTTCACAAGGTTAATACTGTATGGAACAAATCTCTATGACTCAATCTGGATGTTGTAGCAGACAACCCTGCTCAAGCTTCACTTATATGCCGGGTCCAGAATAGGAGGAAGTGAACCATTAATAATCTTTTCTGCCATCCTCACCACTCTCTGCACCGCCTTCCTGTCCGAAGCAGTAAAGCTCTTCAACACACAACAGTTATCAACAATTAGCAGAGCCACCTATTCCCATGATCTGGGCTCACCCCACCAGCTTTCATAGGAAAAGCTTGCTTTGGCTCTCTTCCATCAAACAACGTCATCAAGAGTCTCCTTGGCGTGATGGATTTTCATGATAAACAAATAAAATCTTACTGGGTCCAGAAGTGGTGATTTCCGAGGAGCAACATCTGTGCTGTGAAACAGCAACCTGCGGAGATCCAGATGGCCTTGACTCTAATCTTACTGTAGTCTTGTAAATTGTTTGGGCCAGTAAATTAGGCAGCTGATTAATGTTGGGTTTCATAGGGAGAGATTGATCTTTACCCTACGGATGTTGTGGTTTGGATCTGAAATGCTTGTTTTAATCTTGTACGCCAGCCAGAAGTCACGGTATCAATTAATCACCTTAGGTCAATCTTCAACAAACTGGCCTTCCGTAGGAATGATTGATTACAGCTCCCAACTGTTTCCAAACAGCCCACCCAAGGGATCTCCAAGCACCATGGGAGTTGTAGTACAAGCCTCGCTCCTTAAGTAACACCAGCTGCCTGCAATTAGTGCAGGTTCGCATCCCACCAGGCTCAAGGTTGACTCAGCCTTCCATCCTTCCCAGGTAGGTAAAATGAGGACCCAGATTGTTGGGGGCAATAAGCTGACTTTGTAATAATGCCGCTTGGGGGTGTGTGTGAAAGCCCTAATAAGCAGGCATATACATAGAATGAAGGCTACTGCTAAGCTTGTAAGCCGCCCTGAGTCTTCGGAGAAGGGCGGGATATAAATGGAATTAAAATAAAATTTAAAATAAAAAATAAAAAAATAAAAAAGTCAGCCCTAAGTTGTAGTTTGGAAGATGTTCGAGAAATACGATCATGTCGAGATGATCATATTTTACTTCATTAAGCCCAGAAGACTATTTAAATTGGGCTTGCATCCTTTCTGCACCAGCCTTGATTAAACCAGGGATTTGACTCTGAAGGAAAGTGATTGCATTTCTTTATTTTACATCACAGTTTGGATGTCACTCACTTTTTAAAAAATGCAATATATCACCCTCCCCTCAAACTTGATTAATAGGAAACTCTTTTAGAGTTTTGTTCCATCTGTTTTTCACTTGGATGAAACAGTGTTTTTGGCTTAAGGATCTGGAACATTTAAGGCTGGGGGGGCGGGTGTCTCTGAAAAAACTCAAAGTAGTGGCCACGGCAACACAAAACACTGCTCCCCCCCCTTTTATAAGCAACCCACTAGAGAGTGAGATGATCCTGGATACCGTTTGAATTTAGATTTTTTTTAAAAAATCTAAACCTGTCTATTGTGTGCCCATGGCACTAGTCTTAATGATCCTCTAAGTATAGAGTGAAATATTAATCGAAGCAGCTAGAAGCCTTTGAGACAGTCCCCCGTCTCTGGATTGTCTAGTTTCCCTCTGCACCCCCACCCCCACCTCCCCCATGACCAATTTGCTTTCTCAAGGGTTAGTGGGTTTCAAGGAAAGATTGCACAACAAATTGTCCAGAGCTTTTCAATGTTTTGTGAATATCCATTCTGTGTTGATTCATCTGCAAGGACTCAAGCAGCACGAAACCGAAATACGGATCAATTCTTGGAACTCTTCTTCTTTGGAAGCAGCAAATATCCTCCTTTTAAAAAACAGAATTCTTACCAAGTCAAGTCAGCAGGATGTGTCTTAATCTGAAATACAATGTAGATTAAAGTGATGCGAAGAGGGAGAAGTTGCTATATAAAACATTTATGCAATTTTAATAGCTACCTAACTCAACAGCTGGTCTGGTTTGGTTTGGTTTGCAGAACATCTTCATTTGGTCACTGAAGTAAATACTTGGGGATTTATTTTATTTTATTTATTTTTATTTTTATTCCATTTATATCCCGCCCTTCTCCGAAGACTCAGGGCGGCTTACAATCTTAGCAGTAGCCTTCATTCTATGTATATGCCTGCTTATTAGGGCTTTCACACACACCTCAAGCGGCATTATTACAAAGTCAGCTTAATTGCCCCCAACAATCTGGGTCCTCATTTTACCTACCTCGGAAGGATGGAAGGCTGAGTCAACCTTGAGCCTGGTGGGACTCGAACCTGCACTAATTGCAGCCCACTGCTCCACCAAGGCTTTGCACGATAACAAGTAAGGCCTCCATCAAATAAAGCTTGGTTCCTGGTGTCTTCAGGTCGTGTTTGTTGAGGTTTTCCTGGCAACTGTGCAGAAGACATTGGTCAATGCCATCTTCTAAGATGCTTCTGGACTTCCCAGTTTGACCTACAGCCCTGGAGTTTTAGGTAGTCTCCCATCCGAGTGTGAACAGGTCCAATCCTGACCCAGCATCTGAGTTCAGCCAAGGTCAACTAGATGCTACCACAAGGTACAGATCCATAAACTAGCCAAAGGTGCCGCATTTTATACCACACACAAGCCATCCAAAAACTAACCAAGATTAAAGGAACCATCCTTTGCATGGTGAATGCAGTCACTGGTCTTAAATTAACTTGCGAACAATATTTTGTGAAAAGAGGCTGGAGGCCTCCCCCAAACTCTGCTGAACATTCCTATCATTCCATTTAGTTATTCCTCCACTAGCTTCTATTCTGAGCTTTGCTAGTTCCCCCTCCCAAATTATTTCTCTCTCTGCTTCATTTGGTTTTTCTAGTCATCAGTGGTGCTAGAAAGACTGAGAAAGTGGGAACTCTGCAGCAAAATACTACCCAGGTATTGTTTCATAAGAAATAAATGGAGTTTCATCTCGGCTTTCCCCAAGAGAACATAGAACACAGAATAAGAAAGTGGGAATGGATCTTTAGAGGTCTTATAGTCGAATCCCCTGCTTGACCATTATGGAGAAATGCCTGTCCAGTCTCCTTTTGAAAACCTCCAATGATGGAGCATCCACAGCTTCTGGAGGCAAGCCCTTCCACTGGTTGATTGTTCTCACTGTCAGGAAATTTCTCCTCAATTCCAGGTTGCTTCTCTCTTTGATTAGTTTCCATCCATAGCTTCTTTCCTGCCTTTGGGTGCTTTAGAAAACAAATTGACTCCCTTTTCTTTGTGGCAGCCCCTCAAATATTGGAACACTGCTATCATGTCACTCATAGTCCTTCTTTTTACTAGACTAGACATCCCCACAAATCCTGAAGTTGAAACTCAAGTACTTTGGCCACCTCATGAGAAGGAAGGACTCACTGGAGAAGAGCCTCATGCTGGGAAAGGTTGAGGGCAAGAGAAGAAGGGGACGACGGAGAACGAGGTGGCTGGATGGAGTCACTGAAGCAGTAGGCGTGAGCTTAAATGGACTTCAGAAGATGGTAGAGGACAGGAAGGCCTAGAGGAACATTGTCTATGGGGTCACGATGGGTCAGACACAACTTCGCAACTAACAACAAAAGACATCTCCAATTCCTGCAACCATTCTTCATATGTTTTAGCTTCCAGGACCCTAATCATCTTTGTTGCTCTTCTCTGCGCTCTGCAGGTTCTCAACATGTTTTTTGTATCAAGGTGATCAGGATTGGATTTTATTTGTTTGTTGATACATTCGATTTAGATAACTGCCTCTACCACATACTAGATTCAAAAATTTAAAACAGGAAAAAACAATTTAAAAATAATCAATATCATATAACAAAACCACTAAAAACCATAAGAATGAAAACCATAAAAACAATATGTCAGAGTGCCATCTAACCATATAGCCATCTAACTGTCTCTCTTCCACCACTATCAGATGGTGAGACGGCAGCATCAAGTCTTCAGGCCCTTCCTAAGAATCAGGAAAGTCAGTGTCAATCGAAGTTCTGGAGGAAGGCATTTGTAGTGCTTCATCCTCTCATTGTTCTCCTCAACAATAACTCTATGAAGCAAACTGGGTTAAGGAAAAAAAAATCCCATGGGAAGTTTCTATGACTGAGATGAAACTCAAAACTGGATTTTCTCCAGGGGGTTTCTGTGCTTGTAGATTCTTTGCTTTTCACGGTTTCTCCAGGCTGTCCCTTGGGCTGAGAAGGGAGGACAGGCCTCCAAGTTCTGAGACTGAGGATTTGGGACCTAGAACCCGAGTTTCCTTGCTCCTAATCCAGGATTTCTGCTTCTGCACCTTACGGGTTCTAGGTTTAGAGAGTGGAACTGTAGGACAAAGGTGTGGCAGAACCTGGGAGCAGAATCAAAAGAGGGATAAGCCTGGCATCCTTATGTAGACACAAGCAAGTGATGCCCAACCTCCCTTGAACTTTGTTGACCTTTATCTAACTACAGGAAAGTACTAGCCGTTAGTTAAGAAAATTCCTGTAGCAATAAATCAGTTAAACTGGACCTTCATGTGTGGACCTGATAGAGACTGGCCCAAAGACATTCAGAGAGCTTCCATGAACAAATATGGACTAAAAGCTAGACTTCCCTTCTCCAAGTCTATCACCTTCATCTACTATATCAGCATCATTCTCATTGTATGGATTGTTTTCACCTGACACCCATCCTCTTACATGCTTACATGTAAAGCATAGGCAATGTAGACCAGGGGTGTAGACCATGAACAATTATACCAGAGGTGTCCAACAATGTAGACCAGGGGTGTAGACAACACAGATCAGTAGTGTCCAACCTTGGTAACTTTAACACCTGTGGACGTCAACTCCCACAGTTCCCTAGCCTGCATGTTCAATTCCATGGGTCTTATAGCTGTCAAGATTGGACACCCATGATGTAGATGTCAACGCTGCTAACATTGGATGTTCTTGCTTTGACAACATACGGAAATGCAACCATTTTCCTTTGTGTGTTTTCCTCTTAGAATTAGAGTTAGAATTAGATGATGCTGGGGGGAGGAGGAGGAATGAGCATGGGAGTTTAGTTAGACATAGCAATACTGTAGCTAGTGTGAGAACCAAGGTTTTTGAAATAAGAGATGATAAGAATTGGTGGGCTGGAGAACTGGAGGGAGAGCCTGCATTTCAAACTAATTGGAGAATGTGATTTATGACTGTAAATTAGAGGAGGGAATTGTGCTTTGATACTATGTGCTCAGGGGAGGGGAATTCAGATTTTGGATTTGCCTATGTAAATGCAGATGCTATGCTTCTCGAATAAAGATTCTTTAAGGCAAACAATGCCTCGGAGTTCTTTGAAGAGTTTCATCCGTCGGAACCATGACAGTAGACCTTTAACACCAAACCAGTTATTATGACAACATTTTTTTCTGAAGTGTAGCCCAGATGCATCAAAGCTAAACTTGAAGATTGATGGCCTTAAATCAGTTGCAGTTTATTCCATCCAGTGGTAGTATCCCAAGTCGGCTCTTAAGATAGCCTTTCTTGTACAGAAGGACTACAAAGACAGCTTCAATCAGAAACTCCAGAACTACAATCCACTAAGAGTTTTAATACTGTAGTTTTGTCTTCAACAGTGACATAGCTATATCTTGTCAGATCTGCCCCAGTCGGCCCCCTCAGGAAAGCAAGATTCTTGAATCCATTGAGTTGAATCAAAAGAACTTTTCCCGAGAGAAAGTGGAGGCAGTAAAGTCAGGCAGAATCTAAAGGTCCCAGGGAAAGCGTAAAGCAATTCTTTCAGTTTCCCAATCCCAAACCCCTTGACCAGTCCACCGGCAGCCAATGCGATGCCAAGAGGATGTTTTGAGAATGCTGAGGTGCTAGGCAGATAACAGTCCACACTCCGGGCATGACAGCCTTGAAACCTGGCAAAAATCTGCTGGGAAGGAGCCCATCCCATCTCCGAGGATGGTCCCCCTCCCTAATTCCCAAGTGAACAGCAGAAGCAGGAAAACCCGAAGCGTCCCATCCCCCCCTCCACCCTCAGCACGATGGCAGGACCCCAGACTATGATGGTGGGCCTTACACACAGCAATATCAGTAAAATTGTTCTGTGGATGGACATGGTTGTTGAGGTAAATATCAACTGCTGCTGCTTCTCAATTTTCTTCTCCTCCCCTCCTGCCCCATCCAACAAATGTAGGAAGAGCACGTCCATTCCTAAGTCTTCCTGTCTCTGGGATTTGCAGGAAGGACTGGACCAACGTCCCCCAAAGAGCTCCCACGATCGAGAGAGAACTTGAATTTGAATCTCTCTGGTGTCAGCCTAGCTTTGTAACCAACACACAGGGACGGCTCTGTAATATCAGCAACATCTTCCCATTGTCCACCCTGAAATGCTGAGCGGCCTGCCTCACTCGGTGTAATTCCATTCTTTCATCCCAATGGCTGACTCTAAGAAAGGCTCAGCTGATCTTCCACCCGCTTTCCCCAGCTTTCTCTCCTGTTGCTGTTCGAGGCACCCATCCGAAACCCTAAGCAGATACAAAATTATTATAGAATCATAGAGCTGGAAGGAACTGTGGAGGTCTTCTAGTCCAACCCTCTGCCCAAGGCGGGAAAACCAGGTACACCATCCTTTGGGCACCTTGGAAAACAGGTTGAACCCTCTCTTCTTTGTGGTAGCCCATCAAATAGCAATGATTAAAAAGATTGGGGGCTGACCTGATGGCAGAGCTCCAATATTTAAGGGGCTGCCACAAAGAAGAGAGAGTCAAGCTATTCTCCAAAGCGCCAGAAGGCAGGACAAGAAGCAACGGATGGAAACTAATCAGGGAGTGAAGCAGACTAGAACTAAGGAGAAACTTCCTGACAGTGAGAACAATTAATGAAGCGTTGCCTTCAGAAGTTGTGGATGCTCCATCACTGGAAGCTTTTAAGAAGAGACTGGTCAGCCATTTTGTCTGAAATGGTATAGGGCAGGGGTAGGCAACCTTGGCTCTTTTATGACTCGTGGAGTTCAACTCCCAGAATTCCTGAGCCAGCCATGCTGAGGGGAAAGGGAGAGATTTCCAAGCTGAGCCATGCTGGCTCAGGAATTCTGGGAGTTGAAGTCCACAAATCATAGAGATGCCAAGGTCGGTCTAGACCAGCGGTAGGCAACCTTGGCCCTTTTATGACTCGTGGACTCCCAGAATTCCTGAGCCAGCATAGGGAACTATGGCCCCTTCATGACTTGTGGACTTCAACTCCCAGAATTCCTGAGCCAGCCATGCTGAGGGGAAAGGGAGAGGTTTCCAAGCTGAGCCATGCTGGCTCAGGAATTCTGGGAGTTGAAGTCCACGAGTCATAAAAGAGCCAAGGTTGCCTACCCCTGGTATAGGGCAGGGCGTTTCAACCTGTGGTACGGGTACCACCTGTAGTACATTGGCACCTAGCAGGTGGCATGCGACCATCCTAGAAGAGTGGTAGTCAGGGAGGGGAATGACACCGCACAAGCCTGAGCGAGAGACGGCTGGAGCTGCAGGGCTGTCAGGGCTCAGCGGAAGCGCCAGGATCAGCGCCAGGCTCCAGCTGGAGCTCAGATCTGATCCTGGCTCTTCTGCTGAGCCCAGAAGAAGCGCCGATCAGCTGGAATGTTGCAGCATCTCCAGGGTCTTGTGATTTACATTCAGATGCTTGGCAACTGATTCATATTTATGACAGTCACAGTCTCTCAGGGTCATGTGAAGTGACCAAAACCTGCTGCAACCACCCAACGGGGGGGGGAATAAAAACCAAACACCCCCTACCCCACCCCCGCTGCCAATCCTCAACAGAAATGCTCACAACAATGAAAACCTCGGACAGTAGGAAGAGCGCCACCGGGCAGGCAGGCAGGTGTCTTGCTCGGCTGTGGCTTGGGGGGCACTTTTTTCAGTGCCATTCTAACTTCAAACAGTCACTAAGCAAACTGTTGTAAGTCGAGGACTACCTGTACTTCATCACTTTTTTCCTTTTTTTTTTTTTGTCATTAAGTTTTTGACACCTTGCTAGGCGACTGGTGGTGCTCGGATGTTGCCATATCCTAAAAGTGGTACAATGGGTGAAAAGGTTGAAATGCCCTGGTATAGGGTCTCCCGCTTGAGCAGAGGGTTGGACTAGAAGACCTCCAAGGTCCCTCCCAGCTCTGCTATCCTGGTGAAATGGTTGCCCAGTCTATTCCCAGCAACGGAGCATGCACAACTCCAGGAGGCAAGCTATTCCACTGATCTCACCCTCAGGAAATTTCCCCTTAGTTCCAGATTGGATCTTTCTTTTAACACATTTCCATCCGTTGCTTAGAAATGTTATCGGAGAGACCCCAGTTTGATTTCACTTCTTCAAACTGGTGAAATGTCACCCCTAGGTAAGCCAAATCTTCTTTTCGTTGGAAAGGGGAAGTATGCCTTTTGTGAGTTTTCTGTGAAATGGCAGGAGGACTGTTGGAGTGTTCTTGGGAAGCTGGGGAAATGTCAGTCTGTCTGTATAAATTAAGCTTGCACCTCTGTGCCTCTAGCCATCCCAGCCTGGAAGGGAGAGAAAGCAACAGAAGACCTTCTCCAGATACATTTGCTGTTCATCCATCATGGCAAATCTGACCTCGGCTTTTCTGATCATCCTGATCTTGGCTTTCTGTTATCAACCCATAGCAGGTGAGTAACCACCCTTTCCCTGTTCATAAGCTTGTTCCCAAATGTTTATTACTATTTTTTGTGTGCAATTTTTCTGCTTACCTATTGCAGGGATGGCACCATGGAACCCCAAGCAATCATCAGTAGCTGATTTTTGAAATGTATAAAGTACGGAAGGATCCCTGTTTGGGGAAACAGGATATTGACACTTAACGCTGGTCGTTGACTGTAATGACAGTTTGATTTGAGGGTGTTTACATCGATGTAGAAAGCCAATTAAAAGCAGAATACAGCCTAGTTTTCCCACCCCCACCCCACCCATTTTTCTCAGTAATGTGGCAAGTGACGGAAGCACTTTTCAACTGTTGACCGGCATATTAAAGCAGCGATTCCATGTCCCAGAGGTGCTTTTTCAAAAGGCAACTGGACTTCCTTTGTTTTGCTTGAAGATATTTCACTTCTTATCCAAGGAGTTCCTTCAGTTCTGAAGAACTACCTGTAACGAATTAGGCTGCTCCTTAGATATGAAATTGCCTTTGATTTCTGATGTCTTGATAAATCTATGGCAGTAATTCTCAACCTCTTCCTTTGATCTTTAGGGAAATGTCTCAGCTGTCCAGAAGAGTGTTGTTATGAAGTTAGAACAGGAAACCCTATACCTCTAAGCAGAATATCCTCTTACAGAAGGACTTCTCTGACCTGCGGAATGGATGCCGTGGTGTGAGTATCCCAAAGTTTTCCTCTCTTTTTATTAAAGTTCAGCTGAGTAGCATTCATGCTGAGGGTTAGGATTCTGACTCTCCTTTAACTGAATCCAATGTTGCAAATGTTCTGATGTGAAGGCTGAGCAGAGCAAAGCACGTATTGGACACTGCGTTAATTAGCGTAATGTGAATTTGACAGGTGGGTTAGGGGATTAAAAGTGCTGGATTACAATTTGGGAGACCGTGGATTCCAGTTCTCCTTCAGGCACAGAAACTGGCTGGCTGTTTTCCTCTTAAGCCCTGGGCTGGGAATTAGAAAACATCAATTCACCAACCTGTTCTGGTCAGAGTCAGAGATTTCAGTCCATAATTTTTAAAGAAGAGGTTTCCATCCTGTGGTGAATTGATGGAGGATGAGGAGGGAGAGGAGGAGGAGGAGGAGGAGGAAGAGGAGGAGAAAAAGAAGGAGAAGGAGAGGAAAAGGAGGAGGAGAGGAAGGGGGAGAAGGAGGAAGAGGAGGAGGAGAAAAGGGAGAAGGAGAAGGAGGAGGAGAGGAAGGGGGAGAAGGAGAGGAAGGGGGAGAAGAAGGAGTAGTAGTACTACTACTACTAGTAGTAGTAGTAGTAGGAGGAGGAGGTGGCAGAGGAGATTGTGGTCACCAGGATTCTCCTGAGAATCGTGAGGGGAGGGAAAATGGCAGGGAACCTATATTATATGTACACCCAAGAGGTCACAGGTTGCCTAGTGGCTGATTGAAAGCAACCAAGCACCAGCTGGGGGAAACTGCCATTGCATTATTATGACACACCGGTGCCTATTTTGTATAGATGTTGTGATGTCACGTCCGTGCCACAAAAGAGACGGAGCTTGGGCGGCAAAGCTGCCTTCCTCAGTTTTGACGGAGGGAGGAATCAGACCCTGTCCTCCTCCTTCCTTTACTTAGCGTGTGGGGGAGGGGCAGGGATGATCTGCCTTCTGGGCTCATCTGAGATCCCATCGAAACTCCTCGCTGGGATGTTCGGGGTCAAAGTCACGTCCTCTTCTCTCTTTTTTATCCCTCTAGGCTTGAGATGAAGAAGGGGGGGAAATTGTGCGTCGAACCTAAAGCCCCTTGGGTGAAGAGGGTCATGAAAAGGAAGCCCAAGACAAGAAATGATTGACCGGCACAATATACCTCGAGCAGGGGGTTGGACTAGAAGACCTCCCAGATCCCTTCCGGCCAATCGATTCTATGTTCTATGAAATGCTAAACCTTCTCTCCTGTGAAGGAGAAGGCCATCGCTTCTCTACTTTACTGCTTTCTATCTGTTGGACTGGATGCAAAGTTTGAAAAGATTGAAAAGAGGTTCGCTTCGCGGCTTCCATCCGAAGCTGGCTGGGGAATTCTGGGAGATGAAGTCCACAAGTCTAAAAGTGGCCAGGTTGGAGGATCCCTGTATTAGATCTCTCCTTAGCACTCTCATTGGCTTCCTTGCAGGACCTGTTCCTCAACTACACAGGCAGTCCTTGTTTAGCAATTGCCATATCTAGTGGCCGCTCACAGTTATGACGGTGATGCAAACCCTCACCATTGTGATCTTGACAGGTCTGTAAATTAAAGAAAATTTGAAGCCAGATCGTAAGCAGAGCTGCGATTTCACGCAGTGTGACTGCTTCGCTTAATGACCAAGTTGCCAGTGCCAGAGGTGGTTGTTAAATGAGGACTGCCTTCAGTTTCATCACCAACTACTCTGGTTCCCAAAGGCAGTGCCCAGTGCTGGCTGTAGGGAGAAGTCCCTCTTTTTTGGTGTGTGTGTGTGTGTGTGTGTGACACAAGAGGACCCTGTCAGTTTCTCTTGAGGGAAGACCGCCCCCCCCACAAGTCCTCCAGCTGCAATCCAGGAATGCTGAGTCTCCGGTCCACAGAATTGTCCTGTTCCATATTTGTTTTCAACTTCCTCGTATTTATTGCTTGTGTAATCTTCAGAACAATGTAACCTACTTTTTGTTCTGTTTTTTTTAAGGAAGAACAATGAGATATAAGCTATTTGAGTAAAAATAAAACTTTGGCAGCTCTTTATTTTCTCTGTGGTTGTGATATTCCTTCGAAGGCAGGGAGTTTGTTTGTTTTTCTCCTGCTCACTTCATGGGGGGAATCACTTGCAGAATTCACAGGTCAATTTTTTTAAAAAAAGAGTCCAAATCTTACTTCTGTTCCTCAGAAACAAACTATGTTCGCAGACGTTACCTGTCATAATCAACTATAAGCATAAAGCTTGCTGTGTGGTGTGAAGGCAGTGGTTTCTAGGAAAGTCTTGCCCTCTTCTGTGTTCACACTGTGTTCTAAGCCATGATTTGTTTAATAGTGGCTTCTTGAATAAACCATGGTTGGCTGGATCCAAACAACGAAAAGCTAAATCTCGTCAACTCACAAGGATGGAAAATGGAGCCCCATCAGTTTATCACTGTATGCAAACAGGATTCAAACAAAATGCTAAGCCATCCTATGGCTTTTTTGGATTGGTTTAGTTATTTTTATTTTATTTTTATTTTAATCCCATTTATATCCCACCCTTCTCCAAGACTCATGTGCTTAGCAATAGTTAGTATGTTACTTGAACCCAACTGCTGTGTTTTATCAGCATGATTCAAGGTGCCATGTGAATCTAGATATGATCACTGCAGTGGTGCATTTTGAAAGAACCACTCAGAGCTGTGCTCAGCCATGAACAGCTATACAAATCTTTTAAATAAATCTGCAAATTTGACGAGTTCCCCTTGTATTAGATGAGGGAATAGAAGGGGAACTCATCTAATTTGCAGATGACACCAAACTGGCAGGAATAGCCAATACCCCAGGAGACAAACTCAGGATCCAAAAAGATCTTGACAGACTTGAACAATGGGCCCTATCCAACAAAATGAAATTTAATGTGGAGAAAAGCAAAGTTTTACACTTAGGCAGGAAAAAACAAAGGTGCAAGTACAGATTAGGCAAAACCTGGCTAAAAAAATGTACCTGTCAGAGGGACCTTGGAGTCCTAGTGGACGATCAGTTAAACATGAGCCAGCGGTGTGAGGCAACAGCCAAAATAGCTAATACATTTCTTGGTTGTATAAACAGAGGCATAGAATCAAAATCACACGAAGTATGATTTATAAAGCCTTAGTATGATTTATAAAGCCTTAGTAAGGCCACGCTTGGAATACAGTTTTGGTCACCACATTACAAAAAAGATGTTGAGACTTTGGGAAAAGTGCAAAGAAGAGCAACTAAGGATGATTAAAGGCCCGGAGACTAAAACATATGAAGAACGGTTGCAGGAACTGGGTATGACCAGTCTAGAGAAAAGAAGGCCTGGTGGGTGGGGGACATGATAGCAGGGTTCCAGTATTTTAGGGGCTGCCACAAAGAAGGGGGTTTCAACCTATTCTCCAAAGCACCAGAGGGCAGGACAAGAAACAATGGATGGAAACTGATCAAAGAGAGAAACAACCTGGAATTAAGGAGAAACTTCCTGACATGAGGACAATCAACCAGTGGAACGGCTTGCCTCCAGAAATCGTGGGTGCTCCATCACTGGAGGCTTTCAAGAAGAGACTTATTTGAGATGGTATAGGGCAGGGGTAGGCAACCTCGGCTCTTTTATGACTCATGGACTTCAACTCCCAGAATTCCTGAGTCAGCATAGCTGGCATAGCTGACTCAGGAGTTCTGGGAGTTGAAGTCCATGAGTCATAAAAGAGCCGAGGTTGCCTACCCCTGGTATAGGGTCTCCTGCTTGAGCAGGGGGCTGGACTAGAAGACCTCCAAGGTCCCTTCCAGCTCTGATTCTAAATAAATAAACTGAACAAGGACAATTGTCAAGTGGAGGCCTTGAGGGAGGAATGGGCATCCTTCCCTAAGCAGTTGGTTAACCTGAGACTCCAAGGCTTCTAAAGAGGACTGTGATCCCAGCCAGGACAGATTTAAGAAATCTACTACTTGTTTTTTTTATATAACCATGTTTTATTATTTTTTTATAATCACAAATCCTCAGTATTTTATCAGCAACATGTTGTCTGGGTTCCAGTATTTAGCTTATTAATACATGTTAAATTCCTTTCTCTCTACCTCGTTTTTTCTAACCATTGATAAAATGTATCCCATGTTCCGAAGTCTTCTGAATCTTCTTTCTCTTTCATTTTCAATGTCAGTCTGTCCATTTCTGCACAGTCCAAAATTTTCTTAATTATCTCTTCCTCCTTTGATAATTCTTCATCTTTCCAATGTTTAGCAAATACAATTCTCGCTGCAGTTAGTACATGTAACATTAAATATACACATTCTTTCTCATAATGTCTTGCAATTACACCTAACAGAAATAATTCTGGCTTAAAATCTACGTGGTTTTTTGTCATTTTCTCTAACCATATATGTATTCTTGACCAAAATCTTTTAGCCTTAGGGCATGTCCACCAAAGATGATAATATGTGCCTGGTTTTTGTCTACATTTCCAACAATTGTTAAGCATATATTTAAACATTTTTGCTAACCTCACAGGTGATAAGTGCCATCTGTAAAACATTTTATATAATTTTTCTTTGTAAGCCACCACCTTTGTTATTTTAGAATTTCTTTCCCAAAGTCTTTGCCAGTTTTCTAGCTCTATGTTATGCTCAAAGTTTTTCTGCCCATGGTATCATTGTTTCTTTAACTTGTTCCTCTTCCATCTTTAAACTTAGCATACAGTTTCTTAATCAATTTTTCATCTGGACAATTTCTGCCTGTTCTTTATAGACTCCAGATGTTTTAGCATCTCATTTGAATTTACAGGTGTGGCCACCAAGATAGATCAATACCCTGTTCTTTTGGTTCTTGTCTAGATTTTAATTTTCCTTCAATATTCAAAATGTCTTTATAAGTCACAATTTGCTCATAGTTAATTAGGTTTGGGTGAACAAATGCTTCCACTGTTGAAAACCATCCAGGAATTTTCATGTAAATCTTCGCTTTTACCTTTTCCCATTCTAAAAGAAGTGCATTTCTCAGACAGTGGTTTTGAAAGTATCTATGTATTTTATTCTTCCCATACCATAGGAAGGCAGGCCATCCAAGCTGTAGGCCATGTTAAATGGCTTTCCTACCCAGCAGATACCAACAGCTCTGGAGTCTCAGCCCAGCTATCTCCACACCGGTGTTTTTCAAAACTTGGCCACTTAAACATATGTGGACCAACAATCAGAATTCTGATGACTGTGGAATTCTGGGAATTGAAGTCCACACATCTTAAATCTTAAAGTTTAAATCTTAAAGTTAAACCTTAGAGTTTGAAAGAAAAAAAAACCCACCCTGAACTGTGAGAGGTCCTTTGGTGCTCTCTGAGCTTGGTTGTTTTTTTGCAGACATTTCATTACCCGAACTAAATAAAATCATCAGTGCTAGAATGGAGGAGGAGGAGGAGGAGGAGGAGGAGGAGGAGGAGGAGAAGAAGAAGAAGAAGAAGAAGAAGAAGAAGAAGAAGAAGAAGAAGAAGAAGAAGAAGAAGAAGAAGAAGAAGAAGAATGTAAAGTCGCGTGCTTCACATAGAGACGGACACAGAGCTGGGGTAAAGATGAGTTTATTCTGAACAGAACGAACTGGGGAAACAGGGAAGCCTGGCGTCTATTTGTACCTGCCCAGGTGGATGGCATCCAATCAGTTCAAACCTGGGCTTCCTGCCAGTGCAGGTGACAATGGGTGTAGATCCTGGCTTCCCACCAGGCTGACCATGCCTGGGGCTGTCAACAGCTTAAGTCATTAGGCTTATCCTGAGTGAGCAGTCATCGCCCGGAGCTGTCCAGCCCCTCTGCTGATCTGCACCATCAGCCTCCTGCTGTGCTGTCCTTTGTGTATGCTGGGAGGCATACACTGCAAAGAAGAAGAAGAAGAAGAAGAAGAAGAAGAAGAAGAAGAAGAAGAAGAAGAAGAAGAAGAAGAAGAAGAAGAAGAAGAAGAAGAAGAAGAAGAAGAAGAAGAAGAAGAAGAAGAAGAAGAAGGCTGTGGGGTCCTTGATGCTCTCTGAGCATGATTGTTTTCTTGCAGACCTTTCATTACCTAATTAGTTAACTTCATCAAAGCTAGAAAGGAGGAGGAGGGAGGGAAGGGGAGGGAGAGGAAGACTGTGGGGTCTTTGTTTCTCTGAGCTTTCTTTGTTTTCTCGCAGACACTCCATTACCCAAAAGAGATAACACCATCAATGTTAGTGAAACTCAAAGACTTTGGCCACCTCATGAGAAGGAAGGACTCACTGGAGAAGAGCCTCATGCTGGGAAAGGTTGAGGGCAAGAGAAGAAGGGGACGACAGAGAAGGAGGTGGCTGGATGGAGTCCCTGAAGCAGGAGGTGTGAGCTTAAATGGACTCCAGAAGGTGGTAGAGGACAGGAAGGCCTGGAGGAACGTTGTTCATGGGGTCGCAATGAGTCGGACACGATTTCGCAACTAACAACAACAATCAGTGTTAGTGTTTAAACTTAAGTTAGCTAGCACTAACTAGCACTGAGGATGTTATCTAGTTTGGATAATGAAACGTCTGCAAGAAAAGAAAAAAAAACACCATCTCAGGCAGCACCAAGGACCCCTCATTTCAACTCTGAGCTACAAATATTCTCCTTTATTTGACAAAAATACTGTATAGAGAATGACCCGACAAACTTTCTATTGGACCCATAGTCTGTCCAATACCTTTCAATGGAGCAAGAAGGATTTTGGGGGGGGAAAAATTCCATTGTTTCCAGTGGAGTCCAAATGTGTTAAGAGTGGAGGGGGAGGAAATTTATTTATTTATTTATTTAATTTAATTTCTATACCGCCCTCCTCCCGAAGGACTCAGGGCGGTGTACAGGGCAATAAAAATACAACATACAAAAATTAAAAATAATTAAAAATGATAATTAGAAGAGGGTCATTTTGAGAGCAGAGGAAGAATTGCTCTTCTCAACTTGCAGCTATGCCCCCTCCCACATGAGTCAACCCCCTCCCCCAGCCCAGGGCAGCCCCAACTCTAAGACTGAAGCCTCATCCTCTTTTGTGTTCATCGTAAATTACATTTAAAAAGGGGCATGGTTATGGCCGCCATCTTGACTTTTTTGACCCCGTCTCCCTGTAGACACTAAAACTATCTTCCATGCAGCTTAATTCATTTCTGAGAAATGATGGAACGTTTAGTTGGGCTTAATTAGGGCTAATATTATTAGAGCCAACATTGTGAACTTTATTATGCCTACCTTCTTAGTTCACACATCCATCACTGAGGCTTCAAATGAAAGGCTGGCATTCCAGGAGGACTTCAGTAGATCTGTGACTCATGCAGACATCACAGCTGCCTTGGCACAACATGCTGGGGTTGTTCTGTTTTTAACCTTGTTGACATCCAGGACGAAGAAAGAGGAACTGGTTTAGGACAAGGAAGGCAGTTATCTGGCTGATTCAGCATCTGTTCTAGTTCCATCAGAATTTTGATGTTGTTGAACTTCTAACCCAACCCCCATGCTCAAGGCAGGAATCCTTATACCATCCTGGACAAATGGCTCTTCAGCCTTTTTGAAAACCTCCAGTGATGGAGCACCCACAACTTCTAAAATCAACCCATTCCACTAATAAATTGTTCTGACAGGAAAATTCTCCTTACTTCTAGGTTGCATCTTTCTTCATCCATAACTTATTGTCCTTCCTTTGGGTGCTTTGGTGAATAGATTGACCTTCTCTTGTCTGTGACAGCCCCTCAAGTACTGGAAGACAGTTATCATGTCCCCCCCCCCTAATTCCAGATCTAGCTGAGAGACAATCCAACATCTGCCCAGGAGATGTTGTGGAAACAAGGAAAAAGTTTCCAGTTGTTTGAAACCTTCTGACTTGGGGGACATCAAAAGTCAGGATGTCTCCATTTCACTAACTTGGAAAGGCTGGAGTGGAACAGCTGGGAAGGAGGAGGAGGAGGAGGAGGAGGAGGAGGAGGAGGAGGAGGAAGAGGAGAATCTATGATTGGTTTCTCTCCAAGCATTATTTTCAACAACCCAATTTAAAGTTTTTGTGGGTGCTCTAAATGATAGGCAGCTGAAGGTGAACTCATCCAGGGGAATAGTAGATTGTTTTGCATCCAGAAATGAAACCTGATTTTTGATTCCCATAGATTAACCCAATTCTCTTTCTACAATTTTAGCATCCTGGACAGTTATCTTTTAGCAATCTTGAACAACTGGAGCATCCTTGGACAGTTGTCCAAGATCAGAGAGGCCCAGATAGAAATGTTGTATTTTAATAGAGGAATGGGACTGGGAAATTCAGACCCAGCTGGAATGGATGTTTACTTTTATAGTAAATGTAATCATTAACAGAGGACAGTATTTCTCAACCTTGCCCACTTTAAGAACTGTGGATCTCAGTAGATGCCATATGCTAACTTAAAAAAAGAAATTGTGAGTGCCCCAACATTGAAAATGTGTTGTGAAAAGGTGGGTGCCCCAACACTGGATGCTTTTAAAAAGAGACTGGGCAGACATGTATCAGAAATAGAATAGATCTCCTGCTAGAGCAGGGGGTTGGACTAGATGTCCTCCAAGAACCCTTCCAACTCTATTACCGTTATTGAAATAAGATATCTCTCTCTCTCTCTCTCTCTCTCTCTCTCTCTCTTTCTTTCTTTCTCTCTCTCTCTCTCTCTCTCTCTCTCTCTCTCTCTCTCTCTCTCTCTCTCTCTCTCTCTCTCTCTCTCTCTCTCTCTCTTTCTCTTTCTCTCTCTCTCTCTCTCTCCCTCTCTCTCTCTCTCTCTCTCTCTCTTTCTTTCTCTCTCTCTCTCTCTCTTTCTTTCTTTCTTTCTCTCTCTCTCTCTCTCTTCCCTCTCTCAGAAGAAGTAGAAGACAAGGACAAATCAGCTCCCAAAAAACTGCCAGACTGCCAAGAAAACTGCAGAGGCATGTCCCTGTAGCCATCAAGAGCAAGACAGCAATTTCCTCCACCTGTTTCACGAGGTTTGTGACATCGAGGTCCATCAGCCATGAGAGCCTGTCCCTTGAGGATAGATAGCACATCCCATCTTCCTTGGGTCTTTGCATTTGGGGCTCAAGAAACTGTCTCTTCTCGGCCCAAGCTCTAGCCCTCCATTTCAAGAAACATCACTCTGCTTTCACTTCTGCTGAGGGTTTACTCGTGGGCTGCATTGTCCATTGTTAAAAAAGGAGAAATGAGATGGCTTTAGTGACCCTTTAGTGAATTCTGCAATAAATGCAGAATTCCTTGGCATTTTACCCGAAAGTTGGTGTTAGAGAGAAGAACATTACTTCAGGGGAATTCCCACCAAGCTCTCAAAAGATATTGTCTGTGCCTACATGAAGCCAGTTCTCCTAATCACTCTCATTTTTACGCATAGTGTGGTCTTCTGTTCTCCAGAATCCACAGCCTCCATCTGCTGATGGGCCAAACCAGCTTTTTCATGACTTCCCAAGAACTATATTTCCATCTTTATTTGGTATATATTGCTAGAAAAAGTTCTTATCAGAATTTGTTATGCTTGTGGGTGCACATTTCCCCAAAATATAGATTTTTGGCCCATAGCTTTGCCTACACTTGCAATAGCATTTATAATTTTCTTTAAACAAGAAAATAATTTTTAGATGTTACTTTCATGTAACTTTGTACAGACCTTTCCTCTATAGGTGTCATTTTTAATGGCATTACGGGTTCAGAAATGGGCTAAAACTGAAGAATAATTGAGTTTCGGTTACAAGCCATTAAACATTGCCAAATTACTTTTGCATAAAAATTAAATAAGATTTTTCCCATGCCTGAGAGTAAATGTCATTGAATTCTAACCATTTTTTTTAATGAATAGACATAAAGTTAGGCTGCAGGGACACAGTGGCTCAGTAGCAGTTTGGCGGGTCGAATCCTGAGTGCTGCGTAGCAGAGTGAGCGCCTGTTACTTGTCCCAGCTTCTGCCAACCTAGCAGTTCGAAAGCATGTAAAAAATGCAAGTAGAAAAATAGGGACCACTACGGTGGGAAGGTAACAGCATTCCGTGCGCTTTTGGCATCCAGTCATGCCGGCCACATGACCACGGAGACGTCCTCGGACAAGCGCTGGCTCTTCGCCTTTGAAATGGAGATAAGCACCGGCCCCTAGAGACGGAAACGACTAGCACGCATGTGCGGGGGAACCTTTACCTTTAAAGTTAGGCTATCTCCATGCTAATGCTCTACAATTATTTGGTGGCAAAAGGTTCTACTCTTAATTATTGAAGCTACTATGGAATTAGGTGCTTAAATTAATGAAGATTTACAATAACTTTTTGCATGGGCCAATGACTCATTAAAGCAGCCATATCTTTTTTCAACTTGCAGGGCTGTTCTTGAGAGACTTTTGCAGCAACTAAGTAACCTTGGGAACAAATATGGCTGCTTTAATAAGTTCCTGGGATGTTGATTCTGCATTATTCTCAAGTACTTCCTTGGACTTAAATCTGAAATATTTTATATGTTTTATATGTTAATATCCCAGAAATGCTATTTGCTTATTTGATTTAAGCACTATTAAACTCCAGAATGTCTCTGAGCAGAGTCAGGCCAATAAACAGACACTGCAGAGATCCGAAGGTCTTTAGATAGAAGTATCTGAAAATGTTGAAGTTTCTCTCAGTCAACAGTTGCCTCTTATACTAAACAAAATTTCTTGTGAGTTTCTTTCATATGCTTCCTTCAATCTCTGGATCGTGTCATCTTTTATTTTTAATGAGAAGGACGACGGGGGGACATGATAGCCATGTTCCAACATCTCAGGGGCTGCCACAAAGAAGAGGGAGTCAAGCTATTCTCCAAAGTACCTGAAGGCAGGACAAGAAGCAACAGATGGAAACTAGTCAAAGAGAGAAGCAACCTAGAACTAAGGAGAAACTTCCTGACAGTTAGAACAATTAACCAGTGGAACAACCTGCCTCCAGAAGCCGTGAATGCTCCAACGCTGGAAGTTTTTAAGAAGAGACTGGACAGCCCTTTGTCTGAAATGGTATATAGTGTTTCCTGCCTGAGCAGGGGGTTGGATTCCAAGGTCCCTTCCAACTTTACTGTTATGATTATAAAATTTTAAAGGAGAAATATAAATAAAAGAAACGCAATACATATAACCAAAGAATGAAAGAATCAAATGCCAGTTGTGAAATACAAGTACGCATGCAATGTATGTGCACATGTGCAAATACAGGTTATGACATTTTACAATGTCATAAAAATTACAGTTTTCCAATATGTCATTAATACAGCAATATAAAATATGTCACATCACTTTTTTGAAGAAAAAACTGTAACTTTAAACTAAAGATACCTGGTTAACATAGGATAAATCCTCCCCCAAAACTAAAAGCTATAATAATTTAAATTAGCACAGGAAACTGCAGAGTCTTCAAATTCAGACTCATTGGGAGTCAGGCAGCATGTGCAATGTAATAAACAAACAAATAAACCCAATCTTCCATAAAACTGAGATACAGACTATGTATATGGAGGGGGGAGCCAAATTCTGAGTGTAACAAATCCATGTGTTATATTATAGTCTAGCAATGTTAATTTCCCATTAAAATTGCATATTACATCAGATGTACTTTGTAGATTACGAAATTGTTCTTAAGAGATCCTAGAATACAAGGGCTGGAAGGGACATGTGAGGTCATCTAAACCACCACCCCTATTCAGTGCAGGAATCCCCCTTCCAAAAGCAGAAAATCCTAAATGGGAACATTTGGAAGGGACCCATGAGGTCACTTAGTCCAGCCCTACCGCTACCAGAGTAGAAATGGAAATAAAAATCGCATTCCAAGCATTACGGCTGATGGTTAATTCTTTGGCTTAACCCAGAACTGGTCCGGATTAAAAGGCCCCTGCCTCCCCCATTGTGGTTTGCTGTGACGAGCTGCCCTTTGTAACTCAGTTTAAAGCAGGCTTCTAAATGGGGTTAGGGTTAGGGTTAGGGTTAGATCTAGTGGACAGAAGGAATGATGTGAAGAAGAAATTTTTTGCAGTTTCTTCTTCACATCACTCCGTAACAGCTGATAAATGCATGTGGGCAAAACCTTGGGAGACCTGGCTAAGAGCTTCTGCCAAGAAAAGAATCCGGTAAGAGACAGCAGAGCCCACGGCTGGATAATGGGCTGGGCAAAAGGCTCAGAAGAGACCCACCCTAGTTGCTCAGACTACAAAGGTAACAGTGTGTGTGTGTGTGTGTGTGTGTCTGTTGTGATTCAGGGTCAGCCTGTGGGTTCAGCAGTTGGGTCGGATGACTCAGAGGAGGAGGAGGAGGGGGGTGTTGAAGAGCTTGCTGAGGGGATTGGACAGCTTGATGAGAGCCCTCAGCCAGGCCCCTCCCACTTGGTCACCACGGAGACCCAGCTGTGTGAGCCTGACAGCGTGGATGAAGATGACCCACAGCTGGCCCTGTTCAAGGACGCCCGACGCAGGAGGCAGTCAATCAGGAGTAAACAGAGGAAGGCAATGGGGCTTCTTGGAAGGAGGCAGAGAGAAGCCACGCCCTGAACTGTATATAAGGGGAATGTGTGGGGAGGGCTGGTTTGCTGAAGGCAACTGCTTGGATAGTTCGTGTTTCTTAAAGCTCCTGTTTCTTGGTTCGTGCCGTTTGTTTTTGTAGCTATAAATTTGGCAGGCGTAATTCCAGCCTCTTGCCGTTTGTAGGGCCGGTAGCAGGCTGGTACAGAACAGTGTCGGGGTGGTGGTGTCAATGATCATTTGCCGTGGGCAACTCAACACGGCCAACTCACCACAGCCAACTCGCCACTGTCATCTTGCAGTGGGACAACTCATTGCAGGACAAAAGTTACACTTCCCTCAAAGAAATGATGGAGAAGAATCATTACAGAAAGTATGCAAAAGGAAAGTTCTTTCTTTACTTTCTTTATTGGGACTTATATGCCGCCCTATCTCCCGAAGGACTCAGGGTGGCTAACAACAATAAAAAATACAACCATACAAAAGTTAAAAAGAATTAAACTAACAGCCCCAATAAAATTAAAATTAAAATTAATAAATTAAAAACATTTTAAAAATCCCTGTTGTCAGCCCAGGTCAGCCTGATGGAAAAGGAATGTTTTAAGGCCGCGGCGATCCGGGGCCATGCGGAGCTCAAGGGGAAGTTGGTTCCACAGGGCTGGCGCTCCCACAGAGAAGGCCCTCCCCCTGGGGGTCACCAGCCAACATTGTTATGTATTAAATGTTATACTGTTATGTAGTTAAGGTTATACGATGTTAAAGTGGGGCTGCCCTTGAGGACTACGCGGAGCCTCCAGCTGGTGCAGAATGCAGCCGCGCGAGTGGTGGTGGGGGCTTCCCGATACTCCCATGTAACACCTCTACTCCGCAAGCTGCATTGGCTTCCGGTTGTCCTCCGGGTAAGATTCAAGGTGCTGGTTACGACCTATAAAGCCCTAAATGGCATGGGTCCGGGTTACTTACAGGAGCACCTGCGGCCGGCATCAACTTCCCTTCGTCCAGTGCGCTCCCACAGAGAAGGCCTCCTCAGGGTGCCGTCGGTCAAAGAGTGTCGACTGGCGGCCCCCAGGGGGAGGGCATTCTCTGTGGGTGCGCCAGACCTTTGGAACCGTTTACCGGTGGAGCTCCGGACGGCTCCCGACCTTCACTCCTTCCGACGTGACCTAAAAACATATTTATTTGAAGCCGGCCTGGTCTGATGGGTTTAGGGGTATTTTAATGTTTTGTATTAATCTATTGAATTGGGCTATTGTATTTAATATTTCTTTTAATTTTTATATATTGTATTTTATTGTATTGCCCTGTACACCGCCCTGAGTCCTTCGGGAGAAGGGCGGTATAAAAATTAAATAATAATAATAATAATAATAATAATAATAATAATAATAATAATAATAATAATAATAATAATAATAATAATAATAATAATAATAATAATAATAATAATAATAATAATAATAATTATTATTATTATTATTATTATTATTATTATTATTATTATTATTATTATTATTATTATTATTATTATTATTATTATTATAGTGTAAATAGTTATGAGGTAAAATCATGGACAGAAACACGCGGGCAGCTTTTGACAGTGTTTCTGTCCATGCTTTTACCTCATAACTATTTACACTTTAACATCATATAACCTTAAATACATAACAGTATAACATTTAATACATAACAGACATTGTCTAGCCGACGGCACCCTGAGTAGGCCCTCCCTGTGTGAGCGCACTGGGCGATGGGAAGTTGTTCCCGGCAGCAGACGGTCCTGCAAATGGCCTAAGCCATGTAGGGCTTTAAAGGTAAGTACCAGCACCTTAAATCTCACCCGGAGGACAACCGGTAACCAATGCAGCTCACGCAGGAGGGGTGTAATATGGGAGTATCGGGATGCTCCCATCACTACCCGCGTGGCCGCATTCTGCACCAGCTGGAGCCTCCGGGTGGTCTTCAAGGGCAGCCCCATGTAGAGAGCATTGCAGTAATTTATACAGGAGGTAACGAGTGCGTGAGTGACTGTACATAGGGCATCTTGGTCCAGATAGGGGCACAATTGGTGCACCAGGCGAACCTGGGCAAATGCCCCCCTGGCCACAACTCCTATATGATCTTCAAAACTGAGTCGTGTATCCAGGAGGACGCCTAAGTTGCGCGCCCTATCAACGGGAGGTAACACCTCTCCTCCCATAACCAAAGATGGAACCACTTGGACTAAACGAGATGCCGGTACGTAAAGCCACTCAGTCTTGGCCGGGTTGAGCTGGAGCCTGTTCTTCCCCATCCAGATCCGTATCGCTTCCAGGCAACGGGACATCACGTTGAGGGCATCGCTGGATTGGTTCGGGGTGGAGATGAAAAGCTGGGTATCATCAGCATATTGATGATACCTCACCCCGAAACCAGGGATGATCTCACCCAGTGGCTTCATGTAGATGTTGAACAGGTGGGGCAAGAGTACCGACCCCTGAGGCACCCCACAACTAAGGGGCCTAGGGGTTGACCTCTGCCCTCCTGCCAACAACGTCTGCGAACGGCCTGAGAGGTAGGAGGAGAACCACCGTAAAACGGTGCCTCCCACTCCCAACCCCTCAAGACGTCGCAGCAAGATACCATGGTCGATGGTATCAAAAGCCGCTAAGAGGTCTAATAGGACCAGGACAGAGGAATAACCCCTATCTCGGGCCCGCCAGAGATCATTCCCTGTGTGCGGGGGAGTAAGAACTGGACTTTCAGACTTGGAAGATTCCGTCAATGAGGGCTCCTTGGTGCTCTCCGCGCATGCTGGTTTGCTTGCAAACGTTTCACTAGTAATATTGCCAGTGCTAGTAAGGAGTGGGGTTTGCCAAGAGGAGGAGGAGGAGGAGGAGGGAAAAAACTGTGGGGTCCTTGTGCTCTTTGAACTTCCTGGTTTTCTTACAAACGTTTCATTACCCTAACTAGTAACATCATCAGTGCTAGTAAGGAGTGGGGTTTGCTGTCGCTTTATATTCTGGTGTCTTGTCTGTCTGGGTGGGTGGGGACAGTCTTGGGAATTCTTTGGTTGGGCTGATTCTGTCAATATAGCTTTTTATAAGAAAGTAGGATTAGATCGCCGGGTTGTGTATCCTGTCTGGTTTAACTGGGAAGCCTAAAAAGCTTGGTTGTTTATTCAACTTATATGCTGCCTTCTTCCCTAAAGGCAGCTCTAGCAGCCTACAGACAACAGAATAGCAATAGCAATAACACTTAGACTTAGATACCGCTCCATGCGGGAAAGAATTGCAAGAGCTTATATAGCGCTTCACAGTCCTCTCTAAGTGGTTTACAGAGTCAGCATATTTGCCTCCAACACTTTGGGTCCCCATTTTACTCACCTGGGAAGGATGGAAGGTTGAGTCAACCTTGAGATGGTCAGGATTGACTTCCAGGATGTGGGTAGAGTTTGCCTGCAATACTGCATTCTAACCACTGCGCCACCACAGTCTTTAACAAAACATTAAAACTGTAAAGCAACATATTAGCACTAAAATTCTTTTAAAAGTTCGCTCCTTCCTTCCCCTTTAACACCCAAGGCCAGCTCTGAATTTTTTTTACAACGTAGCACAGCGCGTCTTCTCCAAAATATCTGTTTCTCCCTTGCTTATTGCAGCATTTCCAGGAGAGGGCAATGCATCCCCAGAAAACAATGAGAAGCTATTGCTAAACTACCTCTGCCCAACATCGCCTCTCCCCCTCTCAAGTAAAGCTGACTTTATTCTTCAGAAATTCCTAATCTGTACTTTGGTAATTTCTCAACACGTTGGTTTCCTTCTGCAAGAAACCTCTGTTTTTCTACTTTAATCTCAGGGTGCTTGAAAATTTCTTTCAAATTTCTCTTGGGTTGATCTACGCAGAGGTCTGTGGTTCTAACCACACAGAACAGGTGCAAATCTGGCTCTTCTCTTTCAATCGAGGTGGGAGTGGGGAAGTTGCACCCAACTCTGAAGTCCCCCAAGATCATGTTACCCAGCAGTGAAATGTTGATTTGGGACAGTATAATATTTGGGATGAGTTTTTCACTCAAGAAGATAAGGATATAAGTAGGCACGAAGGGTCTCCACAGGGTTACTATGTGTATTTGGACCCTCTGTTCCATCCCAGCACTTGAGTTGTTAACAAAAAGGTGATAGTTCACCAGGATTATTAGGTGCAAATATACAAATGCATACTATTTCCATAGCAAGGAAGATAAAGCAGGAAAGGTTAAATTGATCATTGTATTCGAAGAGGAGAATATATTTAAGCACGTTTTTTACTTGGATATCACTTCTGGATTTTGTGCTTGTGATGAAAAAATAAATTTTGGCTTCAGTTTTGTCAATTAGATAGATTTGTTGTTATAAAAATGGCTACTTATCTACATATAAGCTCTAAACGACAAGTAGTCCTTGACTTACAACCATTTGTTTAGTGACTGTTCAAAGTTACAACAGCACCGAAAAAAGTGACTTAGGACCATTTTTCAGCCTTGTAACTGTTGCAGCATGCCCATAGTAATCAAAATTCAGAATATTTATGGCTGTTGCAATGTCCCGTGATCCCTTTTTGCAACCTTCTGACAAGCAAAGACAATGGGGAAGCCAGATTCATTTAACAACTGTGTTACTAACTTAAGTTAAGTGATTCCCTTAACAACAGGGCCAGGAAAGATTGTAGAACGAGGCCAAACTCACTCAGCAACCACCTTGGTTAGCAGTGAAAATTTTGTGGTCCTAAATCAAGGACTACCTCTGGGGTCCCCAGTCCTTTATGGCCAGCCAACTCCATACTCCCTTTCTCAGCATACTCCCACAAGCTTTCTTGCTTGCTGCATGCCCAAGGAAACTTGTGGGATGACACCTAGTCATCTGACTGTAACATTTTCTCTTGGATGGAGGAAGTCTCCAAGAACGAAATCTGCCCTGAATAAAGAATGTGCATAAAACGTCTTCTTTCCCGATTCTTGACTAGAGATCCGGAATTTATCAGTATGAATTCCTCAGTGCATGACTTCTTAAGATGCCACATAACCGGGTTGGAAGGGACCTTGGAGGTCTTCTAGTCCAGCCCCCTGCTCAAGCAGGAGAACCTATACCATCTCAGATAAGTGAATGTCTAGCCTCTTCTTAAAAATCTCCAAAGATGGAGCGCCCACGATTTCTGGAGGCAAGTTGTTCCACTGGTTGATTGTCCTCACTGTCAGGAAATATCTCCTTAATTCCAGGTTGCTTCTCTCTTTGATCAGTTTCCAACCGTTGTTTCCCGTCCTTCGCTCTGGTACTTTGGTGAATAATGTGACCCCCTCTGCCTTGTCGCAGCCCCTCTAATACTGGAATACTGCTATCATGTCATCCCTGTTTCTTCTTTTCTTTAGACTGGCCAAACCCAAGTCCTGCAGCTGTTCTTCGTATGTTTTAGTCTCCAGGCCTCTGATCATCTTGGTTGCTCTTCTCTGAATTTTTTCCAAGGTCTCAACATCTTTATTGTAGTAGGATGACCAGAATTGGCTGGATTGGTGGGGTTGGTTGTTATTGGTTTTTTTTTTTGCATTTTCTCTTTAGAGAACAGCTCTGGAGTGGTAAAATCAAATTACAGTAAATGTACCCTGATCTGCAAATTAGTTCAGGAAGCACAAAGTGGTACAGACCAAAAATAACGCATTAACTCAGGCAGGAAACTTTTAGAGAAATATTTACAGACAGAAACAATGAAAACTGGAAGCAGGTTAACAAATGGATATTTAAACAAAAGAATGCATCCTTTCATTTTTCTTTCATCTGTTTTTCTCTTTTCGTCAGTCTGACAAAGTCATTTTACTGAACTTGAGAATATATTTATTTAATTGAAAGTTGGTTGTAAATTCTATCTATATTTCAGTGTGTACTTCTCCAACCAGATTCATTGTGGGTTGAAATGCAGCACGATACGGCATTTTTGCAATCGGGTTTCTCCAAAAACGTGTTTTTCTTTTATTTCATGAATTTATTTTATGATCATTTTTTCCATGACTCTGTGCATTTATAGACAGACTTTCCCATGCTATATTTATTGTTCACCGTTAAATAATTAGGGAAATGCGGGGAAAATGCAAATTTTAGAAAAAGAGCTAGGGTTTGATTTCATGCAATGCAAAATCCTTTTGTGCTGAAACACGATAAAAAATAATGCTTCTTCCGTCTTTCATCTAAATAATAAAAAAACACTGTGGGCAGCGGAAGAGCACACATTTGGCTCATTTTTTTCCTTGATAGAAAATAATACAGGACATACAAAATAAGGCAAGGGACATTGAAGGTCTTCTAGTCCAACCCCCTGGACAAGCAGGAGACCCTATACCATTCCAGACAAACGGTTGTCCAGTCTCTTCTTGAAAACCTCCATTGATGGAGCACCCACGACATCTGAAGGCAAGCTGTTCCACTGATTAATCATTCTCACTGTCAGGAATTTCTTCTAGGTTGATTCTCTCCTTGATTAGTTTCCTTCCATTGCTTCTTGTCTTGCCTTCAGGTGCTTTGGAGAATAGATTGACACCCCCCACCTTCTACCTTGGGGCAAGATTATCTGTGGTTAGGACCTCTTAAGCCCACGGTTTGCAGGAGAGTTAACATCCCTTTTCTGGAGAAGAAGGAGATTCTTACCACCTTGGTTATTCTGATCTTGCTCAGATGCAGCTACTTTAACCCAGTTTATGCAGAACAGTCTCCAACATATATATTCAGAATATTCAGAGAATATTCAGAAAAGGGAACAGTAAACAGGATAAGATAAAGTGAAAAGAAGAAGAAAAAAGGAACTAGAAGCAGAGAAGGGGAGGGGCAAGACAGATCGTGACAGGGAGGGCTTGATCATTCAGAGTGAGAGCAGCCTCTTCTGATCCAAGGAGACGTTTGAGAATAAATCCTCCTTAGCCAGGTTCTCCCCACAATCTGGACCCGATGGTGGAGCTGAAGTCCACAGCAGGCAGATTATCTCCACTGCATGAGACAACATGAGCCTCCAGCTGGTCAGAATTGTTCTCTTCTTGCCTTTCCTCTCCATAGGTAAGTTTTCTTGGACTTCCGGAAGATGCCGCTAAAAATCCAACATGGCTCTAGTAGCTATGACAGGGAAGGAAGGTGGCAAATCACATTACTGGGCTGTGTTGTTTCTACTCAGAGAAGGGGTCAGTGACTTGGTGAATGCTCTCTCCGTTGAAGGACAGGACACGAGAAATAACTTTAAAAGCACGGCAGGCCATAATCTTGAGCTGGGGTGTCCAACCTACTTTAAGACTTCTAGACTTCAGCTCCCAGAACTCCTTAAGCAGAGGTCTCCAACCTTGGGCATTTTGAGTAGGACTCTCCAATCTTAGTCCAGAAGTCTTAACGTTCCCAAGGTTGGAGATCTCTGATCTCTGGACAGAAAATAGAAGACCTGAAGGAGTTCTGGTTGGGTTTGGCCAATTGGCAAAAATAGGACAGGTTGGTGTAGCGGTGAAGGCACCAGGCTACAATCCAGCACACCGTGAGTTCTAGTCCTGCTTTGGGAGAAAAGCAGGTGCATGATTTTGGGCCAGTCACTCTTTTTCAGCCCTTGGAAGGGACCTTGGAGGTCATCTAGTCCAACCCCCTGCTCGGGCAGGAAACCCTATACCATTTCAGGCAAATGGCTGTCCAGTCTCTTCTTAAAAACTTCCAGTGTTGGAGCATTCACTACTTCTGGAGGCAAATTGTTCCACTGGTTAATTGTTCTAACTGTCAGGAAGTTTCTCCTTAGTTCTAGGTTGCTTCTCTCCTTGACTAGTTTCCATCCGTTGCTTCTTGTCCTGCTTTCAGGCGCTTTGGAGAATAGCTTGATTCCCTCTTCTTTGTGGTAGCCCCTGAGATATTGGAATACTGCTATCATGTCACCCCCTCACCCTTCTCTTCATTAAACTTTGTTGTTATTTGTGAAGTCATGTCTGACCCATCGCGACCCTATGGACAATGTTCCTCCAGGCGTTCCTGTCCTCTACCATCTTCTGGAGTCCATTTAAGCTCATGCCTACTGTGACTCCATCCAGCTACCTCCTTCTCTGTCATCCCCTTCTTCTATTGCCCTCAATCTTTCCCAGCATTAGGCTCTTCTCCAGTGAGTCCTTCCTTCTCATTAGGTGGCCAAAGTATTTGAGTTTTAGCTTCAGGATCTGGCCTTCTAAAGAGCAGTCAGGGTTGATCTCCTCTAGGACTGACCAGTTTGATCGCCTTGCAGTCCACGGGACTCGCGGGAGTCTTCTCCAGCACCACAGTTCAAAGACCTCAATTTTTTGGCGCTCAGCCTTTCTTATGGTCCAACTTTCACTGCCATACATTGCAACTGGGAAGACCATAGCCTTGACTATACGCACTTTTGTTGACAGGGTGATGTCTCTGCTTTTTAGTGTGTTGTCTAGATTTGCCATGGCTTTCCTCCCCAGGAGCAAGCGTCTTTTAATTTCTTGGCTGCAGTCCCCATCTGCGGTAATCTTGGAGCCCAGGAAAACAAAATCTGTCACTACCTCCATTTCTTCTCCATCTATTTGCCAGGAATTGAGAGGGCTGGATGCCATGATCTTCATTTTCTTAATATTTAGTTTCAACCCAGTGTTTGCACTCTCCTTCTTCACCCGCAACAAGAGGCTCTTTAGTTCCTCTTCACTTTCTGCCATTAGAGTGGTATCATCTGCATATCTTAGGTTGTTGATATTTCTTCCGGCAATCTTAATTCCAACTTTTGATTCATCTAGCCCTGCCTTTCTCATGATGTGCTCTGCATATAAGTTAAATAGGCAGGGCGACAGTATACAGCCTTGCCGGACTCCTTTCCCAATTTTGAACCAATCAGTGGTTCCGTGTCCAGTTCTCACTGTTGCTTCTTGACCCGCATATAGGTTTCTCAAGAGACAAATAAGATGGTCTGGTACTCCCATCTCTTTAAGAACTTGCCACAGTTTGTTATGATCCACACAATCAAAGGCTTTAGCATAGTCAATGAAGCAGAAGTAGATGTTTTTCTGGAACTCCCTAGCTTTCTCCATGATCCAGCGTATGTTGGCAATTTGATCTCTAGTTCCTCTGCCTCTTCGAAATCCTCCCTGTACTTCTGGTAGTTCTCGATCCACATACTGCTGAAGTCTAGCTTGTAGGATTTTAAGCATAACTTTACTAGCATGAGAAATGAGTGCAATGGTGTGATAGTTTGAACATTCTTTGGCACTGCCTTTCTTTGGAATTAGAATGTAAACTGATCTTTTCCAATCCTGTGGCCACTGTTGAGTTTTCCAAATTTGCTGGCAAATTGAGTGTAGAAAAAGTTGTGATACATCATGACACGTCACATGATGTGGCGACTTTGACACCCCTGGTCTAGAAGCAGTCTCCAGATAGAAATAAAACTGGATGTGTTCTTTTCGTTGATTAAAGCAGTTAGTCTGGCATGTGTAACAAGATGGAGGGTTTGTTGTCACTGTGAGTTGGGGGGTGGGAGCACGAAGGGAGGCTCAGTCAATCTCAATGTATACTTGGTTGTACTTTGACAATAAAGGTTCATTCATTCATTCATTCATCAGTTTTTCCTTCCATTCTTCCATTATGGAGATGAACATCCATAGGTCTCTTCCAGCATTATTCTGTTCTAAATTCTGTTTGCTATCCAGTTTCCGCAGGGACTCATCCATCGACAAGCTTTCCATCCTTTTCCGTGATTCAGACGCCACTTTTTTTGAATGTGTCAGAAGGATCAGACGTGACGTTGAATTGTAACATGGAAGGCAATGTTTCTTCAAAGTGGTTTGTAACCTGGAAGAAGATGGGGGAAAAAGACAATATTAAAAATTCAAAACGGATTTTTGTAACTACGCATAAAATTAACAAATCTAGCACCTTAACTCTTAAATCAACTGTTATTGATGATTCTGGAATCTATCACTGTGAATTTGGCGATTCAGGACATTCGCAATCGGGGAACACAATTGTGGCAATCTGGGGTAAATATGCCTATTCATTCATTCATTCATTCATTCATTCATTCATTCATTCATTCATTCATTCATTCATGCTAGGGAACCTTGAATTCTTTTGCTGTTGTCCATTCTATGAAAATGTAGCAATTCAGGTGGCTTTCAGAGTGTCTAATTAGTCCTGCACAACTGGTATGACTTATTTGCGCAATGTGTGAGACATTTGTTAAAGAGTTTAGTCCCATTTGATTACTTTTGTTGCCAATGGTGTTAAGTGAATCATTGCAGTTATTAATTTAGTGACATGGTTAGTAAATGAAAATGACTTCCCCATTGACTTTGCTGGTCGTTTGCCTTCTTTTAGAGAGTCGTTGAGGCCACTGGGAGGTTTGTCTGTGTGCTCAGGGTCACCTGAGTAGTGCAAATGTGTGTGGACCCTGAGGACACAGGTAAACCTCCCAGTGGCCTCAAGTACTCTCTCAAAGGATGCAACTGACCAGCGGTCTACAAGGAATATAAATCCTTCCATTCCCCACTATCCAGTCAGATGGAGGCTGACCAAGCTTGGCCATGGATTTCAGTGGGTAGCTTTGAACTAATCACTTCATGTATGTCGTCTTGTATCCTCGCATGTCCAACTCAAATCTGCAGATGGAGGTGTCCCATGAATGCAGCCTGTGTCAACCCAACCTTCTCCTTTAGTCTTTCTTTGACCCTTGATTGAGTTGAACATCAAGGTTGTTGAAATTATTGTCTTCCCCCCCCCCCCACAGCTGCAAAACTCTTGGTGATCCAGTCACCACCTTCCATCCAGGCCACAGAAGGGGCAAACCTTACCATGGACTGTAGAGTCCAGGGGAACGAAACCAAACACCTCCATAATGTGTCATGGTATAAGACTGCCTCTGATGGACAGAAGACCTTAATGACACACGGAACTGATGTTCTGATAGACCGAGCTTCTCTGTTCTTGCGGAACATCAAAAAGGAGGACTCTGGAAACTATACCTGTGAAGTTGATAGATATGGCCAGGGGAAAGGAACTAATGTGACAATCCTTGGTAAATACAACACTTTTCTCCCCTTTCTATAGGAATAACCCACAGTTTGTGGCTTAGCAGGTCATTGTGGGTTCTTCTAGAAATTGTGGGGCACTAGAAATCACAATGATATCATGTGTGTTGTGATATTGTGCAAATGATGCAATAGTATTTTTTTTCTCCCTTCTCCCCCCCTCCCACTCCCCCAGATGTTGACTATTCTAAGAGTATCTCTGGAGCAAGGAGTACAGATAGTCCTCGACTTACTACAATTCATTTAGGGACTGCTCAAAGTTACAATGGTATTGAAAAAAGTGACTTTTTTTCTTCACACAACCATTCTGGTCACATGATCAAAATTCAAAGGCTTGGCAACTGACTCATATTTATGACAGTCGCTGTATCCCAGGATCATGGGATCCCCTTTTGTGAACTTCTGACAAGCAAAGTCAAGGGAGAAGCCAGTTTCACTTAACAACCATATTACTAACAACTGCAGCGATTCACTTAACAACTGTTGGAAGAAAGGTCATAAAATGGGGGGAAATTCACTTCTGTTGGTCGGCAACAGAAATTTTGGGCTCCATTGTGGTCGTACGTCAAGGACTACCAGTAGATGGAGTTCTCTTCCGAGGCTGTCCATTATTACCAACTCATTTCATGTCTCTTGTTTAAGCAGGACGTGAGAAGAACATCGAGGTCAATGGTGACGACAGACAACCAGGTTCACCCCAAGAAAATACCGGGGACGAAATTGTAATCCCTGTGGTGGTTGTAGTAGCCATGGGCAAACTTGTCTTCTTGCTGCTCCTGGGTGCCATGATGTGGAGATTGAATAGGAAGAATAAAGGTGGGACCTTCTTCCACAGCTGTCCTTTCAGACTTTTCATCCTCAGAATGAGGAGAAGAGAATAATCAGAATAACAGACTTGGAAGGGACCTTGAAGGTCATCTAGTCCAACCCCCTGCCCAAGTAGGAGACCCTACACCATCTCTGACAGATGGCAGTCCAGTCTCTTCTTGAAAGCTTCCAGTGTAGAAGCTCCCACAACATCTGAAGGCAGTCTGTTCTATTGGTTGATTGCTCTCCTTGTCAAGAAATTCTCCTTATTTCTAGGTTGAATCTCTCCTTGATCAGGTCTCTTTCCATGATATTGAGTCAAGTAGGAGAAGAATCTTGATATCCCAAAGATGCTTCTTCAGGAGGCAACTGGACTTTCTTGTTTTTCCTTTGAAGACGTTTCACTTCTTCAGCTCTGACTGACTCTAAAAGAAGGCAAATGACCATGAGTATAAATCCTTCCATTCCACACCATCCAGGCAGATCTGAAGAAGCTTCTTGCATGAGAAGTGAAATGTCTTCAAAGAGAAAAAAAGGACGTCCAGTTGCCTCGTGAAAAAGCATCTTTGGAACAACTAAGACCTGGGTGACTGAGAATCTCCATAGACAAGAATCTTTAGAACAGAACAGAACAGAACAGAACAGAACAGAATAGAATATAGAATGGAATGGAATGGAATATAGAATAAGAATAGGAATAGGAATAGGAATAGGAATAAGAATAGAATAGAATAGAATAGAATAGAATAGAATAGAATAGAATAGAATAGAATAGAATAGAATAGAATAGAATAGAATAGAATAGAATCTGGAAGGGACGATGGAGGTCTTCTAGTCCAGCCCCCAGAAGGAGTGTAAAGGTAAAGGTAAAGGTTCCCCCGCACTTGCGTGCTAGTCGTTTCCGACTCTAGGGGCCGGTGCTCATCTCCGTTTCAAAGCCGAAGAGCCAGCGCTTGTCCAAGGACGTCTCCGTGGTCATGTGGCCGGCATGACTAGACGCCAAAGGCGCACGGAACGCTGTTACCTTCCCACCGGAGTGGTCCCTATTTTTCTACTTGCATTTTTACGTGCTTTCGAACTGCTAGGTTGGCAGAAAGAAGGAGTGTAGTGAGTCCCTTTTCTGATGAACAAATCCAGCCTTTGAATATCATTTCTTGATTTATTTTATTTATTTGTTCAATTTATTGGCCGCCTATCTTACCACAGAGTAACTTACCACAGAGTATTTTTTTACAATATTAAAAAATAGAACTATACAAATAAAATACTACTGGCTTGAGCCCCAAGCCAGATGGCCAAGCCAGGTAGTTAGACCAGGGGTCTTCAAACTTGGCAAGTTTAAGACTTGTGGACTTCAATTCCTAGAATTCCTCAGCCAGCCGTCCTTGAAGGACTTATTAACCCACCTGGCTAAGGGGAGCGTCTTCACTAAATTAGACCTGAGAGAAGCATATTACCGGGTGAGAATATAGGAGGGGGATGAGTGGAAAACCGCCTTCAACTGCCCCTTGGGGAGCTACCAGTTCAAAGTCATGCCATTTGGGCTGCAGGGGCCCCCAGCCGTATTCATGCAGTTGATTAATGAGGTCCTACATGATCATTTGTACAAAGGGGTTCTAGTGTATCTTGATGACATCCTGATATACAGCACGAATATGAATGATCATATAAAGCTGGCGAGAGAAGCATTAAAGAAACTATTGAATGCCAAGTTTATGTCAAATTATCAAAATGTGAATTTCACCAAACCCGATTAGATTATCTTGGCTACAGAATTTCCAATGAGGGGATTGAAATGGACCCACACAAAGTGAAAACTATAATTGAATGGAAGCCCCCAAAGACTCGCAAACAGCTCCAGAGCTTCCTAGGTTTTGCCAACTTCTACCGTCAATTCATCCCCTCCTTTGCCGAGATTGCCCTACCCCTTACAGAACTACTGAAATCAGGCAGAGGAGGAGGGAAACCACGCCTGGGCCAACCCCCATTTTTCAGAATTTAAAAAGACTATTTCCTGTTGAACTGGTCCTAAAGCACCCCTGCCCAGGGGAGCCCTTCGTAATTCAAGCCAACACCAGCAATGTGGCCGTAGGAGCTGTATTACTGCAAAAGAACCAAAGTGGAGCCTTGCAACCCTGTGCCCAGACCTCGAAAAAAATTACTGAAAGCGAGAGGAGGTGGGCAATCTGGGAAAAGGAGACTTTCACAATCAGGTGGGCTCTCTTAAACTGGAGACACTATCTAGAAGGGAGCAAGGTGCCTTTTGAAGTATGGACAGATCCCTAAAATCTAGAAGCACTGAAAATTCCCCGCAAGTTATCCCCAAAACAGATGTGTTGGGCACAGTACTTTAACTGTTTTAACTTCACTCTAAAGTACATACTGGGAGGGAAAAACTTCCTAGCTGATGCTCTATCCAGACTACCCCAGTACAAAAGCCGACACAAAGAGGTTAACGAGGCAATTATCTCCAATCCGCAAACTGCTGCTCAACTCAAGCCTTGCAGGTCCCCTAATCCTGATGACCTGGGGCAAAGAAAATAAAACAAGAGCTCCTCACCGATCAGTGGTTCAAAGACAATCAAGCCTCCCTAACATGCAGGGATGGTTTGGCTTACAAGGGTGGGGGGGGAATTGTACTTGTCAGAAGCCCTCCATCTTAGTGCTCTCTAACACAGCCATGACACTTTGGATATTTAAAAACTCTACATCTCATCCGCCGGCAGTTTTGGTGGCCAGGATTAAAATGGAATATAGAAAAGTATACCAGGAGTTGTGCTGTATGTGCCACCATGAAAAGAATTCCAGAGAAAGCCCCTGGGTTATTGCAGCTGGTGGCAGACCCTTCTCAACCACGGGAAGAAATTGCTATGGACTTTATAGGAGACCTACCTGAAAGTAGAGGAAATACAGTCATCTGGACTGTGATAGACCTGTTTTCAAAGCAGGCTCACTTCATCACCTGCAAAGGGGTCCCATCAGCCCAACGGCTGACTACATTGTTCTTGAAACATATCTACCGGCTGCATGGTGCCCCTAAACGAATAATTTTGGACAGGGGGGTGCAGTTCACAGCTAAGCTTTGGAGGAGCCTTCTTAAATTAATTGGATTACAATAACTCTGTTCACAGCAGCACCGGCTTCACATCTTTCAGAGTAGCCACATGAAAAGAGTTCAACCCAATACCTGACTACCCTCAGGTGCCCTCCGCTTCCCAGACACTTGGTCAATGGGTGAGGGGGTGGGAAGAAGTTTGGAGAGGCACAAAAACTGCTTTAAAAAAAGACTTCTGAGATCTATAACAAGCAAGCTGATAAGAAGAGGGCTCCCCAAAGAACATTCCAACTTGGGGAACAGGTTTATCTGTCAACTA
Organism: Vipera berus; assembly: GCF_964194415.1. Taxonomy (NCBI): domain Eukaryota; kingdom Metazoa; phylum Chordata; class Lepidosauria; order Squamata; family Viperidae; genus Vipera; species Vipera berus. The sequence goes on from NC_138213.1 coordinate 18,381,297, forward strand.
AATATTTACACTTCAAATTACCCAGCAAGAAATTAGGACTGAAATTCTTGGGCCCTTTCCCCATCGTAAAGATCATCAACCCGGTCACAGTAGAATTAAAACTCCCTAGGGTTTTAGGGAGAGTACTCCTTGTCTTCCATTGCAGCTTGTTGAAAACTTTTTGGGGCTCTACTTTAAGACCTCCCCCTACGAAGGCCCCCAAACCTCTCATAGTGGCAGGTCAGACTCACTTTGAAGTAAAGCGTATTCTTGATTCTAGAATTTTTAAAGGGAAACTGCAGTACCTAGTATAATGGAAGAGATACTCGCTGTCTGAAGCCACTTGGGTGAAATCTAGCGATTTGAAAGCTGACATACCCATCAAAAAGTTCTATAGGAAACACTCTAACAAACTGAAAGACAGTCCCTAACATATGCTTTTGTTTCCATTACAGGATCTGTTCTTTTCGCAAGGGGGGGCGGATGTCAACGCTGCTAATGTTGGATATTCTTGCTTTGACAACAGATGGAGATGCAGCCATTTTCCTCCTTATGGTTTACTCTTAGAGTTAGAATTAGATGATACTGGGGGGTGGGTGGGGGGAGAGGAATGTACATAAGAGTTAGACATAACAATATTGTACCAGTGTGAGAACCAAGGTTTTTTGAAATAAGACATGATAAGAAATGGCGGGTTGGAAAACTGGAGGGAAAGCCTGCAGTTCAAACTAATTGGAGAATGTGATTTATGACTGTTAATTGCACTTGATACTTTGTGTTCAGGGGAGGGGAATTCAGATTTTGGCTTCGCCTATGTACATGCTGATGCTATGCTACTCGAATAAAGATTCTCTAATATAAACAATGCCTCGAAGTTCTTTGAAGAGTTTCATCTGTTGGAACCATGACATAGACATTTCTTAAGTGAGTTTCACCCCATTTTACAACCTTCCTTGCCACAGTTGTTAAGTGAATCACTGCAGCTGTTACGTTAGTAACAAACTCAGACTCATTGGGAGTCAGGCAGCATGTGCATGTAATAAACAAACAAATAAACCCAATCTTCCATAAAACTGAGATACAGACTATGTCTATGGAGGGGGGAGCCAAATTTTGGGTGTAACAAATCCATGTGTTAAATTATAGTCTATGAATGTTATTTTCCAATTAAAATTGCATATTACATCAGATGTACTTTGTAGATTACGAAATTGTTCTTAAGAGATCCTGGAATACAAGGGCTGGAAGGGACATGTGAGGTCATCTAGACCACCCCCCCCTATTCAGTGCAGGAATCCCCCTTCCAAAAGCAGAAAATCCTAAATGGGAACATTTGGAAGGGACCCATGAGGTCACCTAGTCCAGCCCTACCACTCCCAGAGTAGAAATGGAAATAAAAATCGCACTCCAAGCATTATGGCTGATGGTTAAGTCTTTGGCTTAACCCAGAACTGGTCCAGATTAAAAGGCTCCTGCCTCCCCTATTGTGGTTTGCTGTGACACGCTGCCATTTGTAACTCAGTTTAAAGCAGGCTTCCAAATGGGGTTAGGGTTAGGGTTAGATCTAGTGGACAGAAGGAATGATGTGAAGAAGAATTTTTTTGCAGTTTCTTCTTCACATCACTCTGTAACAGCTGATAAATGCATGTGGGCAAAACCTTGGGAGACCTGGCTAAGAGCTTCTGCCAAGAAAAGAATCTGGTAAGAGACAGCAGAGCCCACGGCTGGATAATGGGCTGGGCAAAAGGCTCAGAAGAGACCCACCCTAGTTGCTCAGTCTACAAAGGTAACAGTGTGTGTGTGTGTGTGTGTGTGCGTGTGTGTGTGTGTGTGTCGGGGTGGTGGTGTCAATGATCATTTGCCGTGGGCAACTCAACACAGCCAAGTCACCACAGCCAACTCACCACTGTCATCTTGCCTTGGGACAACTCATTGCAGGTCAAAAGTTACACTTCCCTCAAAGAAATGATGGAAAAGAATCATTACAGAAAGGATGCCAAAGGAAAGTTGTCTCATTCCCTGTGTGCGGGGGAGTAAGAATTGGACTTCTAGACTCGGAAGATTCTGTCAATGAGGGCCCCTTGGTGCTCTCTGCGCATGCTGGTTTGCTTGCAAACATTTCATTAACCTCATTAGTAACATTGTCAGTGCTAGTAAGGAGTGGGGTTTGCCAAGAGGAGGAGGAGGAGGAGGAGGAGGAGGAGGAGGAGGAGGAGGAGGAGGAGGAGGAGGAGGAGGAGGAGGAGGAGGAGGAAAAAAACTGTGGGGTCCTTGATGCTCCCTGAACTTGCAAACGTTTCATTACCCTAACTAGTAACATCGTCAGTGCTAGTAAGGAGTGGGGTTTGCTGTCACTTTATATTCTGATGTCTTGTCTGTCTGGGTGGGTGGGGACAGTCTTGGGAATTCTTTGGTTGGGCTGATTCTGTCAATATAGCTTTTTATAAGAAAGTAGGATTAGATCGCCGAGTTGTGTATCCTGTCTGGTTTAACTGGGAAGCCTAAAAAGCTTGGTTGTTTATTCAACTTATATGCTGCCTTCTTCCCTAAAGGCAGCTCTAGCGGCCTACAGACAACAGAATAGCAATAGCAATAACACTTAGACTTTGCCAACATTGCTGGGGAAGGAGAGTGTAATCTAAACAGTGAGAATGAACCAGGGGCCGGGAATCGGCCTGGAAGACGTTCGGCCAGGACACACAAAACCCCGGCATATCTCAGGGACTTTGTGAGGTCTTATGGTGGTGATGGGTGGAAATGATGACTAGGGAATTTTCAACCGCAGTTTTGTTCTCGTTGTGGGGGAAGGGGTGTTATGTACGTAGGTCGTCAGGTGAGTGCAGCCACCTCAACACCAGGTGGTACCTGGCAGGTGCCCTGATTGATTAACCTGTCCAGCGGGAAAATAGAGCAACCGGGTTGGTTAGCTTAAGGGGACATCGGCAATATAAAAGGAGCCCCGGGGGGCGTGCACAGCATTCCATCTTGTAATCAATAAACGGATCTACGTACTTCCCTGTCTCGTTCATGTCTCCACGCAGTCAGCCAATACTTAACAACTTATATGCTGCCCTTCTTGCCTAAAGGCAGCTCTAGCAGCCTACAGACAACAGAATAGCAATAGCAATAACCCTTAGACTTAGATACCGCTCCACGTGGGAAAGAATTGCAAGAGCTTATATAGCGCTTCACAGTCCTCTCTAAGTGGTTTACAGAGTCAGCATATTTGCCTCCAACAATTTGGGTCCTCATTTTACTCACCTGGGAAGGATGGAAGGTTGAGTCAACCTTGAGATGGTCAGGATTGACTTCCAGGATGTGGGCAGAGTTTGCCTGCAATACTGCATTCGAACCACTGCGCCACCACAGTCTTTAACAAAACATTTAAACTGTAAAGCAAGATATTAGCACTAAAATTCATTTAAAAGTTCACTCCTTCCTTCCCCTTTAACACCCAAGGCCAGCTCTGAATTTTTTTTTTACAATGTAGCACAGAGCATCTTCTCCAAAATATCTGTTTCTCCCTTGCTTATTACAGCATTTCCAGGAGAAGGTAATGCATCCCCAGAAAACAATGAGAGGCTATTGCTAAACTACCTCTGCCCAACATCACCTCTCCCCCCTCAAATAAAGCTGACTTTATTCTTCAGAAATTCCTAATCTGTACTTTGGTTATTTCTCAACACGTTGGTTTCCTTCTGCAAGAAACCTCTGTTTTTCCACTTTAATCTCAGGGTGCTTGAAAATTTCTTTCAAATTTCTCTTGGGTTGATCTACGCAGAGGTCTGTGGTTCTAACCACACAGAACAGTTGCAAATCTGGCTCTTCTCTTTCAATCGAGGTGGCAGTGGGGAAGTTGCACCCAACTCTGAAGTCCCCCAAGATCATGTTACCCAGCAGTGAAATGTTGATTTGAGACGGTATAATATTTGGGATGTATTTTTCACTCAAGAAAATAAGGATATAAATAGGCACGAAGGATTTCCACTGGGTGTCAACGCTGCTAACATCGGATGTTTTTGCTTTGGCAACATATGGAGATGCAACCATTTTTCTTCTTATGTTTTACTCTTAGAATTAGAGTTAGATGATGCTGTGTGGGGGGAGGAGGAGGAATGTGCATGGGAGTTTAGTTAGACATAACAATACTGTAACTAGTGTGAGAACCAAGGTTATTGAAATAAGCGATGATAAGAATTGGTGGGCTGGAGAACTGGAGGGGAAGCCGGTGCTTCAAACTAATTGGAGAATGTGATTTATGACTGTTAATTAGAGGAGGGAATTGTGCTTTGATACTATGTTGCTCAGGGGAGGGGAATTCAGATTTTGGCTTCGATTATGTTAGTGCCAATGTCATGCTTCTCAAATAAAGATTCTTTAAGGTAAACGATGCCTCGAAGTTCTTTGAAGAGTACCTGGATATCACTTCTGGATTTTGTGCTTGTGATGAAAAAAATAAATACATTTTGGCTTTGGTTTTGTCGATTAGATAGATTTGTCATTATGGAAATGGCTAGTTATCTACTAATGTGTAAATGCAAAAAGCTGAGGCTGGAGTGTTTTTATCTTGTACCGTGCCCAGTCTGGACACCAAGTTGGGGGCTCCTTTCATGTCCACTCCAGGGGTTGGAGCGAAGGGTGGGACCTCAACCCTGCCCCATGGCTGCTCTCCGGTCTCAAACGTGGGCTTACTCACCTCTTCCCCAGACTTCCAACCACTCTGAGTACCGTGTTCCTTTTACCACCCAATTAGACTACTTTACAGATAGTCCTTGACTTATAACCATTTATTTAGTTGTCATGATTGAATTGCTAAGACGCTCGCAAACCTCCATCACTACTCAACTTGCCATAGATATGGGGGAGGGGAAGCTTGGGAAAGAAATGGGATGTTTAAGAAGCCGTCCACGGACCGTGAGAGCCAAGGTCACTAACGCAGGTGTCTGACGGAGAAGCGGACTGTTCTCATAACAGACCCAAGGAATGTGATTGGCCAACATGAACACTTGGTGACTGGGGGTTATGGAAAGCTATTGTTAGCTAACCAGATCTTTGTGCGGGAAAACCAGAGCTGGTTTCACTTCTTCAGTTCCGAGATGTGCATTCAGTAAAGTTTATTTTTTATGGAAGCTCAAGGCCGTAGAGTTTCCTCTGTGTTGAGTTCACTAGACAGACAGTTGACATTAGTGACCATTCAAAAATAGAACAGCACTGGGAAAAGTTATTTACAGAGAGTCCCTGTACTTGCGACCTTTGCTGCATCTCCACAATCACGTCATCAAAATTCAGGTGCTGGCTACTGTATAATAGTGGAAGCATCCCGGGGTTCATGAGATTCCCATTTGCAAACTTCCCAGCCAGCTTCTGACAAGCAAAATCAACGGGGGGGGGGGGGGGAGCCAGATTTGCTTAGCGATTGTGTGTTTCCCTTAACAACCGCAGTGATTTGCTCAACAACTGTGACCAAAAAGGTCACAAAATGAAGCGTGGCTGACTTAACAACCACCTTGCTGAACAATGAAAATTCTGGCTCCAGTCGTGGTTGCAAGTCAAGGATTATGTATAATGCACTTTTTTGCGGGGGGGGCATTCAAGAGTGTTTTCAAATGGCAGATTTTTAAAAATAATTTAGTAAAGTTACATAGCTGTCCATCTTGCCTACAGGACTCTGTGCGACATACCAAGTGAAGAAAAATGAAAACAAGACAACACAGTAATCAAGAATGTAACAACAAAAAGCATTAAAAGCAATAAAAACATTAAAAAAAACCTGGGGTGCAGCAGGAGAGCTGTCTGACATGTTGGCTGACATGCACCAGATCTGGTTACCTCCAAAATTGTAACTGCCGTTATTTGCCCCAGTTTCTGCCCACCTACCGGTAGCAGTTCGAAAGTTCCAATAAGGATTATACAGTATGTTGAGCGTAATTTGTCAGCTAGTTACAAATCCGCCTGGTGGTGATCCTGTCTTTCACACACGGAAGCCTGCGGTGATATTTCTGATAACCAGGTTGACCAGAAAATGCCTTCAGTTACTGGAATGGACCCAGGAAACTTCCAGAATGATTGCAAACTTCTCAGCAGGCTAAATGCATCGTGGTTCTGCCTTAAAGAGGCCAAGAGCAATGAGCGATGCAAATAATGTGAGCAGAGAAGGTTACGTTAAGTCAGAAGTGGGTCAAGGTTACGTTAAGTCAGAAATGGGTCAAAGGAAGCTGGGAAGAATTGAGGGGCGACTCGGTTAACTTGCTTCTGACCGACTTTCTGAGAAACAGTCCGTAACATTGTGCAAAGAAAACCCCTCCTGCAGATCCATATGTGCATTATTATAATACTTTTGTTCCACCTTTTAAATATATAACTCAAGGTGATAAAAATGCTCCTGGGGCAGGATTTTTCAAGGTTGTCCTTTTGGCTCTTAATCAATGGTTTGGGGATTTAATCATTTTTTAAAAAATAAATAAATAAATAAAAGTCTCCTGAAAAGTTTTAAACAAATAGATTGTGACAAGTAGACTCTCTTCTCTGAATTGCAAATTGCTCTGCAAAATTCAAGAGAATTGGGGATTGGGTTGCAAGGGTGTTTTCTGACTCTCCTCTAAGAAGGAAATATGGCTCATTGCTATTAAATGATATTTTTGGACAGATTGAATGTCTGGCCTTTTATCTATTCGTGGATGACTTCCTGAAAAATTGCATCAGTTATTTACGACAATGCCAGAACAAAATGCTGGCAATGAAATAAAACCAAAGTGCAAACGGCAGAAAGTAAAAGAAGAGGAAAACAGAGGAAAGATAAAGAATAGTACAGGAAATTGGGTCAATAAACTAGAATAGAATAGAACAGAACAGAACAGAACAGAACAGAACAGAACAGAACAGAACAGAACAGAATAGAATAGAATAGAATAGAATAGGATAGGATAGGATAGAATAGAGCTGGGAGGGAACCCCCTGCTCAGGCAGGAAACCCTATACCATTTCAGGCAAATGGCTGTCCAGTCTCTTCTTAAAAACTTCCAGTGTTGGAGCATTCACCACTTCTGGAGGCAGGTTGTTTCACTGGTTAATTGTCCTCACTGTCAGGAAGTTTCTCCTTAGTTCTAGGTTGCTTCTCTCCTTGATGAGTTCCCATCTGTTGCTTCTTGTCCTTGCCTTCAGGTGCTTTGGAGAAGAGCTTGACTCCCTCTTCTTTGGGACAGCCCCTGAGATATTGGAAGACCTCTGTCATGTCACCCCTGTTTCTTCTTTTCTTTAGACTAGCCAAACCCAAGTACCGCAGCCGTTCTTCGTATGTTTTAGTCTCCAGGCCTTTGATCATCTTAGTTGCTCTTCTCTGATTTTTTTCCAAGGTCTCAACATCTTTTTTGTAGTAGGATGACCAGAATTGTCTGGATTGGTGGGGTTGGTGGTTGTTGTTTTTTTTTGCATTTCCTCTTTAGAGAACAGCTCTGGAGTGGTAAAATCAAATTACAGTAAATGTACCCTGATCTGCAAATTAGTTCAGGAAGCACAAAGTGGTACAGACCAAAAATAACGCATTAACTCAGGCAGGAAACTTTTAGAGAAATATTTACAGACAGAAGCAATGAAAACTGGAAGCAGGTTAACAAATGGATATTTAAACAAAAGAATGCATCCTTTCATTTTTCTTTCATCTGTTTTTCGGTTTTTGTCAAGCTGACAAAGTCACTTTGTTGAACTTGAGAACATACAGTATTTAATTAAAAGTTGGTCGTAAAGTCTATCTATATTTCAGTGTGTACTTCTCCAACCAGATTCATTGTCGGTTGAAATGCAGCATGATCAGGCATTTTTGCAATCGGGTTCCTCCAAAAGCATGTTTTTCTTTTATTTCATGAACTTATTTTACGATCATTTTTTCCATGGCTCTGTGCATTTACAGACAGACTTTCCCATGCTATATTTATTTTTCACCATTATATGTAGGGAAATGTGGGAAAATGCAAATTTTAGAAAAAGAGCTAGGGTTTGATTTCATGCAATGCAAAATCCTTTTGTGCTGAAACATGATCAAAAATAATGCTTCTTCCGTCTTTCATCTAAATAATAAGAAAACACTGTGGGCAGTGGAAGAGCACACATTTGGCTCATTTTTTTCCTTGATAGAAAATAATACAGGAGATACAAAATAAGGCAAGGGACATTGAGGGTCTTCTAGTCCAACCCCCTGCACAAGCAGGAGACCCTATACCATTCCAGACAAACGGTTGTCCAGTCTCTTCTTGAAAACCTCCATTGATGGAGCACCCACGACATCTGAAGGCAAGCTGTTCCATTGACTAATCGTTCTCACTGTCAGGAATTTCTTCTTAGTTCTAGGTTGATTCTCTCCTTGATTAGTTTCCTTCCATTGCTTCTTGTCTTGCCTTCAGGTGCTTTGGAGAATAGATTGACACCCCCCCACTTTCTTCCTTGGGGCAAGATTATCTGTGGTTAGGATCTCTTAAGCCCACGTTTTGCAGAAGAGTTAACATCCCTTTTCTGGAGAAGGAGATTCTTACCACCTTGGTTATTCTGATCTTGCTCAGATGCAGCTAGTCTAACCCAGTTTATGCAGAACAGTCTCCAACATATATATTGTTTCTATCTATAACCTTTTGTTCCAGCCTTCTAAATTGGGTGACCAACTGGAAGGCGCAGCAATTTTTGTGAAAAAGGAAATATAGAATATTCAGAAAAGGGAACAGCAAACAGGAAAAGATAAAGTGAAAAGAAGAAGAAAAAAGGAACTAGAAGCAGAGAAGGGGAGGGGCAAGACAGATCGTGACAGGGAGGGCTTGATCATTCAGAGTGAGAGCAGCCTCTTCTGATCCAAGGAGACGTTTGAGAATAAATCCTCCTTGGCCAGGTTCTCCCCACAATCTGGACCCAATGGTGGAGCTGAAGTCCACAGCAGGCAGATTATCTCCACCGCATGAGACAACATGAGCCTCCAGCCGGTCAGAATTGTTCTCTTCTTGCCTTTCCTCTCCATAGGTAAGTTTTCTTGGACTTCCGGAAGATGCCGCTAAAAATCCAACATGGCTCTAGTAGCTATGACAGGGAAGGAAGGTGGCAAATCACATTTCTGGGCTGTGTTGTTTCTACTCAGAGAAGGGGTCAGTGACTTGGTGAATGCTCTCTCCATTGAAGGACAGGACACGAGAAATAACTTTAAAAGCACAGCAGGCCATAATCTTGAGCTGGGGTCTCCAACCTACTTTAAGACTTCTAGACTTCAGCTCCCAGAACTCCTTAAGCAGAGGTCTCCAACCTTGGGCATTTTGAGTAGGACTCTCCAATCTCCAATCTATATATATATATATACACAGAGGTATAGCTAGTCCCCAACTAAGACTACAATGGCAACCAGAATTTCCATGCTAAAGAAGGCAGTTGGTTGCTAAACAAACAGTTGGAATTTGAGGACTGCCTGTAGCAGCAACAATGACAATGACGACAACAGCACAATGTGAGAAAAGAACACATTGCCACCAGCTTGTCTCCTCTGTTCTCTGTTTCCTCATGGAGGGGGGCTTTTTTTCCCAGGGCCACATTTTAAAAGACCCGTAGAATAACAAATCCTAGAACTGTGGAGTTGAAATTCCATTGCCTGCTCTCAGAAGTGTACACGTACATAACACACATACAAATATGATATATACAATATATGTATATACCTCCCCCCCAACATAGAAATAGAATAGAACAGAGCTGCAAGGGACCTTGGAGGTCACTGTCCATCTTGAATACATAGCGGAAAGGGAAAGCTTGAGAGTTCACAAGCTTAATACTGTATGGGGAAAAAACTGTGGCTGATTCAGGATAATCTGCTTCGCATACACCTCCCAGAAGGTAACCAGAAAAACAGGTTGTAGCATCCCAGACAATCCTGTGGACCTTGCTCAAGCATCGCTTATATGCTGCATCCTGGATAGAAGGAAGTGGAGTGGCCATAATCTTTTCGGCCATCCTCACCACTCTCTGCACCGGCTTCCTGTATGAAGCAGGGATGCTTCCAAATCAGACTGCGATGCAATATGACAGGATGCTCTCGATCGTCCCTCTGTAGAAAGTGGGGAAGGGAAGGACATAGCAGGAATGAGTGGAATGGGTGGGGGACTTCAGACTGGAGGAAGAAAGAGCTACTGTATGGGCATTCATTGGAGTCTCCCAGGATGCCACATGCGTCTGGACATCATCTTGGAAATCTCACCTATTGTGTCCTGTTCATCATTTGGGCAACATCCTCATAAAGCACATGAGCACCATTGCTGCAGAGCTTTTACTTGAGATGGGAAACCAGAGCAGAGCTGAAAAGTCCCGAATGATATGGGGAAGTAGCACCACCCACAAAGGAAAGGGAAGTTTCGAAAGAGCAAAATGAAGCAAAAAAATAAAACCAAGATCCTAAGACAGAGGTTGAAAATGTGGGGACTTTTCCAGGCTGGGTTGGCAAGACCAGAAAACAGCTGTATTGAGCTGATGTAGAGTGAATTCTGCTGCTGATCGTTATTTATATTTTTTATATTAATTATAGAAGTTTTTATATGTTTGCATATTGGTTTTTTAACTTTATTTTTTATTGTTGTTACCTGTTGTGAGCTAGTGTGGGATAGAAGGAAAAGAACAAGAAAGTGTTAATCTCCAACCTTTTTTCAGAGCAGTGGACTAAAAATAGTAAAATACAGCCTCAAATGTTACTTTTACATACAGGTAATTTCTATAATAATATCTAATCAGCAAATCCCAAACTTTCATTTTTGCATTCTGCCTTGAGCACAAGGTCTAGAACAGGGGTGTCAAACTGCATCACGCAGAAGCCACACTCACCCCAGCTCTGGTAAGGGGGAAAAAGTTGCGATACGTCGTGACACGTCACATGATGTGGTGACTTTGACACTCCTGGTCTAGAAGCAGTCTCCAGATAGAAATAAAACTGGATGTGTTCTTTTCGTTGATTAAAGCAGTTAGTCTGGCCATCTCTGCAAGCTTCATTTTTCCTTCCATTCTTCCATTATGGAGATGAACATCCATAGGTCTCTTCCAGCATTATTCTGTTCTAAATTCTGTTTGCTATCCAGTTTCCGCAGGGACTCATCCGTCGACAAGCTCTCCGTCCTTTTCTGTGATTCAGACGCCACTTTTTTTGAATGTGTCAGAAGGATCAAACGTGACGTTGAATTGCAACATGGAAGGCAATGTTTCTTCAAAGTGGTTTGTAACCTGGATGAAGATGGGGGAAAAAGACTATATTAAAAATTCAAAAAGGATTTTTGTAACTACGCATAAGATTAACAAATCTAGCATCTTAACTCTTAAATCAACTGTTATTGATGATTCTGGAATCTATCACTGTGAATTTGGCGATTCAGGACATTCGCAGTCGGGGAACACAAGTGTGACAATCTGGGGTAAATATGCCCATTCATTCATTCATTCATTCATTCATCCATGCTAGGGAACCTTGAATTCTTTTGCTGTCGTCCATTCTATGAAAATGTAGCAATTCAGGTGGCTTTTGGAGTGTCTGTTAAAGAGTTTAGTCCCATTTGATGACTTTTCTTGCCAAGAGTGTTACTGCAGTTATTAATTTAGTGACATGGTTAGTAAATGAAAATGGGCTTCCCCATTGACTTTGTTTGTCAGAAGATTGCAAAAGGGGATCACGTGATCCCGGGTCACTGCAACCGTCATAATTGTGAGTGAGTCGCTAAGTGTATGAATGTTCATCACGTGACCATGGGGATGCTGCAACGGTCGTATGTGTGAAAAACGGTGATAAGTCACTTTTTTCAGCGCCGTTGTAACTTTGAACAGTCCCCAAAACAAACTGTTGTAAGTCAAGGAGTACCTGCATATCTGTAGTTATGCAAATAGATGCTTCGCCTGATTGACGTCAGGCTTCCTAGGAACCAAGAAAGACACAAGGAGTGATTTTTAAGCACAGGCAGTCCTTGACTTACCACCATTCAAAGTGAGCATTCAAGGATACAACAGCCCTGGAAAAAGTGACTTATGACCATTTTTCACACTTTTCACACTCACTTAGCAACAGAAATTTGGGGATCACTTGTGGTTGTAAGTCAAGGACTACCTGTGGTCCCCTTTCTTGTTCATCATTCACAGACTGTATGGAGCTTCTCAGTCCTCCAGGTCATGGTTGTTCCAAAGGTGCCTTTTTCAGGAGGCAACTGGCCTTTCTTGTTTTTCCTTGAAGACATTTTGCTTCTCATCAAAGAAGCTTCTTCAGTTGTTACTGGACGGTGTGGAATGGAAGGATTTATACTCCTTCCAGACGGCTGGTCGTTTGCCTTCTTTTAGAGAGTCGTTGAGGCCACTGGGAGGTTTGTCTGTGTGCTCAGGGTCACCTGAGTAGTGCAAATGTGTGTGGACCCTGAGGACACAGGTAAACCTCCCAGCGGCCTCAGGTACTCTCTCAAAGGATGCAACTGACCAGCGGTCTGCAAGGAATATAAATCCTTCCCTTCCCCACCATCCAGTCAGAGCTGAAGAAGCTTCTTGGATGAGAAGTGAGACGTCTTCAAAGAAAAACAGGAAAGTCCAGCTGCCTCCTGAAAAAGCACCTTTTGAATGGTCAGTTGTCTGTTGCATGTGCGCGTGTGTACGTGTGCTTGTGCGTGTGTGTGTGTGTGTGCAGGGTTAGCATTGTAAAGCATCTGACTCTTCTCCTAATATTTTATACAATTCTGTTTCCTTTGCTCCAACACAAAGCAGGGCTGAAATACAGATGGAAATTATGACCTTTTTTGTTTTTGTTTCTTGCAGAAAAGCCCAACGTGGTGGTGAGTCAGACCCCACAACAGGTCAGCAAAAAAGTCGGGGGAAATGTCACAATTATGTGCAATTTTAGCAGAGTTGACAATGCCAGTTTGATGGAGGTGAAATGGTACAAAGACAACCAGGAGCTCAGGAACCCAAAACACACTGAGAAATCAAAGCAGAAAGCGTTTCTTAAACTAGTGAATGTAAATCTGGAGGATTCGGGAAACTATGTCTGCACCATCAGGATCCGAAATCGAACAGGATCAGGAAATGGAACGTGGGTTAATATCACTGGTAAGTGGCAGGAATTTTCTGTGTGGTCTTACCAGGCTGGTCCGTGGCTTAACGTCAGGTGTAAGCAGCCAGGTCCACACATTATTATTATTATTTATTGCATTTATATACCGCCCTTTCCCTGAGGACTCAGGGCGGTTTACAGGGAGTTAAAAAACAACCATACAAAAGTTAAAACCCAATTTAAAAAATATTAAATCAACCCTGTACTATTAAAAAACCCCAATTAAAATGAATATCTCCTCAGCCTGGGCCCGAGAGCTCAAAGAGCCAGGTCTTCAGGCCCCGGCGGAATGATCGGAGGTCGGGAGCAGTCCTCAGCTCCACCGGCAGCTGGTTCCAGAGGGCAGGCGCCCCCACTGAGAAGGCCCTATCCCTGGGTGTCACCCGCCGGCAATCTCTTACCGGCGGGACCCTGAGCAGACCCTCCCTGTGGGAGCGCACTGGGCGAAGGGCGTTTGATGCCGGCAGCAGGTGTTCCCTCAAATACCCCGGACCCATGCTGACATTACAAAATTACTGATTTCTTCCCTAAGCCTATATATACAAGAATCTAACAGTGTAAGGTCCTGCCTCAGCTATATTCTCAGGAAAGCGTGACTCTTGAAATGAAAGTTATTTCAGAAGGACCTTTTACTGAGAGAAAGTGACTGCAGAGAAGCCAGGCGAAATCTGAAGTTCCCGCGCGAATCGTTAGGCTAATTTCCCCATTGTCCTCAATGCCCCCTGCCCATCAGGAGCCAATCGGCTGGCGTGAAGGTGTTATGAGAACTCTGAGACGAGAAGGTGATCACTAAGCATCTTCTTGGGGCCGCGGTCTTGTTAACAGGCTAGAACTGGCCGGAAAGGAGCACATCCAGTTGGCCTCATTTGCCCATTTGCCCCTCCCTATTTCCCATACAAAGGGACGCGGTGGCCCAGTGGGTTAGGACACTGAGCTTGTCGATCAGAAGGTTGGCAGTTTGGCGGGTCAAATCCCGAGTGCCGCGTAGCAGAGTGAGCGCCTGTTACTTGTCCCAGCTTCTGCCAACCTAGCATTTCGAAAGCACATAAAAATGCAAGTAGAAAAATAGGGACCACTCCGGTGGGAAGGTAACAGCGTTCCGTGCGCCTTTGGCGTCCAGTCATGCCGGCCACGTGACCACGGAGACGTCCTCGGACAAGCGCTGGCTCTTCGGCTTTGAAACGGAGATGAGCACTGGCCCCTAGAGTTGGAAACGACTAGCATGCGTGTGCGGGGGAACCTTTACCTTTTACCTTTATTTCCCATACAGATGCATCAAAGCACAAGAAACACATTCTTTTATCCCCACAAATATCAGCCCCTCCCACCCCTCAGAATGGCAGTGTTCTGTCAGCGACCTGACAAACAGCTTGCACCTGAGTAAAACTAGATAAAGCTCAACAGCATTCAAGGGGGTTGGACTTGTTCCTCTTGTGGCTATGTAGGGATGCTACACTGATTCCTCACTTGACTCCTCCCCTTGGCTCTGCCAGGCTTGCTCATACCAGTTAACCCAGGTGCCTGTCTTCCCACAACATAAACTATAGGTAATCCTCACTTTACGAGCCCAATCGAGCTCAAAGTTTCTGCTGTTAAGTGAGAGACATGTTCAGTGAGTTTTCCCCCATTGTACAGCCTTTCTTGCTGCAGTTCTTAAGTCAATCACTGCAGTAAATAAGTTAGTAACTCAGTTAAGTGAATCTGGCTTCCCCATTGACTTTGCTGGTCAAAAGGTCATAAAAGGTGATCACATGACCCCGGGACTCAGCAACGGTGATAAATATGAGTCAGTTGGCAGGCATTTAAATTTTGATCACACGATGCAAAGGTCGTAACTGTGAACAACAGTGATAAGTCACGTTTTTCAGTGCTCTTGTAACTTTGAAGGGTCGCTAAATGAACTATTGTAAGTCAAGAACTACCTGTATATATAAACTAAACTGCATACGTACTTCAAACTAGCTTTCTAGGCTGAGTTCAAGTAATATCCTGAGCCAGAAATGTGACAGTCGCATCTGAGCCCACTGTGTAGTAGGGGAGACTTAGGGTAGACTGGAAAGTCCCATGTACGCTTCTAACCTCCTGCCAAGTAAACAGCGTGAATGTTCTTGAGAATTTATTGAGAAACAGTAATAAAGACATGACCTCCATGCCATCAACATGGTAGGAAGAGAGCTGTGTTAATCCACGATAATCCAAAATCGGGAATCTGCTAGCCCGTTTTCCAGCTAGCACATTTTATTAAACGGTATCAGCTTTCGTGAGATCTAGCTCTACGGTAAGTCAGACAAGATTCCACCAGATTACTTCTGACTTTGTTCCATAGGCCAGCAAACTTGCATTCAAGAACAAGGCCCGTTTTTGAGGTTGCTACCTGGGATCGGGCAGCACCAAACATTTGGCACCAAAAATGAGTTTTTGTTTTGCTTGTCTTGCCTTGTCTTAGGTCTTACCTTTTATCTTAACTCTTGTCTCTTGTCTCATTGCATTGTACCCTCCTGGTTGGTTAAGGCTTTCCAGGAGGTGAGTTTCATTGAGTCCTGACCTTGATGAGAGTAGATTATGGCTTGCCCCTTCCCCAATAAAGGACATTCAAGAACATTCTTTATCCTTGCCTTACCGTCAATGTTCACTGTTGACAGGAAGGTGGTGGAGAAAGTGATTGTGTGCCAGTTTCAGAGAAGCCCACAGGAAGCAGATTATCACATCCCTTCAAGTCAGGTTTCAGGCCCAGACTCAAAACAGCATGAATCATCATGCAGATGATCTCTGGCAGGAGTGGGTGAAGTTAGTGCTCCATCCTTGCTCTTCTTAATCTCCCAGCAGCTTTCAATACCATTTCTGGACCAACTCTGGATTTTGGGAGTGGAAGACAGAGACTTGCTCTGGTTCTCCTCCTTCTTCTTGGGTTGGTTCCAGATGGCATTGATGGCATAACAAACTAACCAAGTTGGAAGGGACCTTGGAGGTCTTCTAGTCCAGCCCGCTGCTCAAGACCCTATGCCATTCCAGACAAGTGGCTGTCGAGTCTCTTTTTAAAAGCCTGCAGTGATGGAACAGCCACAACTTCTGGAGGCAAGCTGTTCCACTGGTTAATTGTTCTCACTGTTAGGAAATTTCTCTTTAGTTCCAGGTTGCTTCTCTCCTTGATTAGTTTCCATCCATTGTTTCTTTTCTTGCCTTCTGATCCTTTGGCAAGTAGGATGACCCCCTCTTCTTTGTGGCAGCCCCTTAAATCTTGGAACACTTTAACAGAGTCATGCCAGAAGCTTCCTGATATCAATAACAGCCAAGTGCTTAGGCTGATTCTTTCTTGCAAACAAAGAGTTTTACTTGTTAGACTGTAATTCTGCCTGGGCTTCTGGAGCAGAAAGCAGGGAACATAATAAGCATCCCTTTTCTGGATGCTCCCATAATCACATGGTTTAGTCCTGGAAGCTGTTCATTCGTTTATTAGAGTTTCATCTTGACTTTCCTCAAGAGAACATACAGTAGAACATGGAATAGTAAAGTTGGAAGGGATCCTTGGAGGTCTTCTAGTCCAAGCCCCTGCTTGACCAGGAGTTCTTGTATCATTCTGGACAAATGCCTGTCCAGTCTCTTTTTGAAAACCTCCAGTGATGGAGCATCCACAACTTCCAAAGGCAAGCTTTTCCATTGGTTAATTGTTCTCACTGTCAGGAAATTGCTCCTGAGTTCTAGGTTGCTTCTCTCCTTGATTACTTTCCATCCATTGCTTCTTCTCCTGCCCTCAGGTGCTTTGGAGAATAGGTTGAGCCCCTCTTCTTTCTAGCATTCCCTCAAATATTGGAACACTGCTATCATGTCTCCCCTAGTCCTTCTTTTCACTAAACACACCCAATGCCTGCAATTGTTCTTCATACATTTTAGGAGAGATGCATCCCACAGTTCCTTTCTTTGAGGTGCCCCAGGGCTTAACTCTCAGCCTGTTCCTATTAAACATGAAGACCTGTTAATGAAGAAACAAAATAAATACATAAATATGTAAACATATTTGCTTCTCTGCCTGGAACATGGGCGTGGACTTGTCTGTGCATAGTCGAGCAGATCAATGTTGCCATCAATATATATGGCCTCCTCTTGCCAGAATAACCTTGAGTGGCTAACAAGACCTTAAAAACAATTGCTAACAAATGTAATCGTATTTGTACATACTTAAAAAGCAAACATGCAGTCCGGTCACATCATAGCTACCTGCAGAAATGTCAGATTTGAAACCAGAGAAAGAGGAAGGACCGAGAGACCAATTTACTGAACATGACGGGGAAGAGTTTTTGCTGAATGGCCATGTTCTCTCGTCAAGACCAGGAAATGTCAGAAATTATATAAGAAACCATGAGCTCCTCAAGACAGATTTGCAGTCTACTTTCAGACTTAGGGAGAGAAAGAAAAAAAATGGTAGCAGTAGTAGATCAAAGAGTGAATTTCTGTCAACAATCTGGAGCAATCCAGAAATGTAGGGATTATAACTCACAGCTTCACAGTCGTGTAAGGAATGTTGTCCCACATCCTTGGGAGCTTCATCGCAACTCTCATAGAAGACCCAAATGCTATAATAACTAAGTATTGGAAGGTTACCAAGTTTGGCCATGGATTTCAGTGGGTAGCTTTGAACTAATCACTTCATGTATGTCGTCTTGTGTACCGGCATGCATGTCCAATTCAAATCTGCAGATGGAGGTGTCCCGTGAATGCAGCCTGGGTCAACCCAACCTTCTCCTGTAGGCTTTCTTTGTCCCTTGATTGAGTGGAACATCAGGGTTTTAAGGGACATCACAAGTTTTAAGGGACATGGGACTAACTGTAGAGAATCCAATCCTCATTTATGAGGATAATCAATCCGCAATCAAGATAGCAACCAACACAGGCATTAAAACACGATCTAAGCATACTGACTTACGATACTTAAATGTCAGACAGTGTGTAAAAGATAAACTAATACGGTTGGAATATTGTGCAACTGACGCTAACATTGCAGATCACTTTACCGAAGCTCAGGGTGCAATTAATTTTAATCTTATTTTAATTTTTATATCTTGTGTGTTGTTAGTGTTTTTTGCCCTGTACACCGCCCCGAGTCCTTGGAGAGGGGCGGTATATAAATCTAATAAAATAAATAAATAAATAAATAAAGCACAAAGCTTGTTGTGAAAGTTATGGCATAAGGTTGTAAAGAGCAATATATTGTCCTACCCAAAGGGGAGAATGTTAGGTAGATGACTATGGCCTAACTGGTTGGGTTGGCAATATATATAAACTATGATTGTGGTGTTGTAATAGAAACTGTATTGTATCACTTTAAATGTGATGATTGGCCAACACTGTTTTTCCAACTGCCATAAGAGGGAGCTAGAGACATAGCTTCTTTCTCTCTGTGATTCTCTCTGTAACGTTTGGTGTTACTTGCTGATTATTGTAGTTTGTGGGTTTGCTACTGTTTGCTAAACCTGAAGAACTGTGTTTTGACTTATGGACTGGTAAGAAGACCCTGTGTTGGATAATCCTTGGACTATTGTTATTTTACTGTTTTATCTTGGACTGTGCTATTGTATTATTCCACAAGTAAAATTGTTTACACACCTCAGTGTATCTGTGTGGTTGCTGCGTAAACTTGACTACTCTCAGTATCCCCTTTTTCTGTGCACACTCTTGTTAGCTCAAGAGGTACTCTGCACATCCTTATCAGGGTTGTTGAAATTATTGTCTTTTTTTCCCCCTCCACAGCTGCAAAACTCTTGGTGATCCAGTCACCACCTTCCATCCAGGCCACAGAAGGGGAAAACCTCACCATGGACTGTAGAGTCCAGGGGAACGAAACCAAACACCTCCATAATGTGTCATGGTATAAGACTGCCTCTGATGGACAGAAGACCTTAATGACACACGGAACTGATGTTCTGATAGACCGAGCTTCTCTGTTCTTGCGGAACATCAAAAAGGAGGACTCTGGAAACTATACCTGTGAAGTTGATAGATATGGTCAGGGGAAAGGAACTAGGGTGACAATCCTTGGTAAATACAACACTTTTCTCCCCTTTCTATGGGAATAACCCACAGTTTGTGGCTTAGCAGGTCATTGTGGGTTCTTCTAGAAATTGTTGACTGTGCCATAACATCAGCTAGGAGACATTTGGGTATCTTAAACCAATCGGTTTCATGAACCTGATTTCATGGGTTTCTCCCCAAACACCTCTGATGTATCTGATATTGCTATGTTACACATTTGTCTCTCCCAGAGAAGGTTGGCATGGAAACTAGAGCACATAGGGCACTAGAAATCACAACGATATCATGTGTGTTGTGATATTGTACAAATGATGCAATAGTATTTTTAATCCTTTCTCCCTCCCCAACCCCAGGGTGAGTATTGTAAGAGTATCTCTGGAGCAAGGAGTACAGATAGTCCTCGACTTACCACAATTCATTTAGGGACTGCTCAAAGTTACAATGGTATTGAAAAAATTGACTTATGGCCATTTTCACATTTACAGCCATTGAGGCATCCCCAGATCACGTGATCAAAATTCAAAGGCTTGGCAACTGACTGATAGTTATGACAGTCGCTGTGTCCCAGGATCATGGGATCCCCTTTTGCAACCTTCTGATAATAAAAGTCAAGGGGGGAGCCAGATTCACTTAACAACCATATTACTAACAACTGCAGTGATTCACTTAACAACTGTGGCAAGAAAGGTCATAAAATAGGGGGGAAATTCACTTCTGTTGGTCGGCAACAGAAATTTTGGGCTCCATTGTGGTCGTACGTCAAGGACTACCAGTAGATGGAGTTCTCTTCCGAGGCTGTCCATTATTACCAGCTCATTTCATGTCGCTTGTTTAAGCAGGACGTGAGAAGAACATCAAGGTCAATGACAACAGACAACCAGGTTCACCCCAAGAAAATACCGGGGGCGGAATCGTAATCCCTGTGGGGGTTGGAGTAGCTGTGGGCACCCTCGTCTTCTTGCTGCTTCTGGGTGCCGTCGTGTGGAGATCGAAGAGGAAGAATAAAGGTGGGACCTTCTTCCACAGCTGTCCTTTCAGACTTTTCATCCTCAGAAGGAGGAGAACAGAGTAATCAGAATAACAGACTCGGAAGGGACCTTGTACGTCATCTAGTCCAACCCCCTGCCCAAGTAGGAGACCCTACACCATCTCTGACAGATGGCAGTCCAGTCTCTTCTTGAAAGCTTCCAGTGTAGAAGCTCCCACAACATCTGAAGGCAGTCTGTTCCATTGGTTGATTGCTCTCCCTGTCAAGAAATTTCTCCTTATTTCTAGGTTGAATCTCTCCTTGATCAGGTCTCTTTCCATGATCTTGAATCAAGTAGGAGAAGAATCTTGATATCCCAAAGATGCTTCTTCAGGAGGCAACTGGACTTTCTTGTTTTTCCTTTGAAGACGTTTCACTTCTTCAGCTCTGACTGACTCTAAAAGAAGGCAAATGACCATGAGTATAAATCCTTCCATTCCACACCATCCAGGCAGATCTGAAGAAGCTTCTTGCATGAGAAGTGAAATGTCTTCAAAGAGAAAAAAAGGACATCCAGTTGCCTCATGAAAAAGCATCTTTGGGACAACTAAGACCTGGGTGACTGAGAATCTCCATAGACAAGAATCTTTAGAACAGAACAGAACAGAACAGAACAGAATCTGAAAGGGACCATGGAGGTCTTCTAGTCCAGCCCCAAGAAGGAGTGTAGTGAGTCCCTTTTCTGATGAACAAATCCAGCCTTCTGCCTTTGAATATCATTTCTTGATTTATTGTATTTATTTGTTCAATTTATTGGCTACCTATCTTACCACAGAGTAACTCTGGACAGCTTACAATATTAAAAAAATAAAACTATATCAATAAAATACTACAAAGTATAAAATCATAAAATACAATAGCTAAAAGGTAGGGAGGCAGGGAGTAGGATGAGTTGGGGGGAGGTGGGGTGTGATATTAATCTATCAGCCACCCCCAACCAGAAGCCCTTCTTTTGAGCCCCAAGCCAGATGGCCGAGCCAGGTCTTTAGGCCAGGGGTCTTCAAAGTTGACGACTTTAAGACTTGTGGACTTCAAATCCCAGAATTCCTCAGCCAGCCCTGTCTGGCTGAGGAATTCTGGGAGTTGAAGTCCACAAGTCTTAAAGTCACCAACTTTGAAGACCCCTGCTTTAGGCTCTTACAGAAGAACATCAGGAGGGTTGGAGAAGACCTCACTCTGGGTGACAAGATGTTCCAAAGGGCAGTCTTAATGGCAGAGAAGGCCCGTCTCCTGGACTCTGCCAGCCGGAATATCCTGACCAATGGGGCTCCTGGCTCCTGTGTCAGCATGGGTGGGCCAGACCAATCCCAGTGGGATGAGACAGTCCCTCAAGTCACCTGGTCCCGTGTTGGAAAGGGCTTTAAAGATGATTACATGGTGGCTCAGTGGGTTAGGACACTGAGCTTGTCGATCAGAAGGTCAGCCGTTTGGCGGGTCGAATCCCGAGTGCCGCGTAACAAGAGCGAGCGCCTGTTACTCGTCCCAGCTTCTGCCAACCTAGCAGTTCGAAAGCACGTAAAAAGGCAAGTAGAAAAATAGGGACCACTCCGGTGGGAAGGTAACAGCGTTCCGTGCGCCTTTGGCGTCTAGTCATGCCGGCCACATGACCACGGAGACGTCCTCAGACAAGCGCTGGCTCTTCGGCTTTGAAACGGAGATGAGCACCGACCCCTAGAGTCGGAAATGACTAGCATGCATGTGCGGGGGAACCTTTACCTTTACCTTACCAATACCTTGAATTCCACCTGGAGGTCCCCGCGAAGGCCTTCCTTTACCAAAAGAGCTGCAATTTGCGCTGCTGAAAGCATACAGTATATGCAAGCATGTAAAGCCAGAGCATTCCCCGTGTACTTTAGGGCAGAGGTGTGATTGCTTTGACAATTTGTTTTTTTAAAAAAAGGACTTAGAAGTTCCTCCAAAGCTCAGTGAGGTGTGAACTTCTTAAAAGGAAGAAGGATGGCGAGTGGGGCCACCCTTGCCGGTGTTCCTTCTTGGACTCCTTCGTGACAATTCTTGAATGTCATGGAGGGATAATGCTTTGCATTCCTGTTCATGTCCCTCCTCTAGGAGCTTCAGAAAACCCCTCGGAGGTTGAGCCTGCTGCAAGCAAAGAAGCCAGGAAGGTAAATACAGTGACTGCTTCATCCTGAAAACACACCGGCGGTCTCTATCTTGTCGTTAATTGGGTGTTTAAATACTTTTGGGTTGGTTTGCTTGTTTGTTTGTTTTATAATTTCTATTGAATATTTTAATAGCATAACGTTTAAGCAAAGGTTTTAATAGCAATACAGGTAGTCCTCGACGTAGAACCGAACACCGAGTGACTGTTTGAAGTTACAACGGCAGGGACAAAAGTGCTTTGTGACCGTTTTTCACACTTAGGACCGTTGTGGCAACTTGAGGTCATGTGATCAAAATTGGTACAGCCCAAATTGTGGTGCAGTTTAGGGACGTTCAATGCAGGTAGTCCTCAACCTGCGACCACAATTGAGCCCAAAATTTATGGTGCTAAGTGAGACATTTGTTAAGTGAGTTTCGCCCCATTTTACGACCTTCCTTGCCATAGTTGTTAACTGAATCCCTGCAGCTGTTAAGTTAGTAACTCGGTTGTTAAGTGAATCTGGCTTCCCCATTGACTTTGCTTGTCAGAAGGTCACAAAAGGGGATCACGTGATCCTGGGACACTGCAACCGTCATAAATATGAGTCACTTGCAAGTAATAATAATAATAATAAAGTTGGAAGGGACCTTGGAGGTCATCTAATCCAACCCCCTGCTCAGGCAGGATGAATTTTGATCAAACAACTGTAACAGTTGTTAAGTGTTGATGTTGTAACTTCAAACGGTCACTAAACAAACTGTTATAAGTTGAGGATACTGGCTGATGATTTCTTGTTAAATCAGAACTTCAGTCTCTTTAAATATTAGAGCTATATTAGCTTTTTTTCTAGCTATCCAGAATTTTTCCATTGTGTAAAATATTATATATTGTTTATTTTAAAGGTTGTAAAAATTCATCCTCAAGACATTTCTAATAATAAGGCTGGCAGGACCATCTGGAGCGTTTACCTTCCTTTTTTAGTCTTTTTAATAGTTTCACATATCTTCTCTTATTTTTATAGGTCTATTCAACATTTGC
This sequence comes from Vipera berus, assembly GCF_964194415.1. Lineage (NCBI taxonomy): Eukaryota > Metazoa > Chordata > Lepidosauria > Squamata > Viperidae > Vipera > Vipera berus. The sequence continues at coordinate 18,404,556 of NC_138213.1, forward strand.
CTGTTTCTCTGTGACTGTCGGGAAATTCTGTTTACATAAATGTTCCTCTAGACAATTTCTTAGCCTATGTATAAAGTACAGTAGTGATGAAAGTCTTTTCACACATCTGCATTATCTGTTAGTACAGAATTTCCTTCTTGTCTCTTAGTATCATTTGATTATTTTTCTCTTTACGTAAGTCATGTGCCCATCATTTCCCCAACTTATCTGCAAATTCAGAATGCCTTTGTTTTGCATAATTCAGCTTTTCTTCCATCTCTGTCACTGTTAATATAGTTAGTTGCTGCTGTAGAAGTTTAATTTGGTGTCTAATAGTTGTCCTTTCTGGACTTTTAAAAATAATTCTTCCTTTTTTTTCATCCTAACTAAAATCTTTTCTTTTCTTTTTGCCTTTTCGTTTTAAATCCATTATTATGTTGTATAAAACATCCTCTTACAAACGCTCGGCTTGCACCCGAAGCAGTTCTTACTTCTGTGCCTTTATTAAGAACAGAACAGAATGGAACAGAGTAACAGAGTTGGAAGGGACCTTGGAGGTCATCTAGTCCAACCCCCTGCTCGAGCAGGAAATCCTATACCATTTCAGAAAAATGGCTGTCCAGTCTCTTCTTAAAAACCTCCAGTGATGGAGCACCCACAGCTTCTGGAGGCAGGTTGTTCCGCTGGTTAATTGTCCTCACTGTTAGGAAGTTTCTCCTTAATTCCAGGTTGCTTCTCTCTTTGGTCAGTTTCCATCCATTGTTTCTTATCTTGCCTTCTGGTCCTTTGGAAAATAAGTTGACCCCCCCTCCTTTTTTGTGGCAGCCCCTCAAATACTGGAAGACTGCTATCACGTCCCCCATAGTCCTTCTTTTCACGAGACTAGACATATCCAATAAAGGTGATTCTCAAAAAAATCCTTTTAACTTCCTTTTGCAATTCTTTACTATTGTTTCCTTTCGTAACAACATCTCTTTACACCCACACTTAAAAGAGCTATTTTTCCTTTTAAAAGTTAAAATCAGTAAATTGTGGTCTGCAAAAAACTTTGATGAGGACTCCGCTATATGAACATTAGTAGCCAAAGTCTTAAACATCCAAATCATACGTGTGTGTGTGTGTGTGTGTGTGTTGGGGTTAGGGTTAGGGTTTTTACAAATAACATTTTCAGTATTTAGCAAACAGCATAATGTCTGGGTTCATGTATTTAAAGAATAAAAAACAGTGAGTAATAATTAATTATCATAAGCAATATGTTAATTAATCACTCAATGGTCTTCTTGCTAATATATTTTCAAAGTTACATATCACGTTCCTTTCTCTCTAACTCGTTTTTCTAGCTATTGATAAAAATTATCCCACGCTCTAAAACACACTGACTCTTATTTCTCTTTTACCTTTAAAGTCAATCTATCAAAATGAATCTTTGATAGCTTCCCTTTTCTATTTTTAATATATATATTTTTTCTCAGAGCTTCTATCTTTTTGCTGGGAAATCCCCCCATTCCAGTCTTACAGAAAGCACTGATTTTCATAGAACATTTGCACACTTTTGCAACTCTAAAAGAACACTGACCTCTTGTAACATACGAGAACAGCAGGAACAGCCTTTATATTGTGCAACTAATAAATGTTTGTCAGTCTTGTGAGGTAGTCCAGACAAGAAGCACACCCAGAAGTAGTAGCTCGATCCTTGTAGTAAGGTTACATTGACAGAATCTTGGAAGTAGATTTCTCCCTGGTTGGGCAGTGCAATGACTCAGCGGTTTGTCCGCTTGAAAGCCGACAGCCAAGGGTTTGAGACCCGAGTGTTGCATGGCAGAGTGAACGTACTTCTTTTGCTCACCTAGCAGTTCAAAAGCATGCAAATGCAAGTAGATAAATAGGTACCACGATCAAAATTTGAATGCTTTGCAACTGGTTGATGTGTATGATGGTTGGAGCATCCTGGGGTCACGTGATCCCCTTTTGCAACCCCTTCTGACAAGCAAAATCAATGGGGAAGCCAGGTTCACTTAACAACCATGTTACTAGCTTAACAATTGCAGTGATTCACTTAATGACTATAGGAAGAAAGGTCACAAAGTGGGGCAAAACTAACTTAACTGACTGCATGAAATATCTTCGGACAGCCCTGGCTTAATGGACTTGAAATGGAGATGAGGACCATCCCCTTGAGTCAGCATCAACTTTACAGACTTTTTCCCACAGTTTGTCAATGGTTGACAGCTGTTCAATTAATCAGTGCAGTTGTTAAGTGAATCATGTGGTCCTTAAGTGGATCTGGCTTCCCTCGTTGACTTGGCTTGTTGGAAGCTGACTGGGAAGTTATAAATGGGGATCTTATGAGCCCAGGATGCTGCAATTGTTATAAATACATGCCAAGCACCCAAACTTTGATCACATGACCACGGGGACGCTGCAACGGTTGTAAGTATGCAAAAGAGTCCCAAGTCCCTTTTTTTTAGTGCTGTTTTGATTTCAAACAATCACTAAATGAATGGTTGTAAGTCAAGGAGTACCTGTATATGAATGGACATCTCTCTCCCTCTATGTTCATACTAGTGGCTGCCTTCGTACAATATGTGAAGCTTAATTTGTTTTAATTTTTGTAGGATTTGGGAGGGGGGAGGATGATCATAGTAACCTATTGTCTCCATTCTCGGTATTTTGGTAGTAAAATTTTATACCCTGTCCCATAGAATACGCCACATCCTTCTTCCCCGTTGATAGGTCCAGTCTGGTCATATGCTTTCCGACCGCCTAGTTCAGGGGTAGGCAACCTCGGCTCTTTTATGACTCATGGACTTCAACTCCCAGAATTCCTGAGTCAACATAGGTGACTCAGGAATTCTGGGAGTTGAAGTCCATGAGTCATAAAAGAGCCGAGGTTGCCTACCCCTGGCCTAGTTAGTAAAATTATTAGACACTGCAGCTGTACAATTAATAATTCTCCTTTGTTTTACCTTTTTACCTTTCCCTTTTCACGTTCGTGACATTCAACCAACTCAGCTCACAATAGGAGCCTTTAAGCTGGGTGATTACAAATGTTTCAACCCTGCTCCCTTGCCTATCTATACAATGCAACTAATGCCTGCTTCAAACCAAAAGTTGTGCATGTCATCCCTTTAGCAAGGTTAAATATGGCTGTACTTTGGCTATACGAGTATACCTTAAATATTGGCTCCAAATACTGTAGTTTTTACAAAATGTGAGCTAATCTCTATTATGAAAAATTTTAACACGTGCATTTATTGTGTACCTCACAACTGCCTAGTCCCAGAAAAGAGGTCCATCCATTTAGTATTCTTGTTAAGCAAGTGATGTGACCCATCCTTGCAAATGCCTGTTTCTGAGAAATGGTCTTTGAGAGCCAGTTTCTTTGTGGAGTCTCAGAACTCACGATGGTTTTTGTCCCTGTTTAGAAGAGCTCCTTCTTCTAAGACCACAGTTAAAATCACCCTTCTTCTGTCCCCCGTCTTCCTAGCAGCACGCTTCTTTGACCAAACGAGTGAGCGAGGTGACTTACGCTGACATCAGATTCCACAAAAGGGAAGTTCCGCCAGATGCTGAAGTTGTGTATGCAGAAGTGAAAATGGATGCAAAACGGCCTGAGCACAGAGACCGAGGGACTCAGCCTGCAGGCCTTCACTGAGAAAAGAGGAGAGAAGAAGCTATCCAGAGACGAGTCATCTTCAGAAGTTCCTGAGATATGTCCTCCCATGAAGCAGATGGTTCCTTTCAAAACCCTGACAAGTCTTCACCTGTTATCCACGAATGGAAGAATTGCAGTCTACCTCCCCTTTCCTGTTTCGGTAGAGATGGGTGACCCTGTCTTCTAAACTGAAGCCAATAATGGCTCATCTAGACACAATGTCTTCCAAAGGAGAGCCTTCTCTTGAAAGGACCATCTTTTCTGGAGAAGCATCTTTGCTTGAGCACCTGGAAGGCAGACTGGGACACAGTCTTCTCCGTTGGGGTGTAAAGGACCTCTCTCTCTCTCTTTTTAAAAAAAATCTAGGCAGTATTCTTGTTGCTTCTGATGTTGACAATTGAAAACCCTCGTAAACCTCTACACTTGCATGGGGTTTTCAGATGCGCAAAAATCCAGAAGGACACCAGGGGCCAGAAAAGATCACGATCAAGGCAAGAAATTCACTCTCCATCTAGTGGTCGTCTGAGTTTCTGCAGCCAACCTCTCAGAGGTCTGCAGCCAACATCCAATTAAAACAATCTGGCAACTGAACCATTTCCCAGACTGGATCCGTTTCTATTAGAAATTCTCTCAAGGGATTGTGTCTCCTCGGAAGTGATCTGTTTGCAGATCACATGCTGGGCCTGGTTGAAGGGAGCCAGAAATGAGGCTTAGTCTTAGAGCAACTGTTGGCAAGGAACCCAACTCTCTCCTCTGACATGCATCCTTCTCTTTTTCTTTTGAGTGCCCTCTTCTTTCTTCTCACCTCTGCAGGAGAACTGAGTGCAGAAGATGTTGAAAAGAAAGTTATATTTTCTAATGGGTGAAGAGGAAGATTTGCATTACTAACAGTTTTGGAGTTGGGAGCAGGAAGGGGACAATTGGAGACGATACCCAATTGGATCGTTGACTGATGGTCCTTCTCACTGTGTTAGTGGTAGCATGGCAAAAATGTGGGTTCCCATCTCAAGAAAATTGCACGAGGGGAGCTAATTTATAGTAATTTTCAAGAGGCTGTTTTCATCGGACTAGTTGGCTGGAGCAGAGAGGCCTTGCCTTTGGGGCTCCCTGTGGCTATGGCTGCTTTTAAATAACGTTCGTTCAGCCTCAACTCACCCCTCTGCAATAACTATATCCTTGTAACCTCCCACTTAGATTACTGCAATTAAATGGAGCTGCCCTTGAAGATCATTCAGAAACTCCAATTGAGGCAAGATGGGTGCTGGCTACACGGCACAGATTAAACCCTTACTCCACGATCTGGCCTGGCTGCCAGTGTGTTTTTGAGTGCAACTCAAGGTGTTGGTTGCCACCCTTAAAGCCCTACGTGGCTTAAGGCCAGGTTATCTGGAGGGACTGTCTTTCTCCCAGTCTCCACCCAATTCGATGGAGCAGATTGGACGCATTGCAGATCCCATCAACCAAAGAGAATCAGCTGGCAGGGACTATAAGAAGGGCCTTTTCTGCAGTGCCCCCCCTCTCTGTGGAATATACCCCCCACCCCAGAGATTAGAATGACCCTTTGAAAGGCTCTAAAACCTTGTTATATACCCAGCCTGGGGCTCGGACTATGTTAATGGCCCTGTGTTTTGACTTTACTGTTAATTGACTAATTATCTCAGCTGCTGTTTGTATTTATTTTCTGGATGTTTTTATTGTCTTAATGTTTTAATTAATTGTTTTAATTGTTCTATAGTTTCAAAAATATTTAGAAATATTTTAGAAATATAAGCCACTCAGAGTCACTTGATTGAGATGGGCAGCTATAGAAAATGAATGAATGGATGGATGGACAGATGAACGAACAAACGAATGAACGAATGAATGAATATGGGAATAATGATTGAGAGGAAACTTACAAGGTACGTTTAGAGAGATAATGGCTACAAAGAACTTTGAAGCATCCTCAAAACATCTATCTTATTTTCGTATGACCATGAGCCAGTTACCAGGAGAAAATTGTAGGTTGATAAAGTAATAATGTGTGTGGTTGTGTGTTACATAAGTCATTAATCTGCACATTTAGCCAGAAACATAGCTGAGTAATACTGAAATCCATCCATTGGAAATGCACCCTTAACTTCTCCATTTGAACTGGAAAGCTGCAAAATCCTACCAGAAGTCAGACTCTTGTTCAAGTCAACGCTTGGGATGGGTGTCATACAAAGACTCCTAAAATCTATACTCCCCACCCAGTTCCAAGGACAGGGCAGGACCTCCCAGCAACAATAGGAGTCAGGCAACAATAATTAGAATACTGAAAGGGCACACTCAAGCACAGGTCAAAGTTCATTTCACAATGGCCCAATCGCAAAGCCCCAAAGAATGTATAAAAACTCACCTACTCTCAACTCCATTTTGTCAGCCACCCGAGAAACATGCTGCTGTCACTGAAGTTTCTGGCAATTCAATAAAGAGATATCTCCTTTTGAAAATGCGCCCTGCCTACATTTTATTTCCAGCATCTTTCTCCTGGCTTGGAACCGGATGGGATTTTTCTTCCAACACTAGCAATCGGACTTGTCTAGTCGTGTTGGCAGTTTCCTGCAACCCTTCCTCTTTCTTTTGCTTTCTCCAAGCTGAGCTTACCAAACTACAATGTTCTTTTTAGCTTGCCTACCTAGGAGACTTTTATTATGGTCTGGACATTCACGAATTTGCCCTGTCCTGCTTCAGTGACACCACAGCAGTTCCCTTAGAATTAATATTAATTAGTAGCAAGAGGAAGTCTCTCAGAATTCAGACAGCGAGTTCTCTTAAACTTTAAAGGAAGGGAGGAGGAATACTTTGGATTTAAATTTGATATTCAATTTATTGATGTAAGATCATGGGAAACTGTTTAAAATGGCATCGACTCAAGAAATTTTGTCAACCTTTAGAGATGAAATTAGAGAAGGGAAGACCTAAGTACCCTCTGATCCCATTGAACACAGACAGCACAACAAATTAGCACAGACTGTGAAAGAGAAGTAGAACATGCAACAAAATATATAAGAGAAGAACATTGAAGAGGAAGAGGAAGAAGAGGAGGAAGCGGAGGAGGAGGAGGAGGAGGAGGAGGAGGAGGAGGAGAAGGAGAAGGAGGAGAAGGAGAAGGAGAAGAAGAAGAAGAAGAAGAAGAAGAAGAAGAAGAAGAAGAAGAAGAAGAAGAAGAAGAAGAAGAGGAGGAGGAGGAGGAGGAGGAGGAGGAGGAGGAGGAGGAGGAGGAGAAGGTGGTCTGAGAGTCTTGCTATCTTTCACACATATATCTAGCTATCAAAACCCAGAGTTTTTTTAAAGTGTTGCTCCATTGAAAGATTCAAAGAATTAAAGTTTCTTCTCCTTGGTGTTTTCTTACCAGGAAGCTCCAAAAGTTTATCGAAAGGAAGAAAGTGAATAATGGCCTGAGAAAAATAAAATGTCCTTCAAAGATATTTGGAATTGTTTTGTCAAACTCATATGGCTTTTGAGGAGCACTTCCCAGAAATGACTCACAAAAGAATCAAACGTAAAATTTAAGATATTCACAGAGACGAGGATCTTTGGAAAGCTTCTCTTCCAATGCTATATATTTCAGCGGTGCTCTCTCTTTATGCCTGGTGAAGAAAGACAAGCAATTACTGTTCCAATTTCATTAATTGTGTCACCAGTGATGCTGGCTGGGTTTTGTCCCTTCTTCTCTTTGGCCTTAAGTCCCATGCACACAATACCTGCTCAGTCGGAGCTCCAAAATGCGGATGCGAAACATGGCCTCTGAGCAGAAGTTCAGATAGGCATCTTCATCCTCCAAAGTCATGTTGAGTTGGTTCTGCTGGTACCACTGCTGCTTCCTCTGGAGTTCTTGAGTTTCCTATGGAGTGGGGGAAGAGAGAGAGAGAGAGAGAGAGAGGGAGGGAGGGAGGGAGGGAGAGAGGGAGAATGGCTGGGTTCACACCGCAGATAAATCTGCTTCACCAACAAATGACGATGGTTGTGAGCATGTAACATGCAAAGCCTTCCAAATAAACCATATTCTAGTTTAATGGATTTGTCTGGTTCAGACAATGGCTGGGTTCCAAAGTAGGCCAACACAGAACAGGACAGCCCCACTGTGGCCTAGTCTATATATGTGTGAGGGTGGAGGTTTGTTCTCTGAGCTTCTGGATTGGTTTCTGAACATTTCGTTACCAGGCTAGGTAACATCTTCAGTAGAATTTAGGGGAAAGTGGTGCTCTTCTTCCTTCTTATAAGGGCATTGTGGGGTCGGTAGGTCTTGTGATGGGGAGGTCACATCAGGTGAGGGTCACTGGGTGGTGAAGCCCTGGTTGTGCGGGGCTGCGGGGCTTGGTTGAGGGTCGGTGCCATCACTGGTTGGTTGTGCAGTTGATCTGAATTCTCAGGGCTTCATAGGCTAGTTGTAGGTCGATGTGTCTGTTGATGGGATTGTTTGTGGAGTGTCAGGCTTTGCTAAACTTGCATACATGGAAGGGGGGGGTAGCATGGCCAATGATCCAGTGATGTGTGTCAGAACTCAGCTGGGGAAGAAGAGTTGGGATCTCAGTCTACATGAATCTGAGAATGCCAATGGAGGAGGAGAAGGCCAGGAAGTAGTGGGACAAGGGTCAGAACAATCTAGTGGCCATCAAGAAGAAGGAACCGGATGTTTTAGGCTTGTGCCTAAGTCATGTGGGTAACAATGATTCAATCTAAAGAGAAAGTTTGTGTCCCACTCAATCATCAGCTCTCTAGATAACAATGATAGACTTAGATCAAAATATCTGCAGTGTTTGGCAAATAAAAAAGTAGAGATGCAATTCAAGTTCCACTTAAAATAAAAGACAGAGCTTTGATCTCAACATCACTACCACCATTTTGACTTTTTTTTTAACATCTCCTGCAGACATCCCTGTTTGGAATCAGTGTGCTAGCAGTTGAGGAGACAAAGAAATGGAAACAGACTGATGGAACCTGAGCATGAAGCTTTAGGAGACCCCTTTGTCTTGGCCATACTCCCATAGCCCATCCTTCCCCTTCCACCGAGAAAAACCAGTGAAGTCGTAATGGTTCCAGTAGACCAAGGGTGCTTTACAGAGACATCAACAAGAGCCCCCGGAGAGCAGTTTGGTCCATAGAAGTAGAAATGCCTGTCTAGGCAAGCCAGCTCTTGGTTTGGGCCAGAGGTCTTCAAACTTGGCCCTTTTATGACTTGTGGACTTCAACTCTCAGAATTCCTCAGCCAGCTATGCTGGCTGTGGAATTCTGGGACTTGACGTCCACAAGTCATAAAAGTTTGAAGACCCTTGGTTTGAGCCAGGGAGAGCCAGAGGTCCAACAACTGCCTAGATACCTTCTCAAATCGTGCTTGAATGAGGTTGGCCTTGTCAACGAGACGATGTTTGAAGTCATTCAGGCAATCTTCTTTCAGACGCAAAGCGAGCCACTTGGACATCTTCTCAAGGCCTCCCACCTGAATCAGGAAGGGCGCCAGGTAGTCCAGCTCCTGCTCCACCTGGCGCTGGCGTTCCTCTTGCTGTTGACGCTCCTGGAGAGGAAGGGGACAGACCAATATGGTTGATGGGCAGCTGACAGCCCCACTGGGTAGACCAGACGGTAAAATCCAATTCTACAGAAAGGCTAAAACCATTTTTTTTATTGAGACTGGCAATCATCACAGAATCTGGCAAGGATGATTATGGTACACCTTCTATTCTTCTTATAGAATCACAGATCATAGAATCCTAGGGCTGGAAGGGACCTTGGAGGTCTTCTAGTCCAATGGTTCTCAGCCTGGGGTCCAAGGACCCCTAACGGGGGACCACGATGTCTTCACAGGGGGTTTGCAAAGCCTTGAAGAAATGTTATGATTTAAATCTTGAATTAAGTCTCTAGAGAGGGACGTGGTGGCTCAGTGGGTTAGGACGCTGAGCTTGTCAATCAGAAGGTCGGCAGTTTGGCGGGTCGAATCCCGAGTGCCGTGTAATAGAGTGAGCGCCTGTTACTCATCCCAGCTTCTGCCAACCTAGCAGTTTGAAAGCACGTAAAGTTCGAAAGACGTCCTCGGACAAGCGCTGGCTCTTCGGCTTTGAAACGGAGATGAGCACCGGCCCCTAGAGTCGGAAACGACTAGCACGCATGTGTGGGGGAAACTTTACCTTTACCTTTTTAAGTCTCTAGGGAGTCCGTGCTCATGATCCGTGGCTGTAAAAGGTATTTAAAGGGGGTCCATGGCAAAGAAAAGGTTGAGAACCACTGTTCTAGTCCGACCTTCTGCCCAAGGCAAGAGACTTTATGCTACCCTGGATAAAAATAGTTCAGTATTTTAAGGAAGTCTCTGCCTTAGCCCCTTCTTATTGTTGTTCTTTAAACTTCAAAAAAGATTTCAATTCCTTTTGCCTAGGTAACAGGTCCTACGTATCTCCATCAAGAACATTTTCCCTACTCACTACAGCAGAGATGGGGAATGACGGTCACTTTATTCCTTGTGGACTTCAACTCCCAGAATTCCTGAGCCAGCTGGGCCATCGTTCCCTACCCCTGCTCTATAGGAACCAAGAAACCCTAACTCCACCCCGGATTCCATTGCATCCCAGGTGCACAAAACTGTTCAGCAGGTTTTTTTTACAGGACACAGAAAATATTGTGCATTTAAGACATTCGGGAAAGCAATAGCAATAGCAGTTAGACTTAGGTACCACCTCACAGTGCTATACAGCCCTCTCTAAGCGGTTTACAGAGTCAGCATAATTGCCCCCAACAATCTGGGTCCTTATTTCACCGACCTCGGAAGGATGGAAGGCTGAGTTCACCTAGAGCTGGTCAGGATCGAACTGCTGGCAGTTGGCAGAGTCAGCCTGCAATACTGCATTCTAACCACTGCGCTTCAGGAAGGAAAGAAGGAAGGAAGGAAGGAAGGAAGGAAGGAAGGAAGGAAGGAAGGAAGGAAGGAAGGAAGGAAGGGAGGGAGGGAGGGAGGGAGGGAGGGAGGGAAGGGAAGGGAAGGGAGAGCAGTATCAATAGTACTTAAACTTATATACTGCTTCAGTGATTTACAGCCCACTCTAAGCGGTTTACAGAGTCAGCCTATGGCCCCCAACCATCTGGGTCCTCATTTTATTGACCTTGGAAGGAGGGAAGGCAGAGTCAACCTTGAGCCAGTTAGAACTGAACCACCGATCTTCAGGCAGCCAGCAGGCAGCAGAAGTAGCCTGCAGTCCCGCATTCTAACCACAGCACCTCCATTTCAGGAAGAAGCATTCTTGAAATATTCAACATTTCAAAACAGGGAAGCACCCTAATATTTGTGGCAAGACAACCAAATTTTGGCAGCCTATTTTTTATTTTACATTATTATTATTATTATTATTATTATTATTATTATTATTATTATTATTATTATTATTATTATTATTTTAAAAAAAGCCTTTTTATGAATTGTGAATGAATTTGTCTGCTTTTAACTTGCATGATTAAGGGTGTGCTAAAAATACTCAGAAATTGTGCTGTAAGAATTTGACAACAAGGGCACTGAAAAACAGCCCCAGGGGTGCAGTCCACGACAACTCTCCTTGGCCATCTCGTCACAGGACAAGATATCGAAGAAACAGTGGAATGCAATCATTAAGGAAAGGATGCCAAAGGAGGGACAGAACGAAAGGTGAATGGCAACAATTAAAATAATGTTTTAACTATTTTAAATAATGAAATAGAATTGTTGATTTGCCCCATAGCAAGTTGTCCTGTGGCCAGGTGGCCATGGTGGGTTTTTCCACAATGAGTTGGCCGTGATGAAATGGCCATGGCAAGCTGACCGCGGCATGTTGGCTGCAGCGAGTTGTCTCGTTCTGCCCCGGGGCTGGGTGTAAAAAAATAAATCTGATGGGTTAATGAGGGGAGCAGGTTTGCCTTCCAAAGGACTCTCCTTCCCATTTTCCTCTCAAAACCACCAGAAATATTGTTGAATTCAGGTTTTCCCTCCAATTCCTCCTGTGATATCATTGTGACTTCTTGCTACATCCAGAACTTGGGAGGTACAGTATTTATTGTCCTCGGACACACAGACGTTGCCTGCCCTTGTGCCATAGTTCTTCTGACCTTCTCAAGAACCTTGGGTGACAACTAAGATGCTAAGAATTCCCATAATTCAATCCCTGATGCCTTGCTAGTTTTGATATTTTCCCAAGGATGAGGAAACGGCTCATAAATGCTGTGTAGGTCGATCCCAAAGAACCTCCATCTTACTATGGCTTCACGATGTTCTTTACTCTTCTCGTTCCTTTCTGTGTCATAAATGGAGACGCTCAACTTGCTAGCAGCCTCTTCCTCTCCTCGAATCCGCAGAAGGTCCAGAACCTTTGATGGCACGGAGATATCAGAGAGAGAATCACAGAAGGTTGACCACAGAAGGCAACCCAAGGTTGACCATCTCATTCAACCGCTGCAGGTGCAGCAAAACCAATTTGTCAAGCTGGCCCGACTAGGGACTTAGGAAAGAAAGACTCTCGACTCCATGACTGAAGTGAAAGGTTAACTTTTACTAAGTTGGAGCAGTTGCAGCAAAAGCAAAGCTGGATTTGAATACTCCCGCCCAAAGCCTACATGGCTTTCCCCTCTTCCTCAGCCCCCTCCCCCTGAACGGTCCATCTGTGTCCAATCCCATTCCTTTCTGATGTTTTGGGGGAGGGTTATGTTTTGGGAACAGCTCCGAGGTTCAGCTTGGAAAGTTGCCAACGTGGCAACTGTAAGGGTCTTGTGGACTTCAACTCCCAGAATTCTCCAGCCAGCATAGATCTTTAAAGCTTGTGGACTTAAAACGGCCAGGTTTGTAGACCCCCTGTGCTAAAATATTACACATCAGGGGTGAGAAGGAGGGGTGGGTGGGATGGGGGAAGGCCTATGATTTGAAAGCATGAATGAATGTTCAAAAGACGTTCAGGATTATAGACTCCTTCTTGGGGAAACAGGAACGAACCTCAAGGGGGTAATTAAGAGAGAAGCTCTAAATGAATTGAATAGCGTTGGAAGGGACCTTGGGGGTCTTGTAGTCCAGCCCCCTGCTCAAGCAGGAGAACCTATACTATTTCAGACAAGTGACGGTCTAGTCCCATGGTGGCGAACCTATGGTACACATGCCACAGGTGGCACACAGAGCTCTATTTGTGGGCATGCACACCATCGCCCCAGTCCTAGGCCTTCAGCTAGGTTTTATAAAACCTTTTCGCGTTAGGCCTCCACCGCCGTGTGCACAAAAAAAATGTTCAATCAATCAATCAATTTCAACTTCTCGTGGGAAAAAAAAAGATCTCGCAAAGTTGGAATTGATTGATTCGACTTTTTAATCCCACCCAGTCTGTCGTTACCACCATGGCCACGCCCACCCAATAGGCCACGCCCACCTAATGGGCCACACCCACCCAGGACCCGACGATGCATAAGTGGGTTTTGGGTTGCAGTTTGAGCACTCGGTCTCTAAAAGGTTTGCCATTACTGGCCTAGTCTCTTCTTAAAAGCCTCCAGTGACGGAGCGCCCACGATGAAGCAACGAGCAATTACTTCTCTGTGTACGTGTGCAAGCACAGGGTAGTCAGGGAAAGTGGGTCAGGGTGCATTCAACCAGAGGGACTTACCCTAAGGCAGGACTTCACAGACCCCCACCCGCCACCGGCAATAAAAAAATATCTCCCCGCTCTTCCCCCCCAACCCCCGTACCTCTATCTCAGATTCCCACACTTGATGCCGGGAATGTTTCTCATCTTCCATCAGCTGCACCAGCATTTCATAGAGATGGAACAGCTTCTTATCTTTCTCCACTGACCCCGCCTGAGAACACATGAGCCCCAAAGCAGATTTATGAACCCTAAAACGAATTGAGCAAAGGAGGTTCAAAGGAGATTCAGAACCCAGTCCGAACATTTGGCCCATGGGGGAGAACCAGCCCGCTCAGTGCTCTGCAGATCATTGGATGGTTTTTCTCCTTTCTGTGTATGTTTTGAAAAATATTTCCAGAAATGACCCCCCACCACCCACCCCACGTTTACAGACCGTTTGATCATGAAATGTATACAGGTAAGTCCTCGACTTATGACCACAATTGAGCTCCAAGTTTATGTTGTCCAGTGAGCTTTGCTCCATTTTGTGATCTTTCCAGCCACAGTTGCTAAGTGAGTCACTTCCGTTGTTAAGTTAGTGACACGGTTGTTAAGTGAATCTGACTGCCCTATTGACCTAAGTCAGGGGTAGGCAACTTTGGCTCTTTTATGACTCGTGGATTTCAACTCCCAGAATTCCTGAGCCAGCAAAGCTGGCTCAGGAATTCTGGGAGTTGAAGTCCACGACTCATAAAAGAGCCAAGGTTACCTAACCCTGACCTAGTTTTTCAGAAGACTGGAAAAGGTGATCATGTGACATTAGCCACAGTGCAACGGTCGTAAATATGAGCCACTTGCCAAGCGTCTGAATGTTGATCACATGACTAGTGGGGATGCTGCAACGACTGTGTGAAAAGCAGTCATAGGTCCCTTTTTCCCCCCCAGTGCTGTTGTAACACTGAATGGCCACTAAATGAACTGTTGTAAGTTGAGGCCACCTGTATTCTACATTTTTCCCCCATCCATTCAATTAGGTCTAGAACTCACGGGCTGCAGATTTTTAGCCTGATGCCTTAAGATTACACCAAAGTGGCCCTCGTTATTCTACATTCATGGCAGTTATTTGCATTTTATCTTGCGGGACTTACGGGCCACTGCAAACACAGGCAGCGCTTTTGGGGCAGGTGATATAGTTTCAAAGCCTTGTATCCAGTGGGCACTTTTCCTATTGGAAAAATGGCAGAAAGCTTCAGAAACTCCAGTCATGTGACCATGGGACAATGCAACTGGTCGTAAGTTGCAAGTTTGGTTGCGAGTCCCCCGGGGTTGTAGTGACGGCGGCAGTCATAATCTTGAGGACACCTTGTCAGTATCCTTTTTGAAGTCCATCGGAACTTCGCAAAGTGTTAAATGACCAGTCGTAAATTGAGGACTATCTGTATGTATCACAGTAAGTAGGTTGAATCATTGTGCCTGGACATGGGCAAAACATGTTCCGTTTTGACTATCTTCTTTGCTTTTAGCAAAAACGACTTTTCCTTAGGATTATTTTCCTTAGGGATAATTTACTAATTAATCCTTTCTGAGTCAAATGCCAAGGTGGAATTTCAAAAAAAAATAATAGTACAGTGATACCCCAGTACTTGACTGCTTCAAAACTCGTGGAATTTGGTCCTTGACACATTTTGATGTGAAAATATTGCCCCAGTACTCAGCGTTTGTTTAGTACTCGATGTGGTGCAATCGGAAGAGGGGGACGGCTGCAGAGAACCGACAGGAAGTCAGCCATGCTGGGAAGGTCACTGACATAGGAAAAGGGATGGACGGAAAGTTTTTCCTGGCCAAAACAGAGGGTATAGTTGCACTGAGAATTTTTGAATCAGCTGATTGGAATAGTATAGAACTGTGGTGGCAAACCTATGTCACACGTTCCACAGGTGGCACGCAGAGCCCTCTCTGTGGGCACACGCACCATCGTCCCAGTACTAGGCCTTCAGCTGGGTTTTATAAAACCTTTTCGCTTTAGGCCTCTACCGCCATGTGCCAAAAAAAAAGGTTCAATCAATTTCATCTTGAAAAAAAGTACTTGCAAAGTTGGAATTGATTGATTGAACTTTTTAGTCCCATCCAGACTGCCGTTACCACTGCAGCCACTCCCATCCAAAGGGCCACGCCCACACAATGGGCCACACCCACCCGGCACCCTATGATACATAAGTTGGTTTTGGGTTCCAGTTTGGGCACTCGGTCTCTAAAAGGTTTGCCATCACTGGTATACAAGCTGTGTAAGAGTGGATGGATGGATGGATGGATGGATGGATGGATGGATGGATGGATGGATGGATGGATGGAAAGCCCAGATAGATCCCACAAGATTTAAACCAATACTTTCTGGTTTAGGTTACTTTTGAAGAGTCTCTCACATGACTTTATCTGAGAATTCTTGTTTGCAACACTGAGATGTGGTCAGGAAAAAAATCAATCAATCAATCAGGAGAGAGCTGGAAGGGACCTTGGAGGTCTTCTAGTCCAACCCCCTCTGTTGAAGCAACAGACCCTATACCATTTCAGATAGGTAACTGTCCAGTCTCTTCCTAAAAACCTCTGGCAATGGAGCAGCCACAATTTCTGATGAGAAGTCACATGGCTTGTTTGGGACTCGTCCTTTTTAGTATCGTCACGCCTCCAGGAACCAATTAATGCCAAGTACGAGGTACCACTGTACAGGGGAAAGCCCAGATTTTGCTTTTCCTTCCTATACCTTCTCAGCCTGGGCAAAACGGAGTGATTAACCACAAGATACACAGAGCCCAACACCAGCTTTATGGTGTTTCCTTAAACAGGAAACATCATGCTTAGCGGTACTCAAGGGAAGAAACGTTATATGAATTGTAAATTGTGGTCTGTCTTCGCCTATCTGCCCCAGAGTCTCAAAACAGGCAGTGTCAACTGATTTGAATTCATTGTTTTACAATCCTATGAATTCATGCCATTTGTTTTACAATTCCCAGGGCAGAAGGCAATTGCAGCGAGCACGCAGGTAGCGCTTGACTTATGAATTATGACATGATCGTAAATCAAGGACAACCTGCAGCAGATTTTCCATCGTTAAGCAAGATAGGCTATTTTGGCCATGGCTGTTGAGTGGATCACTCCATTAAGTGAATCGTGTGGTCGTTATGCAAATCTGGCTTCCCCCATTGACTTTGCTTGTCAAAAGCTGGCAGGGGACAATTAAGCTGACTTTGTAATAATGCCGCTTGGGGTGTGTGTGAAAGCCCTAATAAGCAGGCATATACATAGAATGAAGGCTACTGCTAAGCTTGTAAGCCGCCCTGAGTCTTCGGAGAAGGGCGGGATATAAATGGAATTAAAATAAAAAAAAATAAAAATGAATGGTGACCACATGACCCTGGAACGCCACAACAATCATAAACGCATGCCAATTGCCCTAAAGTTTGATCCCGTGACGGTGAGGAGGCTGCCATGGTTCTAAGACATTTTTTTCAGTGCAGTTGTAACTTTGAAGGGTTGGTAAACAAAAGGTTGTAAAGTGAGGATTAGCTGTATACAGGTACGATCAAAACTGAGCCTAAATGTGAATTTAGCCCCATTGTTATGAATTTCCCTGCCCCAGTCGCTACTGTGAAGTTAGAACCACGGTTGTTAAGTGAATCTGCCTTCCCCATTGACTTTGTTGCTCAGAAGGTTGCAAAAGGGGATGACCTGGTCCTGAGACACTGTAACCGTCATACATACGAGTCAGTTTGCCAAGCATCCGAAATTTGAAACAGTATCCCTGGGGATACTATAATGGTCGTAAGTGTGAAAAATGGTCATAAGTCACATTTCCGGTGATGCTGTAACTTAGAAAGGTCACTAAACAAACTTTGTAAGTCAAAGACTATTCATAGTTTTAGTCAGTCTCCAAGAGTGGCGTGAGGCAGCTCTTAACTAAGCCATCAGGAATCCCACCAACCCACATTATTTGCTGAAGCGAATTCAGCTCCCTGGTTCTAAGTGACGGATACTCAACCCGAAAGTCTATTTATGTCCTGCAACCATTCATTTAAGTCCCATTTAAGGCCATGGATTGGATCCAACATGACCTGCAGGTACCGTATCCTTCATTTACCTGATAGCTGATGCACATATCCCGGCTCATGATGACCTTATTTCCTTTGCTATCCACCTCGGAACGCTTAGTAAACTCCCGCTTGGAAGGGGTGATGTAATTCTCCTTGCAATGATAAGTCAGAAGGATCTTATCCTCTGAGATCAAAAAGATGCGTTCGGCCACATCTTCATCAGCTGGTTTGCTTGGGTTCCTGTGGAATCTCTCGGTGATTTTCTAGAAAGTATAACAAGCAGGAGAGGACAGGGTAGTATCAAACTCCTGACCGCCAATGTTTTACAATGAGTTCGTTGGGATGGGTCACAGAGAGGAAGATAGCTATGCTGGTCTTTGGGCACAAGTAGTAGCTGTTCAATTAAAACCACGCAAAGTATTAGTACCGCTTTATAAAGCCTGAGTAAGGCCACACCCGGAATACTGCATCCAGTTTTGGTCAACAGATTACAAAAAAGATGTTGAGACTTTGAGAAAAGTGCAAAGAAGAGCAACTCAGATGATTAAAGGCCTGGAGACTAAAACATATTATAAAATTGCAGGATTTGGGGAATGGCCAGTCTAGAGAAAAGGAGGACTTGTGGGTGGGGGGACATGACAGAAGTATTCCAGTATTTGAGGGGCTGCCACAAAGAAGAGGAGGGGCTCAATTTATTTTTCCAAAGCAACAGAAGGCAAGACAAACAAAACAATGGATAGAAACTAATCAAGGATAGAAGCAACCTGAGAGGAGCAATATTTATGACGGTCACGCTGCCAGGAATCATGTGATCCCCTTTTGCGGCCTTCTGACAAGCAGTCAATGGGGAAGCCAGATTCGCTTAGGAACCATGTTACTATTGTGGCAATTGCAGTAATTCCCTCAACAACTGGGGCAAGAAAGGTCTTAAAGTGGGGCAAGATTCACTTAACAAATGTCTTGCTTATCAACAGAACTTTGGGCTCAATTGTGATCATAAATTGAGGACTGTTTATGTGGAGAGCAGCTGAACTCAAGCAAGGGATAGACAGCAGACAGAATGCTGCAGAGAGCAGCAAGGCCAGTGTGTCCACCCAAGATGGCATATAGAAGAAATAATAGAATAGAATAGAATAGAATAGAATAGAATAGAATAGAATAGAATAGAATAGAATAGAATAGAATAGAATAGAATAGAATAGAATAGAATAGAATAGAATAGAATAGAATCTGGAAAATGAATAGAATAGAATAGAATAGAATAGAATAGAACAGAATAGAATAGAATAGAATAGGAATAGAATAGAATAGAATAGAATCTGGAAAATGAATAGAATAGAATAGAATAGAATAGAATAGAATAGAATAGAATAGAATAGAATAGAATAGAATAGAATAGAATAGAATAGAATAGAATAGAATAGAATAGAATAGAATAGGAATAGAATAGAATAGAATCTGGAAAATGAATAGAATAGAATAGAATAGAATAGAATAGAATAGAATAGAATAGAATAGAATAGAATAGAATAGAATAGAATAGAATAGAATAGAATAGAATAGAATAGAATAGAATAGAATAGAATAGAATAGAATCTGGAAAATGAATAGAATAGAATAGAATAGAATAGAATAGAATAGAATAGAATAGAATAGAATAGAATAGAATAGAATAGAATAGAATAGAATAGAATAGAATAGAATAGAACCTTTTAGAGACTGAGTGCCCAAACTGCAACCCAAAACCCACTTATATATCGTTGGGTGCCAGGTGGGTGTGGCCTATTGTGTGGGCGTGGCTGCGGTGGTAACGGCAGACTGGGTGGGACTAAAAAGTTCAATCAATCAATTCCAACTTTGTGAGATCTTTTTTTTTCCCTGCGAGAGGTTGAAATTTGATTGATTGAACTTTTTTTTTTTGCACATGGCAGTGGAGGCCTAAAGCCAGCTGGAGGCCTAGGACTGGGTACGGTGAGCGTGCCCACAGAGAGGGCTCTGCGTGCCACCTGTGGCACACGTGCCATAGGTTCGCCAACATGGACCTATACCATTTCAGACAAGCGACTGTCTAAATAGAGTCAACTTAAGAGTTTGGGTAGATCTTCAACCGCAGCTGGTAAGATGCTACCATTCAGATTAACCCACCTCTATTGTGGATTAAATCTGCTCAGAAGAAACTTTCATATCCACCGCAATCCATTTAGATGGAACTGGAAGTCTAGGACAATCATGCCCCTCCCTCAAAAGACCCCTTCCCAAAAGCTTTCTGCTGGGGTTTTCCTACCTTCTAGGTTTTGTCTCCGAAGGGCTACGGGACATCAACCGAATACCGCCAACGGTGGCTGTTCTTACCAAAATTGGTCGGGCGTTGCTTTCGGTGGTAGCCGTTTTCTTGGTAGCCGTTTTCTTGATTCTTTTGCCAAACTCGGTGTGACGGTAGCTGAGGAAATCTAAGCGGCCTTCAAAATACTCTGCCATCTCTTGGGAAGTTTCTGTACGTTTCTGAAGGCCATCCACCCGTGTCTCGTTGTAGAACTCCATCGTGCGCTCGGTCTCCGGCTCCATGGTCTTGTACATGTGTGCTAGGAAAGCAAAGAGAGGCCCAGGATGGGATCTCCAGTTAGGGAGTGTAGAGAAGAGCTGATGAGATGGATCTCCATCCTTCTTATTTTTTTCCTCCTGGTCTAAACTAGCAACGCCCAAATAATACTGCAGAACTTCTACAGATAGACCAACGGACGCCAGGATGCTCTGGTATTGCACATGGTACATATTGTATACACACTGTACACATTACTGTTTGGAGGACAGATAGTCCTCAAATTACATCCACAATTGAGCCCAAAATTTCAGTTGCTAAGCAGGACAGTTGTTAAGTGAGTTTTGCCCCAATTTACGACTTTTCTTGACACTGTTGTTAAGTTAGTCACCCAGTTGTTAAGTGAATCTGGCTTCCCCATTGACTTTGCTTGTCAGAAGGTCGCAAAAGGGGATCACGTGACCCCAGGACACTCCAACCGTCATAAATATGAGTCAATTGCTAAGCGTCTGAATTTTGATCACGTGTCCCTGGGGATGCTACAATGGTCCTAAGTGTGGAAAATGGTCATAAGCCACTTTTTTTCAGTGCCGATGTAACTTCGAACAGTCACCAAACGAACTGTTGTAAGTCAAGGACTACCTGTGTGAGGTTTCTTTTTATCTAACTTTTTACAAACCATTCAAGGGAGACTGGCAGCAAAAGAAACACATAAATATTGTAATATCTAGGAATGCCATAATGACAAAACCAGACTGCAAATACTGATAGTCCTTGTTTAGCAACCACCTCCGTTCTAGTCCCACCTTAGGCATGAAAAACAGCTGGGTGACTTTGGGCCAATCACCAGGAGACAGTGAGTTCTAGTCCCACCTTACGCATGAAAAACAGGTGGATGCCTTTGGGTCAACCATTGGGAGATGGTGAGTTCTAGTCCTGCCTTAGCCATGAAAGCCAGCTGGGCCAATCACCAGGAGACGGTGAGTTCTAGTCCTGCCTTAAGCACAGAGTCAACTGAGTTGAACTGAATCCATAGCTCAGTTGTCGGCTGCAGTGGCCTTTTGGAAGATAGATAGATAGATAGATAGATAGATAGATAGATAGATAGATAGATAGATAGATAGATAGATAGATAGATAGACAGACAGACAGACAGACAGACAGACAGACAGACAGACAGACAGACAGATGATGGATGACAGATAGATAGATAGATAGATAGATAGATAGATAGATAGATAGATAGATAGACAGACAGACAGACAGACAGACAGACAGACAGACAGACAGATGATGGATGACAGATAGATAGATAGATAGATAGATAGATAGATAGATAGATAGATAGATAGATAGATAGATAGATAGACAGATAGACAGACAGACAGACAGACAGACAGACAGACAGACTGGATGGAATGAATATTGCCCAATCTAGAGACAGTCAGCCAAGAATCAAGGCCTTTGTTGCACCAGATACCTTTCAGTCCCAGGGCATGTCCAGGCAGGAATTGCTCTGCTATGATATTGGTTTGCTTATTTAATTCTCGAATGTCCAACTTGTCTTCACGGTACTTGAACCACTCTTTCACTTCAAGCACCTTGGTACCTGAAGAAGGAGAGAGAAGAAGAACAGCTCGTGGTACGCCCAAGAGGGTTGTGGCCCCCAGAAATGAAAGAAAGAAAGAAAGAAAGAAAGAAAGAAAGAAAGAAAGAAAGAAAGAAAGAAAGAAAGAAAGAAAGAAAGAAAGAAAGAAAGAAAAAAGAAAGAAAGAAGGAAGGAAGGAAGGAAGGAAGGAAGGAAGGAAGGAAGAAAGAAAGAAAGAAAGAAAGAAAGAAAGAAAGAAAGAAAGAAAGAAAGAAAGAAAGAAAGAAAGAAAGAAAGAAAGAATTCCTCTTGAGTGAGGATATTGGTTGGTTGATATTGTTTATTCTGGTGTGGATCCTTTGCCTCTTATGCTTCTACAACCATATATAAGCCTGGTGGTCATATAAATTTAGAAGAAAGTGAGGGAAGGAAAAGAAAAAAAAAGCATGCACACTGGTGGCTGCATGTCTTTCACTGAGGAAACATTTTCAGTTGCTCAAACAAATAAAATGATAAGAATTAATAATAGACTAATAGTATATAGAACATAATGGAGTTGGAAGGGACCTTGCTCAAGCAGGAGGACCTATATACCATCTCAGACAAGTGACTGTCCAGTCTCTTCTTGAAAATTTCCAGTGATGGAGCACCCACGATTTCTGGTGGCAAGCTGTTCCACTGGTTAATTGTCCTCACTGTCAGGAAGTTTCTCCTTAATTCCAGGTTGCTTCTCTCTTTGATCAGTTTCCAACCATTGTTTCTTGTCCTTCCCTCTGGTACTTTGGTGAATAATGTGACCCCCTCTTCTTTGTGGCAGGCCCTCAAATACTGGAATACTGCTATCATGTCACCCCTATTTCTTCTTTTCTTTAGACTACTAGCCAAACCCAAGTCCCGCAGCCGTTCTCCTTATGTTTTAGTCTCCAGGCCTTGGATCATCTTAGTTGCTCTTCTCTGAACTTTTTCCCCAAACTCTCAACATCTTTTTTGTGATATGGTGACCAAAATTGGCTGCAGTATTCCAGGTGTGGTCTTACTAGGGTTTTATAAAGCGGTACTTATACTTCACATGATCTTGATTCTACGCCGCTGTTGTATAATACCCAGGATTGCATTAGCTTTTTTGGCTGCTGCTGCACGTGGCTGGCTCATAGTCAAGTGATCGTCCACTCACAGTTGCTGTTTTTGAGCCAGGTCTCACCCAATCTGTACTTTAATTTTTCCTGCCTAAGTGTAAATCTTTGCTTTTCTCCACATTGAAACTCATTTTGTTGGATAGGGCCCATTGTTCAAGTTTGTCAAGATCTTTTTGGATCCTGAGTTTGTCTTCTGGGGTGTGGGGGGCTACTGTCAGTTTGGTGTCATCTGTATATGACTATGTGACTTTATATTTCTCTGCCCTGAGAGTTTAAGGGAAGGAGGACTTTATATACCATTCTGACAGATTCTATACAGGTAGTCCTTGACTTACAATGGTCCATTTAGTGACTGTTCAAACTTACAGCAGCACTGAAAAAAGTGACTTGTGACCATTTTTTTACACTCATGACCATTGCAGCATCCCCAGGGTCACGTGATCAAAATTCAAAGGCTTGGAAACTGGCATGTACTTATGATGGTTGCAGGGTCCAGGGGTCACATGATCCCCTTTTGAGACCTGCTGACAAGCAAAGTTAATGGGGAAGCCAGATTCACTTAACAACCATGCTACTAACTTAACAACTGCAGTGATTCACTTAGAAACTCTGGCAGGAAAGGTTGTAAAATGGGGCAAAACTCACTTAAGAAGTGTCTCACTTACAGGAAATATGTTGGGCTCAGTTGAGGTCGTGTGTGTGTGTGTGTGTGTGTGTGTGTGTGTGCATGTGTGAGTGTTTGTGTGTGTGTGTGTGTGTGTGTGGCTCTTTTATGGACTTCAACTCCCAGAATTCCTGAGCCAGCCTGGCTCAGCTTGGAAACCTCTCCCTTTCCCCTCAGCATGGCTGGCTCAGGAATTCTGGGAGTTGAAGTCCACCAGTCATAAAGCGGCCTAGGCCAGGGGTAGGCCACCTTGGCTCTTTTATGACTTGTGGACTTCAACTCCCAGAATTCCTGAGCCAGCCTGGCTCAGCTTGGAAACCTCTCCCTTTCCCCTCAGGGTGGCTGGCTCAGGAATTCTGGGAGTTGAAGTCCACCAGTCATAAAAGAGCCAAGTTGGCCTACTCCTGTTTATACAATTGAGTATCAGTCCTGTTTATACAACTGAATATCAGAACCTGGACAGCTCCTAAAGGCACAGACAGCGCTTGTTTCCAGTCATCAGGCGCAAAGGTCCCATAATTCAATTCTTGGTAGAAATTGAACGCCATCTTTATTCTTTTTTCTTTTCCTTCTGTCTTTGCACTTTCTGATCTTTTCCTTTTCCCTGTACTTTCTGTTCTTTTTTTTCTTCTTTCCCCTTCCTCTCTCTCTTCCAAATTTGGTTTAGATCAGCTTTTTAAAAACCTTAATAAAAATTATGAAAGGCAACCGGAGGATTATCCCAAACGCTACATCAACCTGAATGGGGCTCTTCTCCCAAAGGAGAAATTTTCTGACAGTGAGAACAGTCGAGTCATCCCGTGGAGCTCAGCTGTCAGATCCCACTCATGGTTTCAGGAAGGGAAGCCTCAGAGTTAGGGTTAGGGTAGCTGTCGATAATCAGGAAAGAAAGAAATTGTAATCCCATCAGTATCTGGAGAATTTCAGTTTCTTATTCTCACTGTGTATAAAGTTCCTCCAATTTCTGAAGGAACAGAAGTTGCCTTCAGAAGTTGTGGGAGCTTCATCATGGGAAGCTTTCAAGAAGAGACTGGACTGCCATCTGTCAGAAACGTTGTAGTAGGGTCTTCTGCTTGGGTAAGGAGCGGGGGGGTTGGACTAGATGACCTACAAGGTGTTCTGTTCCAGCCTACGACCGGCCCTGTTTGTGTGTCAGAGACAACTCCTTTTTCCTTTTTACAGTCAATAGGCTGGAAAAACTCAACCCAAATTTATTTACAGTTCAAACAAAGAAGCAACAGAATATTTCCTTCAATAAATGAATCAAAATATCAAACAAGAGTCAACAAACAAGAGTTAAACAGAAGTAGCAAGAACAGACCAGGATTCCCTTAGAATGTCTCCAAACGGTTGCCTTCAGCAACCAGCCCCGCCCACGCCTTCCCCTTTTATTATCAGTCCCAAGGCGTGGCTTCTCAATGCCTTCTCCTCCTCTCACTGAGTTGCTTCATTGATTTTCTCCGCTCTGCTCTGCTGGATTGCCTTCTGCTTCTAGCATCTCTGAACAGATTCAGCTGTGACTCTTCTGAGTCTGACACCTGGTACTCACACAGCTGAGCCTCATGAGGAACATGACTGGAGGGGCCAGGCAGAGAGTCCTGCAGTGCATCAGAGACTCCCTCTGACACTGAAGGCTCTCCAAACCCCTCCTCCTCCTCCTCAGATTCATCGGACTCAGCTGCTGGGAGCACAGGCTGACACTGAATCACAACACAAGGTCCCTTCCAACTCTGTTATTCTATTCTATCCTCTCTGGGATCTTCCGTTTTAAATCTACTTACAGTCTGGATCTTCATACAGCGTGAGTCGGGTGACTAGGCCGTTGGCGTTAAGATATGGTGCCCATTTCTCCAACTTGGCATTCTTATACTGAATCAGTTTCTTGCCTTGGGGACAACGAGTCTCAAATTCTAGAGATAAGAGCACAGAAGACTTTGTACAGGGTGAGAATAAGAAAATGAAATTCTCCAAAGATTGATGGAATTACAATTTCTTTCTTTCCTGACTATCAACAGTCTGGTAGTTGACCGATAGTTAACTGCAGATTTTGCCGATCTGTTAGCTACCTGCAGATTGAGCGGCCTTTTGGGTGCCTGACTGACTTGAAATAATTGATGGGCTATGTGGCTGGGTAGCTACTTGCCAGGCTGATTGCATGCATTGACTTCGTATTGAACTTTTCTGATTTACTATAACTATGCTTAACTCTCTTTTAACCCAATCCCTCCTTTGCCTCCAAAATCCTAAATTACTCTGACCCTAACCCTAATCCTGAGCCTTTCTGAGTGGAATCTGATAGCTGAGCTCAACATGATGACTTTCTTCTCAGCTTCTCCTCAGATTTCTAAAGTCTCCTTCTTAATTTGCAGGCAAGCTATCTCAAAGGAGGAGGAGGAGGAGGTGGTAGAGGAAGAGGAAGAGAAGGAGGAGGAGGAGCTAGTTATGTGCGCCCTGCAATAATAGGCTATTTGTTACAAACTGACCCTTTCTGAGATGGTTAGATAATATTGCTATCATTTCCTCACCAAGCTTGCCTACTGAAGACAGGTCAAGATGTGGGGGGGGAACCCCAAGAATACCTTTGGGAGATACATGGATCTGTTCCACCCAAGATGCAGGCATGTCAAAACTCTTCGATTCTTCCTCCTTCATCTACCAGGGTGCAATAAATAAAGCTGTGAGAATGCTCATCTACCAAGGTCCATGTGATCTAACTCCTGCTCTGCATCTGACAGTCTAAATTATCTTTCCAAACAAAAATCCTTGCTTTATTTTTAGAAGTTTTCTACTGAGCATTGGTAGGCTACCTTTACGGCAATAAGGCCAGACGGAAGAAAGAGCGACGGACCTTGCATTTTGCCCTTGACTGAACAATTGATGAAGACATCGGTGCAAGATTTAGTTTTAGAGTTGCTTATATATTGCTTACATTTATGCTGCATTGTTCTTATATATCATATATCTGGACCAGAATCCATTTGGACTAAGATATTGCATGGATTCCATAAGCAAAAATTACAAATGTGAAAAAGTTACCTTTCATATGCTCCTTAGTCAATTTTAGTGTATTATGTGAGTACAGTTGTCAAGACTGACTCACTCGTTCACCTACATTGTTCCTTCACTCGCTCGCAACATGACAATAACAGGGAGGATGGAATGTGTGTGTGGGGGGGATGGTATACAAGCATCCGTCGGCTTGCTGGCCTTTCAAGGACACACCGAGCAGATGTCCCAGCATGGCTGACTGTTTCCCACAACAATATGGGCAGAAATGATTGGTGGACATTATGGACTGTGGGTGGCCCGTAGGGGAAGGGGGGAATTAAGTACGCTTGCTTTTGTACGGGAAACCTAGAGCTGGTTTTGCTTCTTCTGTGCCAATGTGGTTTTTCAGTAAAGTTTGATACTCTTGGTAAAATAATGTCTCAGGAGTTCCTTTTTCTGGATTTGCCAACTGAACAGTTGACATTGTGATCTGATTTACATCTGCACTGCACACTTTAACACACAACTTTAATACTTGGTGTTAAGAAACCCTGAGTATTCCTGCTTCTACCTCCGCCAAATTACCAACCATATCATCCTGCCAAAGTTTGGCGGAGCCGGTCCAAGGAGGCTGATCTGTTTTTCAGCCCTATTAATATCTTGAACCCGGAACAGAAAGTTTTCTCAGGAATTGTTCATATTTTTTGCAACAGCCATCAGTCTGGGGTTGTCTGCAGACAGCACCTTTCAGTTCCGGATTTGCACAAGACATGATTTGTCCCAGAGAGCTGAGTTCACACACAAAAAAGCCACAAGAAACTAATCAACCCTAAGCAATATACTAAAGTAAGGATTGATTGATTGAATGTAAAACAAATTGTGCAATGTACAGATTGAGGATCTGTGCATTGCACGAACCACAAAGAGGGCTGAGAAATAGATCCTTCACATCCTAGACATAATCTATTTCAACTTCTTCCATCATGACCCCATTATAGGACATTGGACGTCAAAACAACATTATCCTCCTGTGCCATCACTCTGCGGAACAACTAATTCCCACAGGATCATCTTAAGCCTAAAGATATTTACCCATGTAGTAGACCTTATTGCTATTATCTTTCTCATCTTCTCATCTCGCTCTCATCTTCTCATCTTTCTTACTAGCTTCTCCTATAGTATCTATGATTTATCACTTGTTGCTCTATATTATGATTAATGATTTAATTCTGATTTATGATCTATGACCCATCACTTTGTTGTTCTATGTACACTGAGAGCTTATGCACTGGAGACAATTTCCTTGTGTTTACAATCATACTTGGCCAATAAAGAATTCTATTCTGTTCTGTTCTGTTCTGTTCTGTTCTGTCCCGTCCCATCCCGTCCCGTCCCGTCCCGTCCCATCCCATCCCATCCCATCCCATATTCTGTTCTGTTCTGTTCTGTTCTGTCCCATCCCATATTCTATTCTATTCTATTCTATTCTATTCTATTCTATTCTATTCTATTCTATTCTATTCTATTCTATTCTATTCTATTCTATTCTATTCTATTCTATTCTATTCTATTCTATTCTATTCTATTCGTCTAGTCTAGTCTAGTCTAGTCTATTCTACTCTCCTCTATTCTCTCTTCTCTCTTCTATTCTATTCTATTCTATTCTATTCTATTCTATTCTATTCTATTCTATTCTATTCTATTCTATTCTATTCTATTCTATTCTATTCTATTCTACTCTACTCTACTCTACTCTACTCTACTCTACTCTACTCTACTCTACTCTACTCTACTCCCCTCCCCTCCATTCCATTCCATTCCATTCCATTCCATTCCATTCTATTCTATTCTATTCTATCCTACCCTACCCTACCCTACCTTACCCTACCCTATTCTATCCCTATTCCATTCTTTGACATTATATAAAAAACTTTATAAAGTTTATTAAGAAAAACTGACTGAATAAACTTAGTATGATGTGTGCAGACAGCAATTAGTTTTGTAAGTGATCTGGGTGACTGGATTGCACAGACTCAGCAGCCAAACAGTTGATACTGGGGGTCACGTGTGGTCAGCTCAAGCCTTACCAAATCTTCCATATCATCTTCACCCAGATCCTCCTCCTCCTCCATTTCTGGCAGGGACAAGAGAGGTTTGTCAGTGCTGGGAAGCATGAATTCCCACCTCACAGGGTCCCCGAGATCAAACTGAAGATCCTAGAAAATCAACAGATCCGAGTGAATTCTCTGTGGGCAGCTTGCCCCTTGGGACCAGATTCAAAGGCGGGATCTCTGTCCTCATCCAAAAGGTTCTTCATGTAAAATTGGGGTCTGCAAGGCTCGGCCACCCCCCTGTGTCCTGTCCTTTGCAACAGAACCTCTGGAGTAGCTTCTCAGTAGACGGAGAAGGAGAAGCTGAAAAGGAGTAACTTCTGGAATTTGGCTTACGTGCTAGACTTGGTCTAAACAGGGACAATTTAGCAGGAATTTCTAGGGCGGGGTGGGGCTTCCTTGAAATCGGAAACCTGAGCTTGTGTGAGCTCCAGGGATAAAGCGCCTACAACACGAAGTTGTGGGTGCTCCGTCACGGGAGGTTTTTAAGAAGAGACTGGACAGCCACTTGTCTGGAATGTCTCCAGCTTGAGCAGGGGGTTGGACTAGAAGACCCTCAAGGTCTCTTCCAACTCTGTTATTCAGTTAACTCTGTAATTCAGCTTGAAACCGCAAGGTTCAGCACCAAATGTTTAAGAGGCCAGCTCCTGGAATTGAAGGAAAAGACACAAAATGAGTCCTTTTGTCAGCGGTACGTTCCCTCTTGCACCTCACATTTTTTGACCATGACTACTTTAGAGCAGAGGCCCCCAACCTTTGGGCACCAGGGACCGGTTCCATGGAGAGAGGTTTTTCCATGGACCGGAGGGTGTGTGGTGCTGCCTGCATCCTGTGGATGGGACTTTTCTTGTTTGCGCGGACCAGTTGCTGGCATGCCGTGGCCCAGTATTGGTCCACAAACTGGGGGTTGGGGACCCCTAGTTTAGAGGAGTGAATCATACACACTTTAAACCCTGGTTAACTAAATGTGATGACAGGGTCAGATACGCTCATCACACAATGCCTCGCATACTCTTGAAAACACAAGTAGTCCTCGACTTACAACAGTTCATTTAGGGACCATTCGAAGTTGCAACGGCACTGAGAAAAATGACTTTTGACCATTTTTCACAGTTACGTCCTTTGCAGCAGCTCCACGCTCATGTGATCAAGATTCGGATGTTTGGCAACTGGCTCACATTTATGACAATTGCAGGGCTCCAATGCAAGTTCAGTAAGCACCAAGGACCCTCTGGATCAAAAGATTTCACAGCACCACATGAGTTTCCTTCAATCCTTACCAAAAGAAAATATTAACCACAAGTTTGAGAACTTAAACATCTGCAATAAATGTCAAAAAAGGTGATTAAAACTTTGATTTTAGAAAATAACAAATGGGCTGAGGATCCAAGTAAATACGAAATAAGATTTTGGAACTATGTATAAAGAATCCTTCCCATGGGAATTTGTTTTTTGAGTTTTCTTTTTTTAAAAAAATAAATAAATAGTAGAATAAGACTTTAAAAATTGGATACTAGAGGGAACTAGAAGAACTAAATATTATCATTAAAGAAGACAGCTCAAGCTCAACTTACAAATACAGAATGAAGCAAAATATCCTAACATTGGACACAGTGATATTGTTGAACAATGGACCCATGAGTTAATTTTAATAGTACTATGTAAAAAGGTAAAGGTAAAAGGTTCCCCCACACACGCGTGCTAGCCGTTTCCAACTCTAGGGGCCAGTGCTCATCTCCGTTTCAAAGCCGAAGAGCCAGCGCTTGTCCGAGGACGTCTCCGTGGTCACGTGGCCGGCATGACTAGACGCCAAAGGCGCACGGAACGCTGTTACCTTCCCACCGGAGTGGTCCCTATTTTTCTACTTGCCTTTTTACGTGCTTTCGAACTGCTAGGTTGGCAGAAGCTGGGACGAGTAACAGGCGCTCACTCTGCTATGCGGCACTCGGGATTCGACCCACCAAACTGCCGACCTTCTGATCGACAAGCTCAGCGTCCTAACCCACTGAGCCACCACGTCCCTTATAGTACTATGTAGTATGTTTTAAAAAAAATGTTATGGAAAAAGGAAACAAGTTTTATGTGAGAAGATCGAGTTGAAAGTAGATTTAAAAATGACAGGTTCCACACAATTGCATGGAAAAAGATGTTACTGTAAAATGGACATACGAAAGAAAGTTGTTTGATATCTTAATAATTGAAAGAGATATGCAAATAACAAATAAAGAGAGTGACCTGGGTAAAATATATTATTATCACTGGCAATCTTTTATGGACCTTTGCTGATATGAGGACTGAATTAATGAAGCTTTTTGGATTTGTTTATAGATAAGAGATGGGATATAGAAAGGAGAGATCATATGTTGTATTTTAAGAAAATGTGGTAAGTTATGAAAATAATTTATGCTTGTTGTGATGAAGGGGAAGTTACTCTTTGCTATATTCTTATTTTTCCTTTCTTTTCCCTTCCTCTATTTTCTTTCTTTTTTAAAATTTTTAAATTTTTCAGTTTACATTAGTTTTTGTTGCTGCAATTGTAATTTTCAATAATGTTACCATATTAATATGCCATCAAATGATGAAATTGTTAATCTAATTATTAAACTACAAACAAAATTATTAATTAATTGTTAAAGGGCAGGACAAGAAGTAGCATACAGAAGATTGTTAAAGAGAGATCCATCCTGCAACTACGAAGAAATTTCCTGATAGTGAGAACAATTAATCAGTTTAACAGCTAGCCTCCAGAAGTTGTAGATGCTCCATCACTGGAGATCTTCAAGAAGAGACTGGACAGCTGTTAATCCAGAATGGTAGTGTCTTGTGGGAAGAATTTATAAATTTTATAAACTGTGTTAGAAATACTGTATAGGGAATCTTACGTTAACTGATACAGTTCTCTACAAAATTCCTAATTTACAGCCTCCAAAATCCTTTAAAACTACACAAACATCAGAATTAATTAAACACATATTTCAAATTGCAAACACACACAAGCCAACACACACAACTCAATTAACACAGTGTAAACATAATTGAGGCCTTTGAACTATGGTGCTGGAGAAGATTCCTGCAAGTCCCTTGGACTGCAAAGTGATCAAACCGGTCAGTCCTAGAGGAGATCAACCCTGACTGCTCTTTAGAAGGCCAGATCCTGAAGCTAAAACTCAAATACTTTGGCCATCTAATGAGAAGGAAGGACTCACTGGAGAAGAGCCTCATGCTGGGAAAGGTTGAGGGCAATAGAAGAAAGGGACGACAGAGAATGAGGTGGCTGGATGGAGTCACTGAAGCAGGAGGCGTGAGCTTAAACGGACTCCAGAAGATGGTAGAGGACAGGAAGGCCTGGAGGAACGTGGTCCATGGGATCACGATGGGTCGGACATGACTTCGCAACTAACAACAACAAAAACATAATTATAATGCTAACAGTTCAAAGGAAGAGACTGAATCCACATCACTTGATTTAATCAACCCCTTCTCTGGGGTCCGCATGTACACTTGCCCACACCTCTCAAGTGTCATCCTAGAACAGACATGTCAAACAGAAGGCCCAGGGGCCAGATCCGGCCTGCAAAGTGGTTTCATGTGGCCCACAAAGCCATCCTGAAAACAGTGAGGGAACGGCCCCCGCTGCCTTGACCCCGACCCAGGCCGGCCGGGAGCCCATGTACAATTTTGTGGTGGTCATCCATGCTGAAACGCATTCAGTCTTAGCTCCACAAGGCCGTCTGGAAACAGCGAGGGACCATCCCCTGCCGCATTGGCATTGCCCCCTGGGCGCATGCTTGGGAGGTATCACCCTTTCTGAGGAATGAAGAAATGCACCATCACCTGGAAGTGGCCAGCACATGGCCCTGCCTACTTCTGGCAGGCTAGGGGCTGGGCAGCGTTGCGCTTCTCTTCAGATTCATGCCACCCGGCTCAGCCTCTCGGTGCTGTGAAGAGAGCGCCCCTCTGCCTGCCAAAACCAGGCAGGCTGGGGGCTGGGCAGCATTGGGCAGGTAACACTGACTCTCACACTGCTCATGGCATCCCCTCCCCCAGAGCCCACCAAGCCGGATATGTGAAGTAGGCGAGGGCCATGTGCTGGCCACATCCAGGCGATGGTGCATTTCTTCATTCCTTACGAAGGATGACACTTCCCCAGCTGCGTTTCTTGCCTGTTTTTCTCCCTCCCTCATCTCAAATATTTTCCCACCACTCTAAGGAAGGAAGGAAGGAAGGAAGGAAGGAAGGAAGGAAGGAAGGAAGGAAGGAAGGAAGGAAGGAAGGAAGGAAGGAAGGAAGGAAGGAGAGGGAGGGTGTGAGGGAAGTCCTGCCTTAGTCCTTCCCTGCTGCCCTTTCACCATCCCCTTGCCCCCTCCTCTTGGCCTATCCTGGGGGGTCTCCCATCCTATTGCTAAGGAAGCTTTGAATACAAAGCTAGGTCTCCTTACATGGAGAGGGAGTGGGCCTCCCTCTTGACTTTGCCCTCATACCCATCATGAGCAACCTGGCTAAGGAGAGCAAGCACAGCAGCAGCAGCCTTGAAGAGCAGGTAAATGCAGCTGGGCGCCCCCTTGGGGAAGTGGGGCTGGGCTTGGTGCCACGGGTGCTTGAGGACTGGGCTGGGCATTTGACCTCCGCGCCACGGTCCAACCCTCCCCCCCGGGCATGGCCTGAGAGGAACAGTGAGGCTCCTCCAGTGGACCATGCCTTGGCACTTGCCCCAGTCCCATCTCCTTCTGCCAGAGACCCTCAGATCTGTCCCACTCCTGCCCAGGCCCCCACTGGCACCCTTGACATGAATGATGTAGAGCTGGCCATGCTCACCCAGTAGGCTCCTCCCCCCATGGCCACACCCACCCAGCCCCTCCGAGGACAACCGCGATGCTGATGCGTCCCTCAATGAAATTGAGCTTGACACTCCTGTACTAGAATCAGCATGCAGACACTTCTACAACCAGGACCAGCTCCCTTATAAAACAATGCCGCTGTACCCATTTTCTCTGCAGCTGCCCCCAAAGAGCCTTAGTGGAGCAGTGGGCTAATGCCTCCTTAACTAACACCAGCTGCCTGCCATTAGTGCAGGTTCGAGTCCCACCAGGCTCAAGGTTGACTCAGCCTTCCATCCTTCCGAGGTAGGTAAAATGGGGACCCAGATTGTTGGGGGCAATTAAGCTGACTTTGTAATAATGCCGCTTGGGGTGTGTGTGAAAGCCCTAATAAGCAGGCATATACATAGAATGAAGGCTACTGCTAAGCTTGTAAGCCGCCCTGAGTCTTCGGAGAAGGGCGGGATATAAATGGAATTTTAAAAAAAAAGCAAACCTCTTTGCTTTGGGGAATAAATATTTCTCCTTTCCTCCCAGTGTCTGCACGTCACTTTTATTTATTCTTGCACAATTCCAGCTCAAGTTAAAAGCGCAAATTATTCTTCTGACAGTCTCCTGCCTTCAACAGGGAACTGGACTAGAAGGCCTCCAAGATCCCTTCCAGCCTTATAATTCGGTGTTCTAGGTTCTACGGGTTGAAATTAAAAAGAAACTTGAGATTCCTCCGAGTAGGAAGGCCCGGCCAGACTCTTACCTTGCAACCATTCCAGCAATCCTGCATGTTGATCCAATAATTCCGATGGTTCCACAGACACTCAATACCCAGGAAGTGATCATCAGCAGGGCTGTAACTTTTTCCAGTAAACGGGTCAATAAAAAAACTTTCAGGCACTTCCCGCTTGCCAGAGAGAACGAGCACCCAGGCGTGGACCCGGAGACCCAGCAGACGGTCCGGCTTCGGCATCTCCGCCAGCTGCAGCAGAGAGAGATGGGGGGAAGTGGCAGGAGCTCTCTTAGCAAGTTCCAAGCCACAGAATGCTTGTTCTTCACCAAAGGTCTTTCCATGATCTGAAAATACAGGTAGTCCTTGACTTATGACCACAGTTTCACAACCAGGATTTCAATAGAATAGAATAGAATAGAATAGAATAGAATAGAATAGAATAGAATAGAATAGAATAGAATAGAATAGAATAGAATAGAATAGAATAGAATAGAATAGAATAGAACAGAATAGAACAGAATAGAATAGAATTTGGAAAATAGAATAGAATTTGGAGAATAGAATAGAATAGAATAGAATAGAATAGAATAGAATAGAATAGAATAGAATAGAATAGAATAGAATAGAATAGAATAGAATAGAATAGAATTTGGAAAATAGAATAGAATAGAATAGAATAGAATAGAATAGAATAGAATAGAATAGAATAGAATAGAATAGAATAGAATAGAATAGAATAGAATTTGGAAAATAGAATAGAATTTGGAGAATAGAATAGAATAGAATAGAATAGAATAGAATAGAATAGAATAGAATAGAATAGAATAGAATAGAATAGAATAGAATAGAATAGAATAGAATTTGGAAAATAGAATAGAATAGAATAGAATAGAATAGAATAGAATAGAATAGAATAGAATAGAATAGAATAGAATAGAATAGAATAGAATAGAATAGAATTTGGAAAATAGAATAGAATTTGGAAAAGAATAGAATAGAATAGAATAGAATAGAATAGAATAGAATAGAATAGAATAGAATAGAATAGAATAGAATAGAATAGAATAGAATAGAATAGAATAGAATAGAACACACATGGTTGTAAATCAAGGATTACCTGTAACGACAGATGAAAATTTGCATATTGTGGCTTCTGGTAGCTATGAACTATTAATCCAGGAGAAAAGAGATTGGTGGCCTTTTGAGGTGATTTGCTTGGTCCGTGATCATCTCTAGTGGCTAGTATATTAAAATTAACCGGTCAAAATCTCGCAGATTCCAGCCAAATCCCATGGAAATCCTGACATTCCACCTGATCTTGCAAAGTTATGGAGTTCTCCACTAGACTCCAGTGAGAGATGTCACAAAACCTTTTAAAAAAAAGACTTAAAAGAAGCACCGTGCATCCTTGGGCAATGGTGTCCAGTGGTCAAACTCCTTGAAGCTGGCCAAGATCAAGGTAGCAGGTCTTCTGGAAGGTCTTATTAGTGCTAATTGGGGGGGGGGGGGAAACGCAGAAGCAAAGAAACCAAGGCAGAAATTTCCCATCCTTGTTTATAGTGATGTCATCCAGATGGTGTCTCTGAATGATCCACTAGAGGGCTGAGCCGTCACCTATCTCCTGATCTCTTGATGCCTTCCCACAACACTCAAGTCAGCCACCCCAGCCCACAAGCCTCTCCTCAGCTACGTACGGCCTTCTTCTCTTCCTCCTCCTTCTGCTTCTTCTCTTCTGCAGCCTGTTCTTTGGTCTGCTGCTTCTCTTCCTGGCGCAATTCGTACTTGCTCCGCAAGTCCCGCGGGGGCTTGATGGCGTATTTCTTAGCCTTCTCCTTTTTAGCTTCCACTTGGACCTGGGGCCAAAAAACAATCCCTCTTTTTTAATCCAATCTTTGGAAGTTGTTCATCCCTAAATGTCTGCTTATGGTCAGGAGACGCAGGTGAAGACCAAATGCTTTGAATTGTGCAAAAGGGATGTGACATATTCTGCTCCAGGCCATCACTTCAGAGAGAGCACAGGGATCGCCCAAACCTCTTGAACTTGGTCACCGATTCATTTTCTACATTTGTACAAGTAGTCCTCACTTAAAAACCGGCCATTTTCAAAGGAACAACAGGCAAGGAATGAGTACTTGATGACCCATAGAGCATGCCCAGCTGTTGTAAATGGTTGGGGCGCCCCCCCGAGTCACATGGCCACTTGTTAGGTGGGTCAGCTTCATGGTCCATGATGGTGTTCTGCGGTCACCTCATTCACTATTTTTTTTACAATAATTGCTTGCTTCCTTCCTTCCTTCCTTCCTTCCTTCCTTCCTTCCTTCCTTCCTTCCTTCCTTCCTTCCTTCCCTCCCACCCTCCCTCCCTTCTTTCTTTTCTCCCTTCTTTCCTTCTTTCCTCCATTCCTCCCTCCCTCCCTTCTTTCTTTTCTCCCTTCTTTGCTTCTTTCCTCCATTCCTCCCTCCCTCCTTCCTTCCTTCCTCCCTCCTTCCCTTCTTTCTTTTCTCCCTTCTTTCCTTCTTTCCTCCATTCCTCCATTCCTCCCTCCCTCCCTCCTTCCTTCCTTCCTTCCTTCCTTCCTTTCTCTCTCTCTCTCTCTCTTTCTTTCTTTCTTTCTCTCATTCTCTCTTTCTTTCTCAATGGTCTAACTTGCTGTTCCTCAAACTTGACAACTTGAAGATGTGTGGACTTCAAGTCCCAGGAAGTCCATATATCTGCCACTTGCCGAAGTTGAGAAACTCTGGTTATCTAAAATTAAAGTGTTACTAAGCTTTAGTTAACCGACTGCATTAATGAATTGCATCAGAAATTTAATTTTAACTGGGTTTTTTTATTTTTCTCTCAG
This sequence comes from Vipera berus, assembly GCF_964194415.1. Taxonomy (NCBI): domain Eukaryota; kingdom Metazoa; phylum Chordata; class Lepidosauria; order Squamata; family Viperidae; genus Vipera; species Vipera berus. Next base: position 18,441,268 of record NC_138213.1, read on the forward strand.
GGACTGATTTAATCTTTTTAATTGTTTTAACTTTTGTATTGATTTTTCTTTTAAACACCCTGTAAACCGCCCTGAGTCCTTCAGGAAAGGGCGGTACATAAATCTAAAAAATAAATAAAATAAATAAATCACATTGCATTAATCAAAAACCACTGTATCGAAACAATACAAAGCACTACCCGAATTATACAACAATAATTACAATTAAAAAAAATTCCTCCGAGAAGCTATTCGACCACAATATGCACTTTTGGAGTCACTGAAGCAGGAGGCGTGAGCTTAAATAGACTCCAGAAGGTGGTAGAGGACAGGAAGGCCTGGAGGAACGTTATCCATGGGGTTGCGATGAGTCGGACACGACTTCGCAGCTAACAACAACAACAATTATTATTATTATTATTATTATTATTATTATTATTATTATTATTATTATTATTATTATTATTATTATTTTAACACTCTCCAAATCGAAAGGATGTTGCCCTCTCGTGGGCTTTGCAGGCCGTGGATGCAAAGGTCAGAAAATGACTTGTGGGGATAATTTTGGGGTGGGGCTGGGGCCGTAAATTAACATTTGAAGAAAGGAAGTGGGTAGCCATGGGCTGGGGAACAAGGCAGAGTTCGCATGCAGGGCTGGGAGTTCCTGTTTCTTTTTTGGGTTCTGGAGTGGGGGGGGAAATTCTGTGGGTTTTTCTGTGGTTTCCCAATGACGTTGAACCCATTTCTGAAGTGCACAGCACGGCACTTTCGCTGCACTTCCAGCCTTGAAAACAGGCGGGGGGTGGGGGGAATCAGTAATAACTGTAAGAGGCGAGTCACATTAGCAGCCCCCAAGTAGGCGGCGTCTAGTTGGACCCTTTCCCGACTAACCAATACCCTGAAAAGACAGAAGCTTTGCTGAGCTGCAGGGTTGAAATGACAAGGTTGCAATCAGGATTCGAATCAAGGACAAAGTACAGGTAGCCATCAACTTATGGCTGCAACTGAGTCCAACATTTCTGTGGCTAAGCAAGACAGTTTTTGAGTTTTGCCAATGTTGGACGACCTTTCTCCCCAGCGTTGTTAAACGAATCGCCATGGTTGCTCAGTCAGCGACGCGGTTGTGAAGTGAATCTGGCTTCCCCAGCGACTTTGCTGGTCAGAAGGTGGCCAAAGGGGATCACGTGACCCTGCCGGGACGCTGCAAACGTCATAAATATGCCAAGCCTCCGGATTTTGATCATGTGACCATGGGAATGCTGCAACGATTGCAAGTGTGAAAAAATGGCCTTCAGTCACTTTTTTCCCCAGTGCCGTTGTAACTGAGTGGTCACTAAATGGACGATTGTAAGCCAAGGGCTACCTGTATTTAGCCCAGGGTTCTCAATCTTGGGAATTTAAAGATAGGAGGAACAGTTCCCGGAATTCTCCAACAAGCCGTGCTGGCTGGGGAATGCTGGAGCTGAAGTCCACCTATCTTAAAATTCCCAGGGTTGAGAAACACTGTTGTAGCACTTCATATGCCACACAAAATGAGCTCTTGCCTTTTCATAAAACCTAAAAAAGAGGCTACTGGATGACTCCTGATTTAAAATCAAAGTACACAGTCAGAACTTAGTCGTCCACTCGTTCTTCTCTCTCTCTTTCTTTCTATCTTTTTAGCAACCCCAAATTATTTATACTTATTCATTAAGTATTTAAATCCCGCTTTATTATTCCCTATAAATAAGTCCAGGCAGCAAACATACTTAATATTCCTTCTTCCTCTTGTTTTTCTCCACAACAACCCTGCGAGGTAGGTTGGGTTGAAGGAGAGAGGAACTGGCCCAAAGTCACCCAGCTGGCTTTCATGGCTAAGGCAGGACTAGAACTCACCGTCTCCTGGTGATTGGCCCAAAGTCACCCAGCTGGCTTTCATGGCTAAGGCAGGACTAGAACTCACCATTCTCCTGGTGATTGGTCCAAAGTCACCCAACCAACTTTCATGCCTTAAGTGGAACTAGAACTCACTGCCTCCTGGTGATTGGCCCAAAGATACCCAGTCTGCATTCGTGCCTAAGGCAGGACTAGAACTTACCACCTCCTGGTTTCTAGCTTGGCGCATTAACCTGTAGGCCAAACTGGTTCTGGATCCCACTCTAGTCAGGTTCTCACCTCTTCTGGCTTCTGTAAGAGTGGGCACACTTCCTTGGACTCATCCATCATGCAGATCTCCTTGGTGGCATAGCCGTTCACGCAGTAGGCATCATAGCCCGCCCCAATCAGCAGAGAGCATAAAAGGACACTGAAATCAAAGCAGTTTCCTCGTTGGTACTTCAAGATGGTTGTTGGTGAACATAAATAGCTGGGCTGGAGAGAGAAGACACAACAAAGATGATTAGAGGTTTGGACGCTAAAACATATGAGGAACGGTTGCTGGAATTGGGTATGTCTAGTTTAATGAAGAGAAGGACTAGGGGTGACATGATAGCAATATTTGAGGGGCTGCCACAAAGAGGAGCGGGTCAAACTATTCTCCAAAACACCAAAGACCAGGACAAGAAGCAACGGATGGAAACTAGTCAAGGAGAGAAGCAACCTAGAACTAAGGAGAAACTTCCTGACAGTTAGAACAATTAACCAGTGGAACTACCTGCCTCCAGAAAACGTGGGCGCTCCATCACTGGAGGTTTTTAAGAAGAGACTGGACAGCCATTTGTCTGAAATGGTATAGGGTTTCCTGCCCGTCCAGGGGGTTGGACTAGATGACCTCCATGGACCCTTTCAACATTATTATTATTATTATTATTATTATTATTATTATTATTATTATTATTATTATTATTATTATTATTATTATTATTATTATTATTATTATTACATCCTTTAACCTGCTGTGGCTTTTAATCTTTTTACTGCAACTTTAGTTTTCTGCATTGCTTATTTTTTATTATTGATTACTATTGATTTCACTCTGAATGTTTTATACTTGTTTCATGCTTCAATAAAAATTTTGATACACTGTGTTTACTCATAGTTTATTTAGTTCAATAGATATACAACTTTAAGTTCATTAGATAGACCACAAAGATGAAAGACACAAGTCTACAAAATATACCAGTTAATGAATATAATGAATATGTCCGACTGATTGATTGATTATATGCCATGAATTCCCTGTCGACTTGTAGTGACCAGATAGATGGGCCTTCTCCAAGACAATGTCCTTAACCTGGTCTTTCAGATCTTCCAACGACGCATCCATTGGCACTGTGGTCGTGATAGCATGTGTGAATGGCCTTGGACGAGGGAGTTAGGAAAAACTGATGAGGCGGCCTGCCTTAGGCCATCTTTATCACCACATCTACATGGCTTTGAGTTCTTCTTTGCGTCAGCTCCCCTGTGGGACTTAAGTTTCAGGTTACCCAGGCTGGCTCTATTTCTTACCGGTGCTAAAGGAGACACAAGAGGCTCCATGCTGAGGTAGTCAGAAACGAAACGGGCAGCACTATCCCAGTTGTATAACTCTGAGTAGGGGAGCAGACTTGGCCGGACAGTTGTGCTTACAAATTTCTGCAAGAAAAACGCCATTGGGTTACTTTTACAAACAAAGCCAACATCAATCAGGACTCTGAGCTCATCAGAAATATAATCCCATGTCAACGGAGTTGAGATTTGAATTCAAGAAAGCCAATTTGCTCTAGAGGTGAAGGACCAAGGCTTAGAAATCAGGAAATTGTCAGTTCTAGACCTGCCTTAGGCACAAAAACCAGCTTGGGGAATTTGAGCCAATCACCAGGAGACAGGGAGTTCTAGTCCATGAAAGCTGGCGGGGGAACTTTGGGCCAGTCATCAGGAGAGGGTGAGTTCTAGTCCTTTCCTAGGCATGAAAGCCAGCTGGGTGACTATGAAGCAATCACCAGATTGTGATTTCTAGTCCCACCTTAGGCACAAAATCCAGATGGGTGACTTTGAGCCAGCCCCTCTCCCTCAAACCAGCCCACCTTACAGGGTTGTTGTTGAGGGGGAAAATAGGACAAAGAAGGAGTATTGTCTGTGTGTTTGCCACCTTGGGTTATTTATAAACATAATAAAGGTGTGATAAAGACCATTTTAAAAAGAATCTTGTAAAAGCTCTAGCATTTCCATATTATGCGTCAAAACATACAAGCAAAACATTCTCGGATATGATACAAAAGCTTATGTCTCTTCATGGCTAAAAACAATGTGCTTCCAAAATACCAGCCCAACTCTGGAAAAAGGATTTGGTAAAACTGGCATTTTTTTTGGTAATTTTTGCTTTTTGAAAATGGACTGCATTAACCCTGATCATCTCACGATACGATCACATGCTTTGTCATTTTTTTTTATTAAAAAATGTTTTTTAAAGTTCTGTTTCAACTTTTTAATTTTCTGTGAAGTTTACAGATAAGAAAGTTCATGGAAAATCTCCTGCTTTCGTAGGTCAGTATAACATTCTAAGAAACTCTGCAAAATAAATGAGCTTATTTCCAAACACAACTCACGACATGTAAACGTTATATTTTTTAAAAAAACAGGTTTGCCAGCTGCTGTTTGCTCTTGGCTCTCTCCACACAAAAGCAGGAGCAGGCTTTGCAAATGACATGCAGAAATCCATCCCAGGGAAAAAATTTACAGATTGTCTTCTTATCCTGATCAGATAATGCCAGAGAGGATGTTTATGGGCAACTCTTACACCATTATAATTTTGCAACTGGGAGGCCAGCCGCTTTGCCAACAGATAAGCAAATCTAAAAGTTTTCCTTTCAGAGATTCAACAACATTCCACTTTAAAAAAACAACCAACAACAACATCGAAGAGAACTTTAAAAATTAGGATGTGGAGGACAAACAGTGAAGGATTGTGGTGTTTTGTTTATAACCTGCAATTTCTTGGGGAAACCACTTCAGAAAATTCCTGGAAATTGAGTTCCTGGATTAGCTTCATAAAAATCTTCTGCCATTTTTAACAAGCTGGGTGGAAGTTTGTTCTCCTCTATTTCGTTAAAAGCTGATCAACAAGCTTGTTTTTTTTAAATAAATAAATAAATAAATAAATAAATAAATAAATAAATAAATAAATAAATAAATAAATAAATAAATAAATAAATGGTGTCACACAAAGAGTAGATGAGGAAGCAACAGCTTTGAAAATAGCTGAATTGGGGGTCCTGGAAAGTGGTTCCCCATAAAATGGGTGCACCTCCCACACTTCCAAAATATACGTCTGATGACAGTGCTAATTGGTGTTTGAGTTAATGAGCGATAGGGGCAAATTATGGACAGAGAGGGAAGATGCTTCTTGTGCTTTGGTTAAGATGGAAAATTGGCCACCATTGACCGGTTTAATTTCCATTCCTTGGAAATTACTCTGAGGTTTCACACAAGCGTAACTCTAGGGTGACATGATAGCAGTCTTCCAACATTTGAGTGGCTGTCACAGAGAAGAGGGGGGGGGGTCAACCTATTCTCCACAGGACCAATAAAGCAGGATAAGAAATGACAAAAGGAAACATCAAGGAGAAATCCAGCCTAGAACTAAGGAGAAATTTCCTAAGAGTGAGAAAAATTATTCAGTGGATTAGAAATTCAGAAATTGTGGGTGCTCCATCACTGCAGTTTTTTAAAGAAGAGATTGGACAGCCATTGAGACGTGGTGGCGCAGTGGTTAGCAAGACGTATTACAGGCAAACTCTGCCCATAGCCTGGAGTTCGATCCTCACTGGCTCAAGGTTTACTCAGCCTTCCAAGGTCAGTAAATTGAGGACCCAGATTGTTGGGGGGGGCGCAATATGCTGACTCTGTAAATCACTTAAAGAGGGCTGTAAAGCACTATGAAGCAGTATATAAGTCTAAGCGCTATTGCTATTGCCCTTCCTTCCATCCATCCATCCACCATCCATCCATGATGTGCAGTGGTTAGAATGCAGCATTGCAGGCTGACTCTGCCCACTGTCAGCAGTTCGATCCTGACTCACTCAAGGTTGATTCAGTCTTCCATCCTTCTGAGGTCAGTAAAATGAGGATCCAGATTGTTGGGGGCCGTAGGCTGACTCTGTAAACCGCTTAGAGAGGTTGTAAAACACTATGAAGTGGTAGATAAGTCTAAGTGCTACTGCTATTTGTGCAGAAAGGTATAGGACAGGGATGGCGAACCTAGGGCACCCGTGCCAGAGGCGGCACTCAGAGCCTTCTCTGTGGGCATGCACGCCGTCGCCCCAGCCCCGCCTCCCCCCACAGCCCCCTCCTCACCAGCAGCCCCCTGGAGGAGAGTCACCCCCCCCCCGGTCGTGGCCCGGGCAGAGCAGCGCAGCCAGGGACATGGCAGCTGGGCACAGGTACAAGAGTTTGCCCCCGTGCCCCACAGCATCATGCTGCAGGGACGCCTGGGCGATCTGCTGTGGTGGGCCGTGGAGGCGGTAGGTGGCCCTGTGAGGGGGCGGGGCTGGGGTGGGGCAGAGTGGGTGGGGCAGGAGGTGGGGCAGATTAGGCAGGGCAGAGGGCAGAGCAGAGTGGGCAGGGCAGGGGGCAGAGCAGTTTTAGGGCACTCGGTGTCTAAAAGGTTGGCCATCACTGGCGTATTCTGTTACGACCATTTCTAGCAGACCATTCTCAGCCTGTTCATCAAGCATCGGTTTCCAGATTCCTGGGGCAACTTGGAATTTTCCTTCCAGAGTTCTTTGCCCGACTTACTTCCACTCCACATTCGTTGATTGGGTGAAGGAAGAGGGGCACACGGTCCGGGCAAAGGTGCGCGTATTGCCGATGAAAGTTATCAGCCACCTGTAGAAGCAACTGCTCCTTGGGCGTGTTGGTTTTGTACGACTCCGGCAAGTGAGCTGTGTCAATCTTGCTCCAATCAAATTCACTATATGCAGGAAAGACCAAAAAAAAGGAAATGCAGGTCGTCCTCGACTTACAACAGTTCGTTTAGTGACTGTTCAAAGTTACAACAGCACTGGAAAAAAGTGACTTAGGACCGTTTTTCACACTTACACCCGTTGCAGCATCCCCCCTGGTCACGTGATCAAAATTTGGATGCGTGGCAACTGTCTCATATTTATGACGGTCACAGTGTCCCTGGGTCACGTGATCCCCTTCTGCGACCTTCTGACCAGCAAAATCAAGGGGGGGGGAGCCAGATTCACTTTACAAACATGTGATTAGCGTAACAACTGCAATGATTCACTTAATAACTTTGACTAGAAAGGTCATAAAATGGGGCAAAACCCATTTAACAAATGTCTCACTTAACAATTTTGGGCTCAATTGTGGCCGTAGGTCGAGGACTACCTGTAGAAAGATTGGCAGAGAACAAATGTATTAGCTCCTTTTAGAGAGTGAAATCCTTCCTTGTTGCATTCAACAAATATTTAGGCTGCCTTACTCACATTTGCAGGCAGTCCTCATTTAACAGCCGTTTGGTTAGTGTCTGTTTGAAGTAAGTTGATAAAAGTTGAATTATGACTGGTCCTCGCACTGATGCCCATTGCAGTGCCCTTGCAGCCACGTGACTGATTCAGGTGTTTGACAATGGCGAAGAGAAGAGAAGAGAAGAGAAGAGAAGAGAAGAGAAGAGAAGAGAAGAGAAGAGAAGAGAAGAGAAGAGAGGAGAGGAGAGGAGAGGAGAGGAGAGGAGAGGAGAGGAGAGGAGAGGAGAGGAGAGGAGAGGAGAGGAGAGGAGAAGAGAAGAGAAGAGAAGAGAAGAGAAGAGAAGAGAAGAGAAGAGAAGAGAAGAGAAGAGAAGAGAAGAGAAGAGAAGAGAAGAGAAGAGAAGAGAAGAGAAGAGAAGAGAAGAGAAGAATAATGTAGACTAGACTAAACTAGACTAGATTAGACTAGACTAGACTAGACTAGAATATAATAGACTAGACTAGACTAGACTAGACTAGATAGAATAGAATAGAATAGAATAGAATAGAATAGAATAGAATAGAATAGAATAGAATAGAATAGAATAGAATAGAATAGAATAGAATAGAATAGAATAGAATAGAATAGAATAGAATAGAATAGAAATTCTTTATTGGCCAAGTGTGATTGGCACACAAGGAATTTGTCCCCTGTGCATAAGCTCTCAGTATTGTGAGAGGTTGTGCCTTACAACAGCCACAACATCCCATGGTGACAAGTTTACCAATTGTGACCTTCCCAGATGGCTTCAGACAAGCAACATCAGTGGGAGAAGCCAGCAGGAAAAATTGCGAGTCACATCCACACTATCTCTCACTTAACAACCATGGGGATTCCCTTAACAATGACCGCAAAAAATGTCCTAAAATTGGGTGCAATCATTTAAGCAATGCATTGCTTAACTGTGAGTTTTCTGGTCACTAGGCGGTTGTAAGCCAAAGGTTACCTGTAGCTTTCTCATCGAGAATTCTAGATAAAAGAACTACAGGTAGTCCATCAGGTATGACCACAACGGAGCCCAAATTTTCTGTGGCTAAACAAAACGGTTAAGTGAGTTTTGCCCCATTTTATGACCTTTCTTGCCATAGTTATTAAGTGAATCACTGCCGTTCTGAAGATAGTAACACGGTTATTAAGTGAACCTGGCTTCCCCATCGACTTTGCTGCTCAGAAAGCCGTAAAAGGGGGATCACGTGACCCTGGGACACTGCAATCGTCATAACTACGTGACAGCTGCCAAGCGTCCCAATTCTGACTGCGTGACCACAAGGAGGCTGCAACGGTCGTAATCGTGAAAAACAGTCATAAAGTCACTTTTCCCCAGTGCCGTTGTAACGTTGAACAGCCACTAAACAAATGGTTGTAAATCAAGGACTATTTGCAGCTAGGAATTTGCTGAGATTTCAGGGACTGACTCCAACAAAAGGAGACCTTGTTTTGCTCTAAGCTAGAAACACAGCACTTTCTGACCAAGTTCAAGGTGCTGTGCTAATGTGCTTGTTCCATCCTGCTGCAATTCCACTGAAGTTTAAGAGTATTTTTTTAAGAAGTTCCTGCAGCATAAGAAGAACAGAGAACTTCAGCTTTTCCCTGCTATCGTGTCAAAACAACCTTCACCCGTCCTTGAGTCAGCAGAAAATGACTGGCATGATAAGCTTCCTCTTGGCCCATCGCTCTCCTGCCTCAGTTACTTCTGCTCCCGTGCGGCCCTGACTCTCGGAGTAAAGGGTGATAACCCTTCAGAGATTTCACACACTTTGAGGCTGCCAAGGGTGATGTCAGAAGAAAGGGGAAAGCTATTTAGCACAATTCCCAGGCTGAAAAAGTTGTTGCCAGGCCACATTTCTGCCCAGGCTCAGTGCACGTGAGCAAGGGCGCTGAATCTACATGCAAATTTGAATCCCTCACTTCTAGAAGAATGGCATTGTTTTGCAATATCCCCAAAATTTGGAGAGATGCATCCTTTGTCTAAAAGGGACGTGGTGGCTCAGTGGGTTAGGATGCTGAGCTTGTCAATCAGAAGGTCAGCAGTTTGGCGGGTCGAATCCCGAGTGCCGCGTAACAGAGTGAGCGCCTGTTACTCGTCCCAGCTTCTGCCAACCTAGCAGTTCAAAAGCACGTAAAAATGCAAGTAGAAAAATAGGGACCACTCCAGTGGGAAGGTAACAGCGTTCCGTGCGCCTTTGGCATCTAGTCATGCCGGCCACATGACCACGGAGACGTCCTCGGACAAGCGTGGCTCTTCGGCTTTGAAACGGAGATGAGCACCGGCCCCTAGAGTCGGAAACGACTAGCACGCATGTGCGGGGGAACCTTTACCTTTACCTTTGTTAGGCATATGGTGTTAGCCTACAATGTTGGGTTGAAAATATAGTAACCATGATGCTATGTCTTTAAGATGTTAATTGGCCAATGGGTGTGTAAGTGTTCTCATGGCCATAAGAGGAAGCTAGGAACGTAGCTTCTCTCTCTCTGAACTCACTGCTTTCTACTGTTACTGTTTTTGCTTTGTTACCTGAACTGTGTATTGACCTCTGGACCCGTAAGAAGACTTTGTATTTTGGATTGCTACTTGGACTGTTTATTTTTGACTGTGCATTTTTGTTCTTACACCACCTTAAAGTAAACTACTTTTTGCTTTTACAACTCAGTGTACCGTACTCCTGTGTGACTTTTACTGCTCTCAGTACCCTTCCTTGTCTGTGCAACTCTTTGGTAGCACAAGGAGACCTCTGCACAACAAATCCTTAACAACCTTTATCCTTTGTCTGCGGGCCACAACACTGCTCCAAATTTTGTATAACTGCAATTGACATCTACTTTGATGCGGCCTCGGAAGGGTTACAACAAAAAAATCTATAATGTGGATTTTCAGAACATGCCAATACATTTCAATGTAGATTTTCACAACATGCTAATAAATTTCATCGTGGATTTTCCCACCATGCTACAACGTGGATTTTTCAGAACATGCTAATAATTTTCAATGTAGATTTTCACATGGTAATAAATTTCATCGTGGATTTTCCCACCATGCTACAACATGGATTTTTTTCACAACATGCTAATAATTTTCAATGTAGATTTTCACAGATGCTAATAAATTCCAGTGTCGATTTTAACAAGGGGTTAACACATGTCAACCCAGATTTTCATACTGTGCTAATAAATGTCGGTGTGCATTTTCACAATGGGCTAATCAATTCCGCCTTGCTAAATTTCAGGCACAACCTATTGTGAGAACCCAGAAAAGGGGTCAATACAGTAACTCACTTTCATGCGCCAAAGTTAGATAGGGCTTACCCTACAGCTTTAGGAACTTGGACTTTGATCCGCGACAGCTGCTTCTTCAGGTCTTGGAGTTCATCAGTAAACTTCGAAGATTTTTTTTGCAATTCTTCTTCACCTCCCGTTTGGGGAGATCCAGATTTTTCCTCTTGACCTTCCATCTTGCTACTCGCAACAGCACAGATTGTCTGAAAAAACCTGGGTGATAAAGTCATAGAAAGCAAAATAACACCTCCAGAACAAAAGATGTATTATTCATCTATGTCAGGGGTGATCAACCTTGGACCGTTTGTGACTTGTGGACTTCAACTCCCAGAATTCCCGAGCAAGCAGGGGTGGGGAACTATGGCCTTTTTTAAGACTTGTGGACTTCAATTCCCAGAATTCCCGAGCCAGCAGGGGTGGGGAACTATGGCCTTTTTTTAAGACTTGTGGACCAATTCCCAGAATTCCCGAGCATTATCTTTAAAAGGCCAGTTATTTTTGGAATCAGTTTTCCAAGGAAGCAATCAATATTTGAGAAAGATGTTATTCAAACTGTGGGATTTCCTGCTAAATTTCAACGGTATTATCTGTCAGGTGAATGAAAAGTTATTTTTTATGCATTCTAGTCAACCAGTTCTGGAAAGAAAGGACACAGAATGATGGAACGTGACTCCTAAGCCTTTTAGGATCAAATGGGATGAAAAGTAGAAAATCCATACAAAAATAGATATACAGGTAGTCCTCAACTTACAACAGTTCATTTAGTGGCTGTTAGAAGTTACACTGAAAAAAGTGATTTATGGCCACTTTTCACACTAACAACCGTTGTAGCATCCTCATGGTTGTGTGATCAAAATTCAGACACTTGGCAACTGACTCATAGTTATGATGGTTGCGGGGGTCCCAGAGTCATGTGATCATCTTTTGCGATCTTCTGACAAGCAAACTCACTGCAGAAGCCAGATTCGCTTAACAACCGTGTTAATAATTTCACAACTGCAGTGGTTGACTTAACAAATACGGCAAGAAAAGTTGTAAAATGGGTCAATACTCATCTAACAAATTTCTCACTTAACAACCTAAATTTTGGGCTCAATTGTGGTCGTATGTTGAGGACTACCTGTATCAGAGTTAGAAGGGACCTTGAAGGTCTTCCAGTCCAACCCCCTGCTCAAACAGGAAACCTAATACTATTTCAGACAAATGGCTGTCCTGTCTCTTCTTAAAAACCTCCAGTATAACTTCTGGATATAACTTCTGGTGGTAAACCATTCCACTAATTAATTGTTCTCACGGTCAGGAAATTTCTCCTTATTTCTAGATTGGATCTCTCCTTCCTAAGCATCCTCCGTTTCTTCTTGTCCCACCTTTGGAGAATAGGTCGATCCTCTGTTCTTTGTGGCATTTCTTAGCAACAGAAACTTTGTGCTCAGTTGTGAAAGCAAACTGAGGTCTACCCATACCCTTGGTTCATGCTAACTCACTTGTTCACGTGTTGTGTGAACGGAACACTTCTCCTTTCAGAAATTTAGTTCCATGGGATGAAAATTGACTATCAAAAAGCTTCTGAGAAGCATTCATGGAAGGAAATGCCTCACAGTCTCTCAGTAACAGTTGTGGACAAGCCTTGAAGCTAATTATTTTCCTGAAATACAAATCAGGATGAATAACTTGCATGGGTTTGCCTTATCTCTGCCTCCACGCAAACAAGGAATTCCAAGGAGGTTTGTAAACAGCAAAGCAGAAATATAAAAAGGGCTGGCAACTTTACAACAGGTCAAGCTGCCCCCCCCCTCCCCAGTCCTCCCTCCCTCCTGATTTTGCCCCTTTCCTCTGAGATAGAGGAAAGATAGAAAAAAGGAAAGTAGCCTTCAAGCATATCCTTGATTTAGCATTATTTGTGTAGGATATATCGGTAGGACCGTTATTCCGGAAGATTATTTTAAGATTAGATTCTGTAATCACCAATGTTTCTCAATTAAGCCCTGCCAAGGAAAAATATGATGGGCTAAAGACAGAAATATATATATATTTCTGGATTTCTCCTTCCAGAGATTTGAAACTCCTGAGACTGCAGGCATTCTCAGCTCGATAATTATAATTTTCACTTCCCATTTTTAATTCAGTTTGTTTGTTTTCTTTTCTTTTTGTTGAGAAATGAAGCTTTGTAGCAACTGAAACACAAAGCTTTCTTCCAGCTTTCCGGCGTTTTTGGCTAACAAATATGACAGAGATATACTACCAGGAGAAAAAAAAGATTTTCCTTCATGGAAAGTGAGAATTATTCTCAAACCAAAGCAGAAGTCTGGACTTTAAGACACAGCAAGCAGTGAAAAGCTTCCCTTTAAAAATAAATTAGTGCAAAGAGAAGGTTGCAATATTTCTACCAGGTGTTTCTCCCCATAAGCTTCTGAACTTTGGAAAAGTTGAAAATATGTCAATGCTTCCATGCCTGCATCTACAAAGCAATGATGGTTAAGGAGTGTGAATTGCATTGGCAGTTTTGCCCTTCGCTCCTCTTCGTTTAGTTGACCTTAAATACGTTTGTCCCTTTTCTAAATTCACCTTATGGATGGGTCACCCTTCCCTCCTACTGACCTCCAAGTCTCTGCTCTTTCCTGCAAGGTCTGTTGATCTCTGTCTCCATGACAACCAGCTTCCGGAAGCAGAGGCCTCTGGGAGTCGTAGTTTCCTCCTTTGCCTCAACGAGCTTAAAGTTGCTTCAGGCTGCTGAAACAGGGATCTTAAGAAGCAAAAATAGCAAAGCAGAATGAAATTTCTGAAGGATTTCTAAAAGAATGCTCCAGCACTTCCTCTGCAGTAACAAAAACTCACTTGTTGGTTTTGTTTAATTTTGTAACCCCCCCCCCCTTTTTATATATCGCTAGAAAAATAATAGTTATGGCAAACAAACTTCCATAATAAATCAATATAGGTGGTCCTCAGCTTAAACCACAACTGCGGCCATGAATTCTATTCTATTTAAGCAGTCTAGTTCTTAAATGAATCCCGCCTGATTCTACAACCTTTTTTGCCGCACTTGTTAAGCGAATCACATGGTTGTTAAGCAAATCTTCCTCCCTTGACTTTCCTCATCGGAAAGCCGCTGGGAAGGCCACCAATGGTCATCCCATTTGTGGGAAGAATCCAGAGAAAGAAATATTTGGGGGAATATTAAAAAGGCAGAATATATTTCCCCAAAGGAATAATGGAGAAGATCTTTAAAAAGACAGAAACCAGCCTCCAGAAATCAGCCCCAGCCCCAAGGCCAGGGGTAGGCAACCTTGGCTCTTTTATGACTCGTGGACTTCAACTCCCAGAATTCCTGAGCCAGCCACGCTGAGGGAAAAGGGAGAGGTTTCCAAGCTGAGCCATGTTGGCTCAGGAATTCTGGGAGTTGAAGTCCACAAGTCATAAAAGAGCCAAGGTTGCCTAAACCAGGGGTCGGCAACCTCGGCTCCTTTATGACTCGTGGACTTCAACTCCCAGAATTCCTGAGCCAGCCACGCTGAGGGAAAAGGGAGAGGTTTCCAAGCTGAGCCATGTTGGCTCAGGAATTCTGGGAGTTGAAGTCCACGAGTCATAAAAGAGCTGAGGTTGCCGACCCCTGGCCTAAACCCTGCCCTAGGCAGAGGCCAGCTTTTAAAAATGCAAATTCAATAATCCATTCAGGAAGGTTGGAGCCAGGAAGCTAGAAATTAGGACGACAAAGACACGTAAAATCTACATACCCCCACCCAAATTCTAAGGACAGGAGACATAATAGGATTAACCCACCAATGCCAAAGGGGCACACTCAGACTCGGGTCAAAGTACATGACACAGGAAATACAAGGCCTTAAACAGAAACAGGAAACAACCTCAATAGCCCTAGAAGGTATAAAAGTCCACCACTCTGCTCCATGTGGTCAGTTTTTTTTCCAGAGCCATCTTTTTGTCTGGCTCTCCTCTTCAATAAACTGCAACCCTTCTTTCTAAAGCAGTCTCCATTTTGTTTATTCCCAGCTTGGACTGGAGCCTGATGGAGATTTTTCTTTCAACACATTACAGATAGTTTTTGTCTTACAACCATTCATTTAGTGACCATTTGAAGTTACAGCTTATGACCGTTGCAGCATCCCCCGTGGTCCTGTGATCAAAATCCAGATGCTTGCCAACTGGCTCATGTTTATGACAGTTGCAGTGTCCTGGGGTCATGTGATCTCCTTTTGCAACCTTTTGACAAAGTCAATGGGGAAGCCAGATTCACTTAACAACCATGTTACTAACTGAGCAACTGTGGCAAGAAAGGGAGAAACAACTGTCTTGCTTAGCAACAGAATTTTTGAGCCCAATTGTGTTCATAAACCTAGGATTATCTGTATTGATGGACCATACCACTGCTCCAAAATAAAACATTTTGTGAAGTCCTTGTAGTCAACGAATATAGGAAACACCAGCATTGACTCAAATGGATCTCTCAATGTACTTAATAAAGGTAGTCCTTGACTTATGACCACGACTGAGTCTAAAATTTCTGTTGCTAAGCAAAACAGTTGTTAAGTGAATTTTGCCGTAGGAGCTGTGGTGGGGCAGTGGTTAGAATGCGGTATTGCAGGCAAACTCTGCCAACTGCCAGCAGTTTGATCCTGACCAGTTCAAGGTTGACTCAGCCTTCCATCCTTCCGAGATCGGTAAAACAAGGATCCAGATTGCTGGGAGCAATAGGCTGACTCTGTAAACTGCTTACAGCGGGCTGTAAAGCTCTGTGAAGCGGTATATAAGTCTAAGTTGTTTTACTATTGCTATTGCCCTATTTTACAACCTTTCTTGCTACAATTGTTAAGTGAATCACTGTAATTGTTAAGTTAGTAACCTGGTTGTTAAGTGAATCTGGCTTCCCCATTGACTCTGCTTGTCAGAAGATCACAATAACCCCAGGACACTGCAACCGTCATAAACAGGAGTCAGTTGCCAAGTGGGGATGCTGCAACAGTCATAGGTGTGTGAAAATAGTCATAAGCCACTTTTTTTCAGTGTCGTCGTAACTTCAAACATTCACTAAACGAATGGTTGTAAGTTGAGGACTAAATGTACACAAATTCTCACTTTTGTTTCCTTTTGCATCTTCTCTCTGAATTGTCATCAGTGCTAAATGCCAGTGATGGGACTTGCCATTGTGTCAGAAATATATCTTGCAGCAATCACCGTTTTTTTTTAAATTTTAAGATTCTGTTTCTTTTCTCAGCCATGCTCCTTCCAAGGAAGAAAAGTGTGAAACTTGAAAATTAGCTGAATAATTGGAACTTTCAGTCACTGTGAGCAGGGTAACTCTTGTGCCTCATCTAATTTCCTGGTATGTCCTTCTTTCTGTCCTAACTCATCACAGACACCAGTTTTCAGCAAAACAAAAAATGATTATTCCTGTCCCTTAGAATGGAGGGCTGGGTCTGCATTAAATCTTGCTCTGATTCTCTTCAAGGGTCTAGGAGGAACATCTGGAAGGACCTCCTTCAAAGCAGTTCTTTAAAAAGACAGGAGGAGATCAAAAGTTGGGAGGAACCAAGAATTTTCTACACCCCTTGGAAAGCCAGAAACCAAAAAAAAAAAAAAATAACAATCCAGCTTCTATACAGTGGCTTATTGCCTTGGGTTGCTCTTATTAGACAGTATTTTCAGAGGCGTTAGAAAGTCTCAATCTGGCAAAAGAATAGTCATCCCGGGAGTCCTGGTAGGAGGGGACCAGCTGGTTTGGAGATAGTATATATAAGGGCAGAGTAAAGTCGGTGCCATACTTACCATAGATGCTCGTGAGTTGCAAGCTGTTATGGTGAGGAAGAGAGCAGACAAGCAACCTATTTGTCCTTACTCCGAAGTCCAGCAGGCCTTACTTGCAAGTAAGTGCAACATTACATTGCATCTCCTCAAAGGAATGCCTATGGGTTGTGCTAAGGTCCAGTCCATCTTCCTGTTTTGAGTTTGCTTTTAGTTCTGGCATTGGACTAACTTGACACCTGTTCCTCTTCAGATAAATTGACTAAAGAAACGATAGGGTTCCCTTTTTTATTTGTTTTCTTTTGGTTTTTCTTTTAAGGAATACACATTTCTTTCCTGGGGAGGGTCAGTGTGTTTGAATTCTTCAAGGATTATTCTCTCAATTTCTTCTGAAGTCCAGAACGACTTGATCTGGGCATACCTCGGAGGGATTCCTGTAAGAGAAACCTTTTTTAAAATCACCTTTTTAAAACTTTGATATTAGTGTCCTTCCCTAGAGTTTAAGGAACAGGACAGCTAAACAATCTCCATAACCTGAGTTAGAGCAATTCTCAAAATTAGATGCTTTGTTCCCCCCCACTCCCCATTTCAGTTCTTTGACCTTCAGAATGTTGAGATTGCTTTAAACAGGTGTCTCAAAAGCAGATATTTAATCAAATTTCACCAAGATGATGTAATGGGAATATCCTTGCTTGTTTGAATTAGTGAGATACACTTAAAGGACCTGGCTCTTTGAGCTCTCCGGCCCAGGCTGAGAATTTTTAACTGAGGTTTTTAGTTAAGGGATAATTTAATCTTTTTAAATTGTTTTTTAACTTTTGTATTTCGTACTGTTTGATTTTAAATACCCTGTAAACCGCCCTGAGTCCTTCGGGAAAGGGCGGTATATAAATTTAATAAAATTAAATTAAAAGAAGTTTCTTAGGGCTAAAAATGCTTATCTTCTCTGAACTAAAAAACAACACTTTGAAGATGAGGGCCACATTCAGAAAAAATGGTTGAAAACAGTCTTAGCTATTGCTAGATAGAATAATACGTATATTTTAAATTAAGACTGGGGGAGAACTTTCTTTGGGTTTAATTAATTGGAGAACAAATGTGTTGAACATTCTGATGCTTATTCTGGGTTTTATAATGCATTAATGGCTGTAATTAGAGCACCAAGCTTCCTTATATTTATTGAGTGGGTTGTTATTTGTTGCTTTTAATTGTGTATGCCTCGCTGAATCATATACTGAGCGGGTAGATAAATGAATTAATTTCAAATAATTAATAAACATAACTCCCAGCTTGAGAATGTCTGTGGCAGAGAAGGTATTTTTAGATGAAAAATGCTGCAATGGTCAGTTTGTCTTCTGTGACATTTGTTAACGTGGTTTGCCCTAATCCTAATGGAATACAAGGAGCCACAAACTAACCTAGCAATACTAGCCAATGAAGTTAGCTTTTCATTCATTCTGTTGTGTAAACCAGGAACATTGGATAAGCCATGCAATATCTGAATGCAAGAGTGGGTGATTGTGTAACCCACAATCTGAATAAACACATGTAAATACAATGCCATAGAACACAAAGTATCCAGTAATCTTAACCAGTTCTAGCCTACAAACACATCAATGTGAATAAATTGACAATTGTGATTCCATATGCTCTGAGAATACAGAAAATTAATTTTGGAATTTGTACCTAATTTATCTACTCAAAATGTATTGCACTAAATACAGTAGCTAAACACAGAAGAGAATTTTCCCCCAACTCTCTTCACGATGGCTGTGTTTGCATGGCACTCTCTGAACTACAAACCAGCTAACCATTATTGTAGCTTAGCTTGTCATGTGAATGTCAACAGTGTAGGCTGACTATGGTTCAGTGTGTCTTGAGTACGCAGAAAACCGGTGAGCTGAAAAAGCCAAGGTTCTCTTAACCATGGACGTGTTTTTGAAAGACACCTGATGAACATCACGGTGACCAGATTTGAAAGAAGAGGGTGGGACTGTAGTTCCAGAAAATGGGAATGAAAAGAGAACATCACTAGGTCACCCTTGGTGAGGAAAGTTCTCAGTTGCATAACTATTCAAGACGAAGGACCTCCAACTCTTACCACGTCCACAACAGAGTCTTCTGCAGGCAGAGGTCAGAAGAGTTAAGAGGGTGGCCAGTCAAAGCCTACCCATTTTAAGTAAGTCATTTGCACCCAGCACCTTAAAAAGAAGGAGGGGCTTAAGTCACATGGCTATATGGCCACCATCTCAATTTTTTAAAACCCTCCCCCCCACATACACATCCCTGGTTCGCTACCAGCAGTTCAGGGAGGGTGTACCTTGGGTATAGATCGGTCCATTTGTTGGGAAGCAAATTCAGCCTGTGGGAAGAAAACTATGAAGATTTAAGATAAGGCAGGTTGAAGCTGCAACAAGATATAGGGGTGAGTGTAGAGATCCACAAACAGGTCTTTGCCCTCTCTGTTCATTCTGCAATTTTTAAAAAAATATTTTAAAAAATTAAATATTTTTTTAAAATTATTTTCTTAAAATATGGATAAAATTGCAAACCAAATAGATATTTTTTTCTGATTATGAATCGGGTGGCTTTGCTGCTGCTTTGCATCTGGTCAAGATCAGGTGGGGCACCATCCCAGGGTTATGGGACTTCTCCATTTAAAATGTTCAGATTGCAGAAGTTGTGAGACTTGGTCTGAACTGGGAAGTTCAACATGGTTGGCTGGACCTGATTAGATAGAAAACCACCAAGAGAAGACCAGGGGAGCTGAAAAACAAAGTGTGGCTAGAAGACTCTTAAACGGCACATTTTTCTATACTATTTCCAAAGCTCCGTCAAAGTGTCCAGGAATTCATTTCAATTCGAGGCAGCCTTGACCTTGATCATAAATACCTTATTTTTCTTTCAGGATAGGATTATGATGTTCTGGCTTATCGTCCCAGTTCTCTTCTTCCCTGTGACTGAGAGCTCTGACTGTAAGTTTCTGGTTCCTTCTTGGAAGGAAGGAGGGGGTGGGTGAACCTCCAGCTGCCTCTAAGTCTACCAACTAGGGTGTTTTTCATTTGAGCTACTCCCGAGAAGAAGCAAAGCCAGGAGTATTAGCTGTGTCCTTACTGTGGAGTTACAGGAAGAGAATTTTGCAATTAACAGAAACTTTACAGCCTGAGAAACTAAGATGGTCTCTTCTGAGCATCTTGCCCCACCCACCATACAGCTGTGGCCTGTGCGTCTCTTATCTGACCATTCCCACAGCAGCATCCCACGGCCCAGTCTCCAAGGTTTGTTTCCCCAGACCTCACGATATGCAGAGATGCCTAACCTGGTTCTCCAGAAGGACACGTGGCCTCCGACGCCCTAAAGAACCATCTCGGAGAAATTGTCGCTCGGTTCTGCGCCTAAATTGTAAATCTGTGAATGATGACATTGTTCATCTGACTGTCGTATTAAATGTACGGAATACAGGTAGGCCTTGACCTTAAGAACACAAAGTGAGCTCAAGGTTTCAGTTGCTCAGGGAGACCTTTGTTGAGTGAGTTTTGTCCTATTTTACGACTTTTCTTGCCAGAGTTGTTAAGTGAATTGCTTCAGTTGTTAAGTTAGTAAACAGGGTTGGTAAATGAATCTGGCTTCCCCCATTGACTTTGCTTGTCAGAAGACCGTGAAAGGGGATCATGTGACCCCGAGACGCTGCCACCGTCATAAATGTGAGTCAGTTGCCAAGTGTCTGAATGTGGATCACGTGACCCTGGGGATGCTGCAACAGTCATATGAAAAACGTCCGTGAGTCACTTTTTTCAGTGCTGTGGTAACTTCAGAGGGTCACTAAATGAACTGTTGTAACTCAAGGACTACCTAGAGGAGGAGATTCCATAGATCCCGCCAGCTCAGGATGAGGTGTCTGTTTTCTGTTACAAATCTAACTTTGCCAATGGCAACTTGACTTTAGCAACTAGGGCAGGGGTAGGCAACCTTGGCTCTTTTATGACTCATGGACTTCAACTCCCAGAATTCCTGAGCCAGCTAGGAATTCTGGGAGTTGAAATCCACGAACTAGGGTGATAGTCCATCCCACGAGGATCTATCTGGGATCCCTCTAAATTCAGTTCCAGAATTCTCCAGTCAGGAAGGGCACTGCAAGTGATTGGGACATACTATAATATTTGGAGAGTCCCTCTTGTAAGCTGCCCTGTGCCTTCATGGAATAGAAGGTATAGAAATGAAATAACCAATCAGATTGTCTGTGTTGTTTATAACATCCATGTGCCTTGTGGCAAGTTTGCCATGGAGATACAGGTAGTCCTCGACTTACAACAGTTTATTTAGTGACTGTTCAAAGTTACAACGTTACTAGAAAAAGGGACTTATGACCATTTTTCATACAGACGACTGTTGCTGCGTCCCCATGGTCACGTGAGCAAAATTCAGATGCTTGGCAACTGACTCATAGTTATGACGGTCGCAGTGTCCCGGGGGGGTCACGTGATTCCCTTTTGCAACCTTCTGACGAGCAACGTCAAGGGGGAAGCCAGATTCAATTGAACCACTGTGCTATTGATTTACCGACTGCAGTGATTCACTTAAAAATGATGCCCAGAAAGGTCATAAAATGAGGCAAAACTCACTCAACAAATGTTTCACTTCGCAACAGGAATGTTGGGCTCCACTGTGGTTATAAGTTGAGGACTCCCTGTAGTGTGGGGCTTGTAGACATGGGCCGCAGAAGATAAAGGACCACTTTGTTGTTGTTGTTGTTGTTAGTTGCTAAGTCATGTCCGACCCATCACGACCCCATGGACAACGTTCCTCCAGGCCTTCCTGTCCTCTACCATCTTCTGGAGTCCCTTTAAGCTCACGCCTACTGCTTCAGTGACTCCATCCAGCCACCTCATTCTCTGTCGTCACCTTCTTCTCTTGCCCTCAACCTTTCCCAGCATTAGGCTCTTCTCCAGTGAGTCCTTCCTTCTCATTAGGTGGCCAAAGTATTTGAGTTTCCACTTCAGGATCTGGCTTTCTAAAGAGCAGTCAGGGTTGATCTCCTCTAGGACTGACCAGTTTGATCACCTTGCAGTCCAAGGGACTCGCAGGAGTCTTCTCCAGCACCATAGTTCAAAGGCCTCAATTCTTTGGCGCTCAGCCTTTCTTATGGTCCAACTTTCACTGCCATACATTGCAACTGGGAAGACCATAGCCTTGACTATACGCACTTTTGTTGACAGGGTGATGTCTCTGCTTTTTAGTGTGCTGTCTAGATTTGCCATGGCTTTCCTCCCCAGGAGCAAGCGTCTTTTAATTTCTTGGCTCCAGTTCCCGTCTGTGGTGATGTTGGAGCCCAGAAAAATAAAATCTGTCACTACCTAGGTGACCCCTAGGTGGCACCAAAGCAACATAGAAAACAGTAACTCTGCTTCCATCTAGTGTTTGGAGCTGGTGCCTCCAAATGCAAAGGAATTAAGCATGCTGAGTGCACATGGTGGGGAGGATGTTTTTTATAAGACTTACAAGAATTGCTCTACCTGCTTTAAAGTGAAACAGAGCCAGCAATAAGAAACAGGCATAGAGTACTGAGTTGTTGGGGCGCAAGGGTGAAACTATGGTTTTCTCAGCTGGTGATCCAACATCTGATGGATCCCTTTGGTTCTAGATCCCCCGATGGAGCTCCAGAAGCGCAGAGGAGAGGAAGCAGTGAGGATTCACAGGACTTTGGGACCCTGCCTTCCAAATCCATGTTTTCACCAGGGGGAGTGCAGGGTTGTGAGCAACAGTCCAAATTGCACTTGTAAGACCGGCTTTACGGGACGATTCTGTAAAGGTAAGACCTATCTGCTCTGGGATGCAAAGGCCTACAGCAGGGGTAGACAACCTTGGCTCTTTTATGACTGGTGGAGTTCAACTCCCAGAATTCCTGAGCCAGCCATGCTGAGGGGAAAGGGAGAGGTTTCCAACCTGAGCCATGCTGGCTCAGGAATTCTGGGAGTTGAAGTCCACCAGTCATGAAGGGGCCAGAGTTCCCCCATGCTGGCTCAGGAATTCTGGGAGTTGAAGTTCACGGGTCATAAAAGAGCCAAGGTTGCCTACCCCTGGCCTACAGACTTCCTGTGCTCAGAAGGAATTTTCTTAACTTAGAAGCTTACGGAGTTTTTCTTTTTTTCCTGTTTCCCCAGAAGCACTTAACTGATCTGGCATAAAAAGCATTTTGAAGATCTCCACCAGGAGGGATTACCTCTCCTTCAAAAATTCCCACAAATGTCTTTGTTATAAACAAACTTAAGAGTTACCAGTTGCAGAGAAAATGTTTTTTTTTTCTCCCCCAGGAATATGTCCTTGAGGAGATCTTACTCTTTGAGGACAGTTTGCTTTCAGTCATTCTTTGGGGTGAACACTGGGTTTTTTTTTTATTGTTCTCTTTTAACTGAAGCACAATTCTATTACAGGTTGAATCCGGTAAAATTGTCCTGCAAAATTGCAGACCTCTGCCACAATAATATTTCCAAATCGGAATGTGTAAATTATTAAAATATATCCTTCAGCATCACGCCCAAAGATGTATGTTATCCATGTTGAGCAGTGATGCCTCAAGGCAACTTTCCGTTTTATGCTGTTTCTAAGTCTGATATTAATTGAATCTTTCATAGCTTAGAAATTCTGAGTGATCAGATAGCCAAGAGGTATATATGAAAGGTATGTCCTTCATTCCAATTCTCATATTTACATTCAGTCCCACAGAAAGATCTTGGGGGTCCTAGTGGACAATCATTTAAATATGAGCCAACA
Organism: Vipera berus; assembly: GCF_964194415.1. Taxonomy (NCBI): domain Eukaryota; kingdom Metazoa; phylum Chordata; class Lepidosauria; order Squamata; family Viperidae; genus Vipera; species Vipera berus. The sequence continues at coordinate 18,464,458 of NC_138213.1, forward strand.
CTGTGTGGCAGCAGCCAAAAAAAGCCAACACAATCCTAGGCTGCATTAATAGAGGGATAGAATCAAGATCACGTGAAGTTTTAGTACCACTTTACAAAGCCTTAATAAGACCACACTTGGGATACTGCATCCATTTCTGGTCACCACAATATAAAAGAGAGGTGGAGGCTTTGGAAAGAGTGCAGAAAAGAGCAACTAAGATGATTAAAGGAGACTAAAATACGTGAAGAACGGTTGCAGCAATTGGGTACAGCCAGTCTAGAGAAACGAAGGATGAGGGGAGACGTGATAGTAGTGTTCCAATACTTGAGGGGCTGCCACAAAGAAGAGGGGGACAACTTATTTTCCAAAGCACCAGAAGGCAGGACAAGAAACAATATCTGTATTTGTGCATTCTGATATTTATGTCACTGTTCACCGCCCTGAGTCCTTAGGGAGAAGGGCGGCATACAAATCAAATAAATAAATAAATAAATAAATAAATAATACATGGAAACTAATCAAAGAGAAAAGCAAGCTGGAATTGAGGAGAAACTTCCTAGCACTGAGGACAATCAACCAGTGGAACAGCTTGCCTTCAGAAATCGTGGGTGCTCCATCACTGGAAGTTTTTAAGAAAAGGCTGGACAGTCGTTGGTCTGGAATGTTATAAGGTCTCCTGCTTGTTGAGAAGGTTGGACTAGATGACCTCCAAGGCCCCTTCCAACTCTACTATTCTGTTATTCCGTTAAGATATGGAGGTGAAACTCCAGTGCGAGGAGGAGTATATGAAGATGCTGGTGAGGAAGGAAGTGTTTGAGACCCTGAGGGTCCCGCTGAGATCCGTCCACCTGAGGAATAGATCCTGTGCCATTTCTGAGCAAGAGGAGGATGGAGAGAGCTTCTTCGGAGCCACGTTGACGGGTGAAAACCACACTGCCTGCGGGTCAGAGATCAAGGTAGGTGGAGGATACAGGTACGACCGCAATTTTATTTTATTTATTTTTATTTTAATCCCATTTATATCCCGCCCTTCTCCGAAGACTCAGGGCGGCTTACAATCTAAGCACAAATCAAATGTGCTTAGCAATAGCCTTCATTCTATGTATATGCCTGCTTATTAGGGCTTTCGCCCCCCCCTCCAAGCGGCATTAATTGAGCCCAAAGGTTTTATGGCACAGCTGTCAAAGCAAGAACATCTGGTTCTTTGAAGAATTGCATCTGTCGGAATCGTGACAAAAGCAAAGCAATGGTTAAGAGAGTTTTGCCCCATTTTATGACCTTTCTTGCCACAGTTGTTAGGTGAATCACCGATGTTAAGTTAGCAACACAGTTGTTAAGTGAATCTGGCTTCCTCATTGACCTTGCATGTCAGAAGTTTGCAAAAAGTGGTCACCATCGTAAATGCAGGCCAATTGCCAATCATCTGAATTTCGATCATGTGATCCTGGGGATGCTGCAATGGTCCTAAGTCAGGTTGCTCAATGCCATTGTAACTTCGAACGGTCACTAAATGAATGGTTGTAGGTCAAGGACTACCTATAGTGCTTGGCTTACAGCCATAACGGCTATCATTAAATGAGTTGTTATGTGACCAGGCCCAATATTGTGACCTTTTTTTGCCACAGTCATTAAACAAATCTGACTTCTCCAATTTACTTGGTTGGTTGGAAGCGGGTGAGGAAGATCGCAGATAGCGATCATGTGATCCTTGAAGGCTGCAATTGTTGTAAACAACTTGCCAAGCACCTGAATTGTGATCACGTGACCGTGGGAAGGTTGCAATGGTTGTAAGTGTGAGGATTAATCATAAGTCACTTGGCGGTGCTCCTAGGTACAGGGGTAGGCCACCTTGGCTCTTTTATGACTCGTGGACTTCAACTCCCAGAATTCCTGAGCCAGCATGGCTCAGCTTGGAAACCTCTCCCTTTCCCCTCAACAGGGCTGGCTCAGGAATTCTGGGAGTTGAAGTCCATGAGTCATAAAAGAGCCAAGGTTGCCTACCCCTGTCCTAGGAGCTCAGCCAATTTAGAAATGGCCACTTCTGGTGTTGCATTACTGTACTACACTTTTCACCCACAGTCCTGAGCTTGGCCCCTGTAATCTAGTTTCTGGTCCCTTTTGCAGGTCAATGGTTCTCACGTGTCTTACGCCAACGTGATCGAGTCAGACCGGGAGGATAACGGTGTGATCACCAGGAGCGCTGTGATTCTGATACATTTCTCCTGCATCTATACCTACAAGCGTGTAATCAGCTTGCAGTACTCACTCAAGGCTATGGACACGTATGTTGTGGCTTGGGTTACTGTAAGCACTCTCTTTAGCTATCTCCCTGATGTCCCGTGTTAGGGTGGCTACGATAGTTTTTAGACCATTCTGTAAGCTGGCAAGTGTAGTCTCAACAGATGAACCCGTGGCTTTGGCATCCATCCTGCGTGGTTTTGAGGTCACCACAGTCAAAAGTGGTGCTGGGCTTGGCCATAGTCTGTAGCCTGAAGGGAGATCCCATGTTTTGCAAGTGAAGGTTCAACCTCCAGCAGGCTCAGCTAGGAAGGAGCTCTTTCTAAAACTCCAAGATACCGAGCAGTACAGCTTGGCTTAAGACAATTAACAATAGGTTTGTTATTGCTTCAAAAGCAGTACACACGACACTTCTGAGGGTTAGGAAATTGCAAGGACCGGGTAGGGTAAGCAACCTTCCAACAGCTGAAGACCTCCTGTTGCATTTTTTTGGGGGGGCCTATTCAAGGGATACAACCAACAACGTTTCTAAGGTGAAATGAGCAAGGCTTTGGAATTCCTGGTGTGTTTTTTTTTTAAATCTAGGTCAGCGTTTACCGACATCAGGAAATGATAATAGCAATAGCACCCAGACTTCTATACCGCTTCACAGTGCTTTACAGCCCCCTCTAAGCGGTTTATAGAGTCAGCCTTTTGCCCCCAACAATCTGGGTCCTCATTTTACCGACCTTGGAAGGGTGGAAGGCTAAGTCAACCTTGAGCCGGTCAGGATCGAACCGCTGGCTGTCAGCAGTGAGTTAGTCTTCAATACTGCGTTCTAACCACTGCGCCACCATGGCTCATAAGAATTATGCTGGGCTGTAACTCCTCTCTTCCCAGCTAGGAGGTTTATTGGTTAAGTTGGCAAAGATTGTCGGATAAAATTTGTCACCCTGACTGTAGTACTAAGGCAATGTGTCTTTGACTGCTTTAGATTTGGACACTGCAAATACATATTACACAGCAGTGTTTCTCAACTTCAGCTACTTTAAAATATGTGGACTTCAACTCCCCAAATTCCTCAGCCAGCATATCTTAACGTTGCCAAGGTTGAGAAATATGCTGTACTGTATGCAGAATATATTATTCTGGATAACCTTTCTGTATTCATGGGTACCCCCTAAAGCAGTGGTGGCGAGCCTATGGCACGCGTGCCAGAGGCGGCACTCAGAGCCCTTTCTGTGGGCATATGCACCATCGTCCCAGCCCCGTGTCCCCCCATGGCCCCACCCTCACCGGCAGCCCTCCCACAGGAGAGTCATCCCTGGGCACGGCCCTCGTGGAGCAGCGCAGCCAAGGACATGGCAGCTGGGTAGTAGGGACAAGTCTCACGCCCCATTGTGTGCAGATGATGCTGCGGGGCGCAGGGATAGGGCATGGCTGCCATGGCACTGCAGGGCTGCCTGGGTGATCTGCGATGGGCCATGGAGGTGGTGGGTGGCCTTGTGGGCGGGCAGGGCACAGGGTGGGGTGGGCAGGGGGCCGGGGCGGTTTTTGGGCACTCAGTCTCTAAAAGGTTCACCATCACTGCCCTAAAGGACAGAGGCCATCTGAACTGTATCAGAAGGGTGAACAACTAATGGGAATCCTTTCTTATACTTGCTCTTTTGGGCTGCAAACCCCGCAAAGTCTCTAGCTAGTTTTCTTACTATTAGATACTGTACGTTTGAATGGTAAAATAAAAACAGGCAGGGACAACTAGCGACTGAACAAGGAAGAAGCTCTGGAAGGAGATGTTAGTTTCCTGATTTTTGCTAAAATGGAGACAACCTGAGACGCTACAGTGTTTTTGATCCATAGCCGAATGTAGCCGGCATCAAGCAGGGTTTGGAATATGAGAGAGAATCATGGGTTGAAAGAGGAAGCAAAATTATTTCTCTTATATGTAGGCTCAGAGAATTAACCAATGCTGCTGCCTTCAGATACTTTCACTTCTGTCTTCCTTCTTTAAGATGACAAGCATTCACAGTGTAGGACTGCCTTTAATTTTTCTCGGAGGGCCTATTAATACATGTGTTGTATTATCAAAGGCTAAATTCAATAATGAGGTCCAAAGAGGATAAGGATGGCCTAGGACCTGATCAGGTGTAGGCTGGAAGATGACTGGCAGGTAGAATGGTAAGATAAGAACGAGAAATATGCAGCATGATTATTATTCATCATTAATTTGATTGATTGATTGATTATGTGCTATCAAGGCCATAACTATGCTTGGTTTTTAGGTGCTATGTACATAGTCTATTGACACCCTGTCCAGATCCCTTCTAGCGTAAAATAAAAGTCGTCCTGTTTTACCGGGTATATGCAGCAGTTTGATGTTAAGTACTTCGCAGCAATTTGTTTTATATAGTGTAATTTATCTTTTCTCTCTTCCTGGTGTGCTGTTATTAGTTGCGTGTTAATTGTTTTACTTTTTAGACAGGATTGTAGAAACAGTTGAAATTGAAGACACTTAGAAGGCCTTCCAGAAAAACCTATGTGGAATAGAAAAAATAATAGTAGTGAGAAAGTTGAATAATGAAAAGTTCCTCTTAAGTCTTGGCAGCATATTCCTCCCGGTATGACCAATCTGTGGTTGCAGGAGAAGTCAAAAATAGTTGAGCTGCAAACTTGAAAGGGCACAGTTGACTTCACATGGACAATTTAGAAGAACAGTAGCTTAGCACAGGAGGTGTCCAAATTTGGCAATTTTAAGACTTGTGGACTTCAACTCTCAGAATTCCTCATCAGCATGACTCAGCAACTCATTCCCTCTTCACACAGATACAACTCTCAGACAGACAGATTGATGGGCGATATTTCTGTTTCCTAGATTTGTGCAATTTTCAGTCAAAGAAGGGGACTTTACCGTAACCATGGGCCTCTACGAGAGTGCTAGCTTCCAAAAGCCTTACAGCCAGCAGCCACTGTCGCTTCTCATGTCGGACACCCTCTACGTCCTCCTGCAGATAGAAGGGCAAGACCAGGTGAAGTACTTCTTCCTAAGTGTGGAGGACTGCTGGGGCACCCCCACGAATGACCCCGATGACAGCACCAAGCACTACCTCATCATGAAGGGGTAAGAGGCATAGGCTGGGGTTGTCTAGGATGCTGGTTGAAGATCTAGGGTGGTGAGGAGAGTGGACAATCGTTTGGTGTCAGGAGCACATTTTGAAACCAGAGAACTCTTTGAGCATGGATGGATGGATGGGATGAATGGCATGAATGGCATGAATGACATGATGGGTGTCATTTTTGCGATGAAGCCATGATGCATGGGGTATCATTTGGTTTCTACCAGATTTCTGTAGTGACAGGCAGGCTTTGTGTGTGTGTGTGTGTGTGTGTGTGTGTGTGTGTGTGTGTGTGTGAAGGAAAGGGTTTTAAGGAGAAGAAGTTGGGATTGAGTATACCAGATTACTATATTTTATTTATTTATTTGCATCCCACCTTTAATATTTTTACAAACAACCAAGGTGGTGAACAAATCTCCAACACATCTTCCTACTACTACTTTCCCCACAACAACAACCCTGTGAGGAGGGTTGGGCTGAGAGAGAGGGACAGGCCCAAAGCCACCCAGCTGGCTTTCATGGCTAAGTCAGAACTAGAACTCTCAGTCTCCTGGTTTTGGGCCAAAATCACCCAGCTGGCTTTCACAGCTAAGGTGGGACTTGAACTCACGGTCTCCTGCTTTCTAGCCTTTTCAAGACCAAACCGGCTCTACCTGTGGCTGTCAGTTTTAGGAGCAGCTTAAGGAAGTCCTGATCTCTTCCAGGTGTCCTCGCGACAAGACGCTGGAGTTCCTCAACGCCATTGGAACCAGCACGGTGGCAAAATTCAGCTTTCAGATGTTTCAGTTCAAGAACTTGTCCGAGGTCTTCCTACACTGCAAAGTCCGTCTCTGCATTCCAGCTAACCAGGAGCCTTGCGCCAAGGTGAACCCACGTCTTTTGCACATGGCTGTGGAACACCAGGCACTTTTTCATATCTTCTGGGTGGGGGGGCTGAACAGCTTATTTATTTGCAATCCCTGATCTGGGGGAAATGTTTGGGTCACAGTGAAGAAGGTGGGGCTTTGGGGAGTCCTTGACGCTTAACCATAACTGAGCCTGGAATTATGCTCATTGCTTGTGCCGATGATTAAGTGGGTCACCCCATGACTGTGCCCACTTTTACGACCTTTTTTGCTGCAATCACTAAATGGATGTGGTGATAGTTAAGCAAACACATTAATTTAATTTAATTTAATTTAATTTAATTTAATTTAATTTAATTATATTATTTAATTTAATTTAATTTAATTTAATTTAATTTAATTTAATTTAATTTAATTTAATTTAATTTAATTTAATTTAATTTAATTTAATTTAATTTATTATGGGATTTATATGCCGCCCTATCTCCCGAAGGACTCAGGGTGGCTAACAACAATAAAACAACAATAAAACAATAAATACAAATATTAAAAGAGATTAAATTTACAAATTATCTGCAATTTACATTATCTGCAATGGGTTTTTGTTTTGTTTTGTTTTGTTTTTTGCTGGAAACTGGAAGTAAAAGTCGGTTCCCAGCAAAAAAAACAAAACCAGACATCACAATCATGTGTCCACAGGATACTGCAAACGTTTGTAAATGTGGGCAGATTGCTGAGCTGTCCAAAATGGGATCACACAACTGTGGGGTTGGTCAGAATGGGATGATTCGACATGGCCCAAATGCCGTGTCCAACTCACCGCTGCCAACTCAACATGGTCAACTCACTGAAACCAGCTCACCATGGCCAACTCGCCACAGTCAACTCACTGCGGGACAATTCATCTGTAAGGAACCGCCCCAGTGGTCCTTCAGGAAAGCAAAACTCTTCAATCCGTGTACTTGAATCAAAAGAAAGTGGTTGCAGGAAAGTTGGGTGCACAAAGCACAAAGCTATTCTTTCATTTTCCCCAAGTCCCAACCCCCTGATCAATTTACCAATATGATGCCGCGAAGATGTTTTGAGAACGCTGAGGTGCTTGGCAGGTAACAGGTCAATCTCAGGGCACAATGGCCTTGGAACCAGGCTGGAACCGGCTGGGAGGGAGACTGCTTCGTCTCCGAAGACAGTCCCCCTCCCTAATTCCCAAGTATTACAGCAAAAGTGAAAGCATACCAAATATGCAATTGTTTACACACACACACACACACACACAGAGAGAGAGAGAGAGAGAGAGAGAGAGAGAGAGAGAGAGAGAGAGAGAGAGAGAGAGAGAGAGAGAGAAAGCGCTCTTTCAACAGAATGGCAGGACATGAAGGTGGACCTGACATCAACAATTTCATTTAATTATTTAAAATAATTAAAAAATCATTTTAAATTTTGTCATTATCCTTCCTTTTGCATCCTTCATTTAATTATTCTGTTTCACCATTTCTTTGATATTATGCAACGTTTGTCCCACAGGACATTGTCCCAGGGTGAGTTGGCTGTGGCGAATTGTCCCGTGGCGAGTTAGCCATAGTGAGTTGGCCACAGCTAGTTGGCTACGGCGAGTTGTCCTAGACCCAGGGTTGGTGGCCATTGTAAGTTCGAATCTGTCTTGTAAGTAGTCCCGGGAAGATCACTTGTAATTGCAAATGGTTGCTAAGCACCTGATCATTACATCAAGGACTATATGAACCTTCTTTTTTTTTTCATGAACAAAGAAATGAAACTGCATCATTAGAACCTGGCCTTGAAAAACCGCAGTAGTTTCTGCAGATTGTTTGTCTGGAGGCACATAGCCTCACGACAAAGACAGATTAATTTGGAGTCAGTGGTTTGTAACTAATCAATCT